>NW_009258296.1:1610986-1625261 GCF_000687185.1 Egretta garzetta | reverse complement strand
TGGGGAGGGTGGCAGCTCGCACAACTGCCCTGCAGGGTCCTGTTAGCTTCATGTGGGCAAGCTTTGAGACAAATGTCCAGCCAGTCTGTCCCTCACAGGTGGGTCAAACAAAGTTTGATCTTACAGAAGCTCCTCAACAGTGCACCCATCCAAGACTGTCTCAAGCTTCTGTAATTTTTATGAAACTTGAAATCCCCGTTGTTTTTGTGAAACTCACGGATTCTGGTGTAGATCTCAATTACATGGGTAATTGTATATTCAAATACTAACATTTTCTATGATCAGACAAATAAAAGAGGAAGTGAGCTAAAAGGGTCATATATCCTAGGTATGCATGATACTTGGAAGACTCACTCTGAATAGCTGAGATTTGTTTTCTAAATAGGTAGCATGAAGAGACAATTGGCTTTTGTGAGAAAAAGTAAACATACTGAATACAAATATACTGAAATGGGAAAGAATTAGCAGATCTTGCTAGATTTACCATTTTGAGGAGATGTAATCTCTCGAATTTCTTGAGTGCTGATCTTGAATCTGCCACAGACTTTTTTGCTCCAGCTTAAGCAAGTCATTACATTTCCAGTTTCTCTGTAACTACATTTACTTAGCTCAAACAAGTATTTGGTATGTTTGTTAAATAGCCTTTTTTTTTGGTGTGGTAAAACAGACACTATTTTCCTTCAGGAAAGCTTGCCCACCAAGCAAAAAATAGGTCGAGGTTTTGTGTGATACACTGGGCAATTAGGGATCAGAAACCTGCCATGCTGGTGCTGATGGGGATGGGATTGCCCAGCCATAGGAGTGGTAGGAAGCAGAGGTGGAGTGCCAGTTTTGACTGTGACTCAGCCTTCACCTGGGGCCTTCACCCCATATCTGCTGTCTTTGTCACCTCAGCATTTGATTCTTGCGACACTCTCCATCTTGAAAAGCTACTAAGAAGTATTGAAAATGTTGCTGCTTGTCTATCAGTGGAAGATTGCAGCACTTGCGGGTAAGTCAGAAAACCTGTCTGCCAGATATTTTGCTGTGAAATCTTCCCACAGGCAGTGGAACTGACCCATTTACACCTGAAATAACTTGGCCCAGTGTTGTGTCCCCTCCAAACTTCTTGTGCACCCCCAGCCTCCTCACTGGTGGCATGGGGTGAGGAGCAGAAAAGGCCTTGACTCTGTGTAAGCCCTGCTCAGCGATAACAAAAAACATCCCTGTGGTATCAACGCTGTTTCCAGCACAATCCAAAACGTAGCCCCATACCAGCTACTATGAAGAAAATTAACTCTATCGCAGCCCAAACCAGTATACTTTCAACCCCTTATTCCACACAATTTACATCATGTTCAGGTGACATACAGCATCATGTAACATTGCCATCATACAGCTCACACCATGGGTTATTTTCACCCAGGGTTAAATCACCTTGAGGTTACACATTGGACTTCCTCACCCTTCTGCATTACCTACCAAGTGCACTCAGGTCCTTGAGCAAAAACAAACCCAAAAAATTCCTTCCTGAGGAAGGAATAACCCAGACTGTTCCTAATATGTACTACGGGGACCTTATCTCCTTCCACAGTGTATAGGGGGCAGGGACAGGTCAACTGGCAGATCCTCTAGTATTAATTAGCCAAGTGGCTTCAGCTAAGTGTGTATCCCAATGCTTGAATGTGTAGCCAGCACCCATTGCTCTCAGTGTAGATTTTAACAGTCCATTATATCGTTCAACTTGCCCGGAGACTGATGCGTGATAGGGGATGTGACACACCTAGTCAATGTTATGCTCCTAGGCCCAGGTGTTTAAAAGGTTGCTTTGGAAATGACTCCCGTTGTCTGATTCAATTCTTTCAGGGGTGCTGTGTCACCATAAAACTTGCTTTTCAAGATAGTATTCCAGGCAGTGGCATGGATGACAGGGTATGTTTCCAACCATCCAGTAGTCACTTCCACCATTGCAAGAACATGGTGGTTGCCATGGCAGGTTCTTGGTAGTGTGATATAATCAATCTGCCAGGCTTCCTCATATTTATATTTCAGCCATTGTCCTCTATACCAAAAAGGTTGCAGCTGTTTGGCTTGTTTGATTATGGCACACATTTTGCATTCATGGATAACTGTGCAATGGCATCAATAGTCAAGTCCACCCCTCGATCATGAGCCCATCTGTATCTTGCATCCCTTCATAGATGTCCTGATGTGTCATGGGTCCATTGACCTATAAATAGCTCACCCTTATGTAGCCAGTCCAGATCTACCTGAGCCACTTCAATTCCAGGAGCCTGATCCACCTGCTCGTTGTTTTGATGTTCTTCAGTGGCCCGACTCTTGGGTGTGTGAGTGCCTACGTGACGTAATTTTACAACCAGGTTCTCCACTTGAGCAACAATACCTTGCCACATGATTCAGCAGCCCAGATGGGTTTGCCTCTTCTCTGTCGGTTGCTCTGCTTCCTTTGCTGAAGCTGCCCCCACAGGGCATTTGCCGCCATCCATGAGTCAGCATAGAGATAAAGTACTGGCCATTTTTCTCATCCAGCAATATCTAAAGCCAGCTGGATGGCTTTCATTTCTGCAAACTGATTTGATTCACCTTTTCCTTCAGTAGCTTCTGCAACTTGTTGTCTATGAGTTCACACAGCAGCTTTCCACCTTCGATGTTTTCCCACAATATGACAGGATCCATCTGTAAACAGGGCATATTGCTTCTCTTTTTCTGGTAATTTATTACACTGCAGAGCCTCTTCAGCAGAAGTTACCTCCTCTAGTGACGCTCTGAAGTTTCCGCCCTCTGGTCAGTCCATGGTCACTTCCGGGATTCCTTGGTGCTTGAGGTTTCCCATTTGAGCTTGTTGTGTTATCAGTGTGACCCACTTACTCCACGTGGTATCAGTTGCATGATGTGTAGGGGAGACCCTCACTTTGAACATCCAGCCCAGCACAGGCAATCAAGGTGCCAAAAGGAGCTGTGCTCCAGGTGAGGCCGTTATCGCTGGCTGAGGTGTAAAGCATGTTTTTCACATCTTGCCCTGTCCAGACTGGCCCTAGTGCTACTGCATGAACTACCTCCTGTTTAATTTGTTCAAAAGCTTGCTGCTGCTCAGGGCCCCATTCAAAGTAATTTTTCTTCCAGGTCACTCAACAGAGCGGGTTTACAGTCAGATTGTAATTTGGAATATGCATTCTCCAAAACCCCATGACATCCATTGGGATATGATGATGCCCGTCTTGCCATTTCATTCCTGAAGACTGGATCTCCTGTGCAGGTCCTTTGACCTTACTTTGCTTTATAGCAAAACCAGCCTTTAAGAGGATATGGATTATTCTTCTTCCCTTCTCAAACACTTCCTCTGCTGTGTTGCCTCACACAATGATGTCATCAGTATACTGCAGGTGTTGGGGAGCTTCACCTTGTTCCAATGCAGTCTGGATGAGTCCATGGCAAATGGTACGGCTGTGTTTCCACCCCTGGGACTGTGGATTCCAGGTGTACTTGATACCCCTCCATGTGAAAGCAAACTGTGGCCTACACTCTGCTGCCAAAGGGATAGAGAAAAATGCATTGGTGGTATCAATGGTTGCATACCATTTGGTGGCCTTTGACTCCAGTTCATATTGGCATTCTAGCATGTATGGTATGGCAGCACTCAGCATCAGTGTGAATTCGTTCAGGCCACGATAGTCCACTGTTAGCCTCTACTCCCCATTTTTGCACTGGCCATAAGGGTCTATTAAAGGGTGAAGGAGGCTTGCAGATCACTCCTTGACTCTCCAGTCACCAGATCAGCTTATGGATGGGAATCAGGGAGTCTTGGTTGGTGCATTATTGCTGATGCACTGACTTCGTGACAACTGGCACCTGCTCTTCTGTGACCCTCAGCAACCCCACAACAGAAGGATCCTCTGAGAGACCAGGCAAGCTAGACATCTGTTTAATCTTCTCCATAACCAAGGTAGCTATACCAAAAGCTCACCTTTTGGGCCTTGAAGTACACTCTCCTGATGTGGTCTATGCCAAAGATACATGGAGCCTCTTGGCCAGTCACAATAGGATGCTTTTGCCACTTGTTCCCTGTTAGGCTTACCTCAGCCTCCAACACAGACAGTTCTTGGGATCCTCCCATCACTCCAGAAATACAGACAGATTCTGCCCCTTTGTAAGCTGATGGTAGTAGGGTACGCTGTGCAGTAGTGTCCACTAGAGCTTTATGCTCTTGTGGGGCTGATTTGCCAGGCCATCAAACTTACACAGTCCACTAAACCCAGTTGTCCCTTTCCTCCACATGGCTGGAGGCAGGCCCCTCTAGTCCTGGTTGGAGTCTACATTACTTGATTTTTGTAACTGCAAAACAGAAGTCACTTCATCAGGATCAAAAGTACAATCAGCCCTTCTACTCTGCCCAATAGACACTGGAGCAGTAATTTTCCTGGGTGGATGCCTTTTGGCTGTTGTTTTTCCTTGCAGTTCCTGTACCCGAGCTTCTAGCCTCCAGATAGATTCACCATCCCACTTCCTCTTGTCTTCCCCCTGGTCTCGCAGGAAGAACCACAGGGTTGCACATGGTGTGCGCCACTGGTACCTTCTCCCCTGAACAGAAAAAGGCTGACTCTTAGTAGCTGAGATAGTGGTTGGTGTGAGTGAGGAAGGCCTATTCTTCTTAGATTGGTCAGACAGTTTTCATGTCAGTTCCTTCACAGCCAAGACACAGGGCTGTAGGGAGGAAGCAAGATTATCTTTGTATTGTTGGAGTTCTCTGGCCAATCCGTCTACAGTTGGTGCCCCCGTGGCTGTCCAGGGTGTGGGCATATGATGTCAGTGCACTTTGTATAAACTTTCATCACATGGACCACATGTACTGGATTTTATGTGGGTCTTTGGATACCTGGTCGTGATCCAGGTTGTTATAGATCACCTCCACCATGGCTAATTCCCTCAGATACCGGAGACCTCCTTCAATGGAGATCCATTTGCTTTGGGAATTTGCAAGCTCTTCCTTGAAGGGATACCAGTCCTTCACATTTGACAGGAGTCACTGCCAAAGACTGAGGACTCCTGCCCTTCTTCCAATCTCTTTGTCAATGGCCTTATCCTTAACAAGGGATCCCAGCTGCTGGGCTTCTCTGCTGCCTAATTCCTGACTACTGGCCCCGATATCCCAGCATCAGAGTAGCCAGATGAGAATTTGCTCACCTTGTTGACAGCTAAAATGTTTTTGCATGTATTGCAGCTTGCTTAGGGATAGGGATTGTGTAGTTTCTGTCTCATTTATCATCTCAGTCTCTTCCTCCTCCTGTTCTTGTGACTGCTCTGCTGCAGATCAGACTGCCTCTTCTGACTTTTTCTCCTGCTGTATCTTAGGAGAAGCTTCTTCATCCCTTACTAAACAAGTTGACTTCCGCTTCCACTTTCTTTTTAATTATAGGGGCAACTTATATAGTCTCTGGTTTAGCCATAGTGTCTGTTGGTATATTTTCAGATCCAGAGACCCTCTCTTCTCCTTGAGGATGCTGCATAATATTGAGCAGTGTTTGGTAGGTGCTGGCCAGGCCCCAGCACAGAGTGGTAAGTTGTGCCTCTTTGGAATAGCTGAGACATTTTTTTTTTTCAAACATTCTATCACTTCATCAGGATCCTGCACTTGTTTGGGAGTGAAGTCCTAGACGATTGGAGGTGAGGGGTTTTCTAGATATCTGCCCATATTCTCCCAGATGCCTTGCCACCCATGATCACACTGCTGCAGGGCCTGGGTCATATTCCTGAATATCTTGTTAACCTTAGAAAAAGTTGAAACAATATTCCTAAGAAATGCCAATATAAGTATTTTAACTACCCAAGGATGCTCAAGATACTGAAAAGTTATTGCAACAAGGGAGAAAACATCAAAGAAGAAGGTGATGAAGGTGTCATTCTGTATTTCCTCCACAAAAAACATCTCAGGGGAAGAAGTATAATTGTTAATTGTCTCCATGAGATGGTACCTGAAGTTCAGTAATGGCTTCAGTACAGAGCCCAAATACTAGATTAAGCTCAAGGCCAGTGTTTTAATAATAAATCTCCCAGGCAAAACATCACTAAGCACTACAGAGCACAGCAAACTTCAAAAGCCAACATCAGTCTTCAACATGTACAGCAAAAAAAAGAGCATGGCACAGATCAGATAAACTAATATCGAAAACAGATGAATCAATATCATGACCTGCGACAGTTAACACATATAAATCCCTTCTAATATGCTTTGGCCAAATCTGTTAATTATCTCAAACCCTTCATGCCCCATGTTGGGTGCTAGAAAGGACTGTCATGATTTAACCCCTGCTGGCAACTAAGCACCATGAAGCTGCTCACTCCCTCCCCCCTGGTGGGATGGGGGAGAGGATCAGAAGGGTAAAAGTGAATAAACTCCTGGGTTGACATAAAAATGTGTAATAATAAAAAAGAAATAATAATAATGATGATGATGATGTAAGGAAAAGGAGGGGGGGACATGACCAAAGAGAGAGAAAAATAAAACCCAAGAAAGACAAGCAATACAAATGAAAACAATTGCTCACCACCAACTGACTGATGACCAGCCAGTCCCCAAGCAGCAGCAACTCACTAAACTTCCCCCTAGTTTTACTGCTGAGCATGATGTCATATGGTATGGAATATCTGACAGGACACGGGGTAGCGGTTTTAAGCTGAAACAGGGTAGATTTAGACTAGATATAAGGAGGAAAATCCTTACAATGAGGGTGGTGAAACACTGGAACAGGTTGCCCAGAGAGGTGGTGGAGGCCCTATCCCTGGAGACATTCAAGACCAGGTTGGACGGGGCTCTGAGCAACCTGATCTTCTTAAGGTGTCCCTGCTCACTGCAGGGGGGTTGGACTAGATAGCTTCTAAGGGTCCCTTCCAACCCAAAGTATTCTATGATTCTATGATTGGTTCTATCCCTCTGGTCAGTTGGGGTCAGCTGTCCCAGCCATGTCCCATCACAGCTTCTTGTGCACCCCCTGTCTCCTCGCTGGTGGGGTGGGGTGAGAAGCAGAAAAGGCCTTTGATCTGTGTACGCCCTGCTCAGCAGCTGCTCAGCAATAACTGAAACATCCCCATGTTATCAATACTGTTTAGAGCACAAATCCAGAACATAGCGCCATACCAGTTACTGTGAAGAAATTTAACACTATCCCAGCCAAAACCAGTATACCCAGTCAAAATCCTGGATGTTCACAACTTTTTGATTGAGATGTTCAAGTATGGATTTATCAGTGAAGAGTAATCTGATGAAGATCTCCAGGTGTTAAAAATGATTTAGAGGGTATAAGGTATAAGGCGTAGAAGACTTTATATCAATTATATCTTTACATCTGGAGCCTATGGGGGAAATGCATGCAAACCCTACCATAAGCTGCACCTTGACAGGGAGGGAGAGTGGGCCAAAATCCTGCATGTCTTAGAAGCTAAAAAAACCCACTGCTGGATGGAAATCCCATCCATTTCAGCTTGGATTCTGCTCACTAGATGGCAGCAGATTCAAAAGAATTGCTGAAAAACTATAGTTCAAAATGCCCGTGCAAACAGGGTTTAAAGACATGCTTATGCAGTGAAACAAAGGTGCAGTAATAAAATGTTGTTAAAAATTCAGCTAGTCTGCGTAAGTACAACACGGGGGGTGGAAATGGCAGCACAGGCTTCAGCCTGTCTGGCACATAGGGTCTTCTGCCACAGTTTCTATACAACTTGTGCTTTGCCTGCCCTCCCAGGCTGGGGTTTCTGCCATTACCCAGGCTCACTAAAGACAGTGTGCCTGTGCCCTCCTGTGCCACATCCAAGTGCTCATTCCCTGTGTCAATAGCATCTAAGGGAATATTTTAGAATAAGTTCCCACTCTGTGAAGGACTTTCCTACTCTAACGTTCTTTCACCTGCATACTTTCTTTGCCCTGAAGCACAGAAGCTGTAAGAGAGAGGGAAGTGAAATATATTTAGGTAACTATCATTATCTTAAAATGTTCTAGATGACCACCATATCTGATCTTTTCTTGAGAATGGGTTCAGTCACCTCAGACATAAGAAATAAATGAGAAATAAAGGGCCTGAGGAAAATTTTCATAAATGGAAAGGGTAACACTTCCTGCTGGTGTGGATGGAGTTAGAAGAGATGTCTGTCCAGGGACATGGATCTGTAGCTTCATCTGAGTTCACAAATTCAACAGTCAATACTGTTGTCACAGAATCACAGAATGGCTGAGGTTGGAAGGGACCTCTTGAGATCATCTATTCTACCCACCTCTCTCAAGCAGGGTCACCTGGATCAAGCTTTCTAGGACCATGTCCAGTTAGGTTTTGAGTATCTTGAAGGATGGAAATGCAGATACTCATGCCTGGTGTTGTTCCTCCCCACGGGCAGGACTTTGCACTTCCATTAGTTGAACTTCATGAGGTTCCTCTGGGACGGTTTCTCCAGCCTGTCTGGTGTATCAGCCTCTCCTCCCCATTTTGTACTGTCCAGAGACTTGGTGAGGGTGCACTCTGTACCAGCGTCCAGGTCATTCATGACAATGTTGAACAGTAGGTGGCCACAGTATCAGCCCTTGGGGCACACCACTAGCATCTGTCCTCCATCTGGACTTAGTGCCACTGGTCACAACCCAAAAGCTAGAAAATGAGAGAGAGCTATGCAGGCAAATCCTCCTAGCAGAAGCTTACATGGCAAACCTGTCATGTATTGTAAATGGTAAAATGGTTCACGTGCTGGTACAGCCTGCAAGTCATTCCCCACGTGAACTAAATGATAGTAGCAAGGGGACTTTCTGATCTGTAGGACTGTGTCTACGACGAGGCTTTTGCTGGCATAAGCACAAGGTGTGATTTTTCCATGGCACTGCAAAGTGTAAACCAGGCTTAATGTGTGAGGGGATATTGAAGCCTGGTTGTGATGCCGTGTCATGGCAGACATTCCAGGATATGTGCTCACTCCATAAAACAGATGTCTCCTACTCTCAGAGCAACCAGGGGATTTTGACAAGACTGCTGATGTTACGGAAAATATTAAGCAATAATCCCTACCATCAACCTAATTCCCAGTTCCTCAGCTAGCTAAAAATGTTGTAAGTCTTTTATTATGGTAGATGGTTTTACAACCCACACATGATTTTTAGTTCCCATGTTAACGGATTTTTTGAACATATAATAAATTAGAGGTACAGAAGCTGACAAGTTGCTAATTGTGAGAATTTCTTGTTGTAAAAATTATATAGATAGTATTCACTTCCCTAATTTACTGTTTATAAGAAGCATTACTTTGTAAAAAGAATTCAGTTAAATACTTCCATTAAATGTGGCCTACGTACATGCAGATAGATGTACACATATGTGTGCATATGTGAATATGTAATTATGAGGGGTCAGATACTTGGTTCATTTGGACTGAAGTGTTTCTATTGACTTCAAAAATAGAACAGAATCACAGTTTAGGAAACAGAATGAACTAAAGATCCTCTTATGCCAAGATTTTCTCAAGATGATTGCCTATAACAACTGGGCTGTAAAATTCAAAGTTGTGCACTGAGTGTAGTCGGAAGTACTGATCTTTCTCCGACTCAGTTCCTCCTGCATTGAGTGGTGGTGCTTAGTATCTCTCAAAATCAGGCTGGCTATGTAAGACCCACGTGTTGTCTTTAGGTATTGAAATCAAAAAAGTTCACTTGCGTTTTAAGGTAAACTCTTGTTATGGCTGTGCTTTTGTAGTATGGGTTAAGTGAGAAACTACAGGCAGATGAAGAGGAATAAGGCTTTGTAGTATCAGTCATTTTGGGAGGACTTTCCCATGCTTTTCCCTCCAAAACCCACTTCTTGAGCACTAAGAATCCACAGTTACACAGCAGGACAAGACCCTGAAAATTATTCAGCTCTGAGCCAGGTCTTATGTGTCATGTAGCAGCACAACGCAGGTGCGGGTGGACAGAGCTGTCTTGGAAGTCGTCCTGATGGGCTCATGCAAGGACCTGCGCTCTGTCCTGTTGGCACGGGTCCCTGCAGTGGGACAGCATGTCCTCGGTGCCCCCTGCCACTGCAGCTCCTGTCCCTGTCCACTGTGGATAAAGAGGGAATCGTAGAATCATAGAATTGCAGAATACCGGGTTGGAAGGGACCTCAAGGATCCAACCTTTCTAGGTAAGAGCACGGTCTAGACAAGCTGGCCCAGCACCCTGTCCAGCTGAGTCTTAGAGGTGTCCAATGCGGTGGAGTCAACCACTTCCCTGGGGAGATTATTCCAATGGTTGACTGTTCTCATTGTGAAAGATTTACTTCTCATGTCCAATTGGAATGTCCCCAAGAGCAACTTGTGTCCATTCCCCCTTGTCCTCTCCATGTGCCTCCTTGTGAAAAGGGAGTCTCCATCTTCCTTGTAGCTACCCCTTAGGTACTGGTACACGGTGATGAGATCCTCTCTAAGCCTCCTTTTCTCTAGGCTGAACAAACCCAGCTCTCTCAGCCTGTCCTTGTATGGCAGGCTTCCCAGTCCTTTGATCATCTTGGTGGCCTTTCTTTGGACCCCCTCCAGCCCGTCCACATCTTTTTTTGTATAGTGGGGACCAGAATTGCACACAGAATTCCAGGTGTGGCCTGACAAGCACTGAGTAGAGTGAGATAATGACTTTATCTCTGCTGGTGATGCCCTTGTTGATGCAATCCAGCGTTCTGTTGGCCTTCTTGGCCGCAGCAGCACACTGTTCACTCATATTGAGTTTCCTGTCCACCAGGACCCGCAGATCCCTTTCCACAGAGCTGCTTTCCAGCCAGGTGGATCCCAGTCTGTGCTGCACTCCTGGATTATGTTTTCCCAGGTGTAAGACCTTACACTTGTCTGTGTTGAACTTCATAAGGTTCTTGTTAGCCCACTTTTTCAGCCTATCCAGATCTTCCTGCAGGGTGGCTCTCCCTTCCGGAGTGTCTACTTCCCCACTCAATTTGGTGTCATCTGCAAACTTCATTAGGCTAGATTTGATCCCATTATCCAGATCACTTAGGAAGGATAGGCTTTCCACAGCAAGCATGTTGAAGGCTGGATGCCCTCTTTTTGTGCCTGAGGGGTATGTGGAGGATTTCCTGGTGTCCATTGGGAACAAGCACTGCCTCTCTACAGAGGCTGTCAAGATGCCTGAAAATGTGATGTAAATATCCAAAGTCCCCAAAATCTCCCCAGAAAAGATTTCAGGCTGGAAAAGAGGACATAGCTGAGAAAAATGAAAGAACTCTGTTTGGAGGTAACAAAAAGGAATAAAGAGGACCACTGAATGAGGCCACTTTTGGGGACTAGTTTTCCCTTGCAAGTCTACATATTCTTAAGAAGGCAGCATCGTTATGAGGTTGTTTTCCAAGCAGGGGAGACACATTCTCTCTGTGTGGAAAAGGTCTTCCTTCCTCCTAAAGGAAGCAGGACAACAATTATGCATAAAAGGCAAACAAATTCTGCTGTGTTTTTTGTATCCTATCAAAATATGCCTCACAGAACATCCAGTGTTAGAAGAATGTTGTATTATCTTTTCACATGCGCCAAATTATTTGTATCTAGGCAAGTTTAAAAAGCCCCTTGAGTGTATGAGGAATGTAGGAAGATGTAAATATTTCTGAAATGGGGAAACTAAGAAAGTGGGCAGTCTTAAGCCAAAAGCTCTTAGATTGCCTTTCTGATGTTGGGTCATTAGATATGTGGATTAGAGGATTATTTGGAAAGAAACAATGAGGTTTTTCCTGGACATATTGATATATATTGTTATTTATAGTTTCCAAGAAAGCGTGCAGGCGGTTTGGTTGCCAGAATCGGAGGTGCTAGTTGTAACACACAACACTGCTTGTTTGATATATGCACTAGTACATTTGCCCTTAGCCTGGAGCAAATCAGTTCTGCCTTTAACAGTTCCTTTGTGACAAGTAACAGTGAGCCAACATTATAAATAAACTCAGAGTGGTTTAAGGCTTCTCTGCAGCACAGGCAAAATTGAATTTTGCTTCCCTATGGGTGAGCAAGATAGGTCTTCGGGGGCAATCAAGTGTGGTTTTGTGGTAGTGGTAGAGCTAGTGTTGGGGACGAGGATACAGGTAGGGGAAGAAAGTTGGAAGGGAATAGTTGGAGGTAGGAGAAAGGGGCTCAGAGGAGCCCCTGGCAGTTTCAGAGAGCTGTTGGAGGGGGAAGGTGGGACGAGTGGCATTTCAGGAAAATTTTTTGAGGATCATGGCCAAAGCTGCACAGAGTTATACCTGGGAGACATAAGAGATCTCTGAGGCCCGACGGTGGCAAGCACTCAGGCAGCAGGATGGACATGTAGTTGCTGCACTCCCCTTTTGTTAGCAAAGGCGAGCGTGGTTGCGGCCAGTGCGGGCAGCTGGGTGATGGTGAAGGCAGGGCTGTGACGAGCAGCTTTTTTGCCTGGGGTGAGTCTCCCTCATTAGCACGCACTCCTCCAAACCCACATGCTGCTGTTCTTTATAGCTGCAGATGTTGTACTGGTCTCTTTGCCCAACATTTGCTTCCTATAGCTTCGACCCTTCCATGCCCGCTGAGGATCTGCAGTAGTAGTGGGAGCAGCTGGAGGGAGGAGACAACTCTGCTTAGGCTCGTCTGAAACACCTTGCACACAGGACCCGATGGAGCATGCCTTTTTTGTGTCATCTCTTGGTGCTTCGATGGAGACAGGTGCTTCTTGCTTTGGCCAGGGCCACCCATTTTTGAGGATATTTTCTCACTCCTTCACCTTCCTCTTGTCTTCCCCAAATTTGCAATTGCTAGCTACTGCCTGCTTGTCTGAAGTTGTTTCCAAAGTTAGCTTGTAAACAAGCTGGAGCTCAGAGAGAGTGGATAAGGTTATTTATCATGTTTCAGTCATTAGCAAGACTCACCCCAAAACCAAATTTATACTGCCCCACATGAACTTTCTTTAATAATAATCCCAAAGGCTATGCTTAAGAAGAAGAGTATACAAATACACAAGTATACAAATATATGATATACAAATTTTGAATACATGAAATCTTGAGTATACATCTATGCAAAATGTTGACTATACAGTCTTGGATATATATCTGGAAGTTATGTGAAACACAGTCAAGTCCTGATACCCTTTATGCATGTTGGACCATAATCTGCAGTAGTTTCATTAGGTTTATGTCCTAATGTGAAATAAAGTAGGTTTTGACATGAAAATGGAGTAGCACTATTTGGCTCTATGCAGTATTTCCCTGGAATTTCAGTAGTTGTAGTAATAATGAGGAATGGGCTTGAAGCAGTTCTCACACTGTATCTCTGGCTGTATCTCTGGGAACATGCCTGTCTCCCCGTGTGTTGGTATGTTTGGGATTGTGCAAGGGTGTCTTGATGATGGCAGCGTGTTGCTGCCAGACCACAAGAGGGACCCAAAGACAGGCCCCTGTGAACTAGAAGGGTTGTTAGCTTCCAGCTTGGCTTTTCAGAAAGTGGCTTATTTTCTTCTAGTTTTAGTTTTCAGGGATTTTACTAGGACTCACCTATAAGCTTTCTGAGGGAAAGTCTGAGAAAGGCTCTTACAAAAAAGGTTGCTTTAGGTAACAGATGATTTTAAACAACTTCGTCATGGCTGCCTGGTGCACTGAGAAAGGCTGTGTAGCATCTAGACTGGTAGTCATAAATCGTACAAAGACATTAGGAGGAAGGCACCTGTGCTCATGTATTATACTGTGGGTGCACGCAAGAAAAATATTAAAGAATATTAGCATCTGGAATTTTCCCTTTACTAGTATTTTTAAACATTTGGCCAAGTAGACAACTGCCAATGTGATGAGATGGTTCCATAAATTAGAGGAAAACCTTGTTAAAAGTAAAGTTGGTCCATAAAGATAATAAATTGGAGATGCTCTGTATTATGCAGCTTTGCTGCTGCAGTAACTCACTGTTCCTTCAACAGCTGTGCTGTCTCTAAGGTGTACGCTGTATGTGCAGCCAGGGCATCTCTCCTGCAGCAGTGAAAAACATCTTTGATATGGGCTGGTTTGGTCTGGAAGGAGCAGCACTACCTGGATTTAGGTTGCCTCAGGGGCTTCATTAAGTAGTTCTGAGAAATCTCTTCCTCAGCAAAGAGATCTCAGATGCCTTCTTCTTTGGGACTGCTACCCTTCTCTCTGTCTTACACTGCGGTCAGGAGACAGGAGGCAGGGTTATGTCCATAAGGCTGCCTCCTGGTGCCCATATATACTATTTTAGTCAATGGAAAGAAAAGCTATGTTTTTCTGTTTACAAGAGCAATTTTCACCAGGAAGTTGCGGGG
>NW_009258296.1:1598433-1610768 GCF_000687185.1 Egretta garzetta | reverse complement strand
GATCATTTTCCTGCAGTGACAGCTCCTTGTTCTTCAGCTGAAAATCTAATGCTAGTGAGTGGTGATGTGGTAATTGGGCATCACTGCCAATGACAGAATACTGTAATACCGTGCTGCATCTGGGTAGCACCCTCAGTCTGAGATCAAGCTGAATTACTATCCTTAACAAACCCACCTCATATGTTCTTGGAGGAGGTAATAGTGTTATCCATGATTTGCTGATAGGGCAGGTGGGCCCATGGATAACACTGTATTACCTTAGGGTGATTTCCTTGGGGTCAGGGAGTGAGTCCAGAGCAGGATCGAGAGCAGTGTCCTTCCTGGCAGTGGAGGAGAGGAGGTGGTCTTCTCCACAGCCTCACGCTTCTCCTTCTGCTGTCACCCTCCAAGTCACCTCCCCAGGCTGAGAGGTGCTCCAAAGCCACATACATCCTTTGGATATGCCCCGCAGGGGTAATGCAGGGGCTTTTCTCTGACCTGTACTCAGGATAGGCCGTGCTGAATTCTGCCCAGTGCGAGAAGTCGATGCCTATTTTCACCTCTGTGCTGTGTACAGGGAATATACAATATAAAGTGCAATGATAGGCTGACATTAAAGACGGTTCCCTTCCCTCTCTGCTTTTTCTGGCAGCAGTTGAACATGCACTGACAACACACCTTCCATTACTAATATTTTGAAACCTAGAGCAGGAGAGTGCCTCAAACCGCAGCCTTATAACGTAATGAAGAATACACACAGCTGCAGTAACAACCACATAATTATTTAATTAGTTTTTGACAGCTTCAAATTGCACAGGCGAAGGAATGCATGAACCGCACGTGGAAACGTGCCAGCAAAGGTTTTACACGTACGCAGATGGTTTTAGCTATTGTAAGCGCAAAGCCAGGTTGCTGTACTTTTACTGCAAAATCTAATAGCACATCATGTGCTGCAGAAGTTATATCAGGGGAATAAAAATGGCATATGTAATTATTTCTTTCCCTTTATGTCATAGTGTTGCTTTCGTTGTATTTAACTTCCCGTAACTGAGCCTCGTGAGACCAGAGATGGGAATATTTTAGCACTAATTTTAGTAATCTGTAGAGTAACAGCTTCTTTGGGCTTTTGGAATAAGCAATTATAATACCACTAATTAACATTATATAACACTTTCCTATTTTAAAGTCCTCTTATGGATATGAATTAATTAACACCTCTATTGGGAAGTTAAGTATAGGTATTATTATTTTGAAAGAAAAAGAAGACTGAAGATCTGAGAAATGTAATAATTTGCCAGAGGCCACAGTGTGATTCAGGGACAAAAGGCACATCAAATTAAGGATTTCCTCAGTTTTCATTTGACTCTGCGGAGAGCTAGAACAAGAAATTTCAATATAGAAATGAAGGAAAAATAATTGCCTGCAACAAAATGGACAAGGAGGGCACTGGCATTAGTAGCAATCTGTCTTTGGAAAATAGATTATTTCAAAGGGGAAGATAATACTTCAGAAGTGAAGCAAAGTACTGTAAATATTTGCTCTTCTGCTGCTGCAAAGCCAACACCCATCTCTCAAGTCACTCCAAAGTGTTTATGATTTCCATGTGTCGTGAGCTCCATGATTTTATATTAGAAGGGAAGTGATTTCTCCTGAGTGCACCTAATTAAGGCTAACGGTTAAAATAAAACATGAATTAATTCAAAACTTCACTCCATGCTCTGAATGAACACAAACGATGTATGAGGTTTAAAAAGTTGAGTCCCCCTTTTTTCCACATAATTGTAGTTTTCATGTTTTCCAGCCTTTGCTTTTTATGGTTCTGGCTGGGATAGGAAATGCTAAAAGCCCACAAGAAAAGGCTATTCCCATAGAGCTGTGGAAGATATTCACAGCAAAAACCTAAACCATGTGGAACACGTGTGGTTTCAAGTTTCACAAGAAAGTCAAAACCCAGACTCTGTTTGCTGAAGTTTGCAACACGGTTTGAAAGAAACTGGGCCCGTTTTCAAGCAAATCTGGTCAGATTCCTGGTTTTGAGTTGAAACCATCTGAAATGTGCAGTTTGGCAAGGTCTGAGAAGAAGTCTTGGGTCCTGATAGCTGTGGTGCTTCAAGGGGGACTTGCTATGGACAGGGCGGTGGGTGAAGAGGACGGCAGGGCGGTGGTGCCCAGCCAGTGCAAGGGGGACAAGGGCATCGGCTGGGGCTTCGGGGCTGTGAGAACAAGCACGGTGTTGGTGGGTCTCCTGATGTAGAGGGCTGTAGTCAGGAACAGTTGTGTGAAGGTCAAGTGGCTCACATCCAGTGCGGGAGATCCTGGAGAGCTCCGGTGCACTCTTCAAAGGGCACCTTGCTACACCTTTTCATGTACTCACAGGACAAGCCTGAGAATGAAGGTTAGGAGACCCCAAATACTTCAGGACTGTATCCACCAATACATTGCATTTTGTAGGATTTAAATGGATATCATTGCAGCCACAGGGAGAACACACCTTTAGTTTGCTTACAGAGATTTCTCTGACTAAGGAAATGAAAGACTGTGAAGAAATATTTAGCACCTGTGCTGAAGCCACACACACAGAAATCTTTGAAAAAGCTAATTCCAGTTAAGAGTATTTGTTTCACTGTCCTGCAATAACACATGGGATATTAGTGAAGTACACACTTTTTACAGAGCTGTTTATAGGAAAGAGTCACTTGCTGATGCTGCAACCTCAGTCTCTAGAGATGCTATCAAAGTAAAAATTATGATATAAATACTGGTATTGCAAGGATGGATATCAGAGCAGATTTTTTTTCTTGTGTATTCCTAGAAACATCTTTAGCTGAGTGACTAATACTACTGTAAGCTATTGAAAATGAAAGATTTTAAAACCAACCTTACCTTTACCCTTCTTTGCTGCTGATTGCTTTTAAAATTTCTGTCACTGCAAGCAATGAAAATAGGCTGGGAAACTTATAATCAAGGTTTTAATAACATGACTAGAATGGAACATTACCTTTATAGACAGGTTTGTTTCTTGATCTCATACACATAGATACCAATACATTCTCCCACATATATTGCTATGTTTGAGAATATTTAACTGAGAAAATAAAAGCTGTTTTTTTCTCTGAGACCAAAAGTTAAGCAAAAAACAGAGCAGATGGTTTCTGAGTACATGGAAAAACATCATATGTCTGTGTGTAAGATAAGAGCTCCATATTGGACTGATGAATACTGTGTGTAGTTTCCTTGTTTTCTGTAACAGTATTTTGTGTGTGCAGTTCTGTGAGTTCAGCACAGTGAGGGCAATAGTTGGGCTCACAAATGAAATACAGCTCGTTACAGCTCCCATTCTTCCACCCACGCTCACTTTGATTAAGCATAGGTCAGTCCTGTGCATGACAAGTACTTATTACCCTATGACTACTTCTTTTGTTTGTTTGTTTGTTTGTCTTTTCAGATGCCTGTGTTTTGGCTTTAGATGACATGATAAAATCCCCTTTTCTAACAAATCTTCTAGTGCAGCATAGTTCTGCTCTGAATCTTAACAAATGTCTGCAGTGTGCAACTTCCATTATTCACCCCTGCTGTTGGTTCCTCTTAATAAAAATACTAAAGGAAGCAGACACCATCATCCACCAACCTGCTTACCCGATGTCCGGTCCAACCACACATTCGTCTCCTCTAGAACTAGCTGAAAATCTCCCAGATGACTAGGTTTTCACCACTTCCCTAAGTGACAAACAAGTGCCTTTGTGGTTTCTGTCACGATGCTATTCTCTTGCTCAAAAAGAAGTTGTGGGAAACACCCCCAAACCAGCCTTGTTTTCTTTTAACACCATCCTTTTCCTTGGTGCCTCTGAGAAGCAGACAGCTGTTGAGCTTTGGGGATGCTGAGACCGCTAGCAAGTTATTGCTGCTCTGCAACTCCTGGCTGGTCTGCGTCCACTTCTAACCTCTTCCCTTGGTTGCAAACTCTTTCAGGCAGAGCCTGCTTGGGCGATGGTGTCCCCCTGCAATGAGCTGGGCAGGAGCACCTACCACCCCATGGAGGTCCACTGCAATGTCTCGCTGATCTTTGCACAACCCCAGTGTGTGGGGCTGATTCTGTGCTGAGCACCCATTGGGTGCACATCTGCTTATGCTGTCCCTTAGCAGGTGATCACAGATACAACGCAGGCACAGATACAAGGTGCTGCAGGGCTGTCCTCAGGCTTTTGTGGGGTGGAGGTAGCTGGTGGGAATGAGCATTGCAAATGCCCGTCTGGGCTCTGCTACCAGGGATGGTAGCCTGAGAAAGTTGCGGGGTGTGAAAACTCCCTTTTGTTCATAGAACAGTAATCATCTTAAATGTCCTTAGGAACAGAAACAGAAAATGTAAGAGAGTCCAATTTAGTTTGCCATGGCAGAGTGGAAATGGAAAATTCCATCTGTTCTGTTTCATGACCAAAATTTATTTTATACTTATGCTGCAATATTTGTCAACATAATTATAACAAATAGAGAAGAGTAATTCAACAAGTAATTACAAGAACCCAGGAGGAGCGTATTGTTTTTAAAAATAATATTAATTTGTAATGATTGCATTGCAGAATGGCAATATTTCTGTTTGGAAAGTTTCTTACTCAATTCTAAGGCTCAGTTATGCTGGATTGCTAGTATTTAACAATAAGATCAGTAGACCTTAAAAAAAGAGAGAGAGAAAAATAGAGAAAGCAGAAGCTGCTATGGATACTGCCAAACAGTGGTTTGGCTCTGTATAATCTGAGTGGTTTCTCAGCTCTATATAATCAAGCATAAGGGCAAGTTTCCCACCACAAAATCAGCATAAATACCTTTCCAAATTGCTTAAATTTTTTTTGGCAGTTTCCACCCCAATATTCTGATGGCAATTTGATAACCTATCAAAAAATCTTAAAATAAATTTTCTTTCAAAAGGAGATTTAAAAGTATTTTGTTGCTTGTTTGTGCAACATATCTTTTGTATTTCTTGATGCTGTATCAAAGGTCCTGGCATAGCAGGGGCATTCTCTTGCTTCTAGAAAGCCTGATTCTGTCTCCTTTCCTCAGGTTGACTGGCTTTTTTACTCGACAAACAGCTTTATTCACTTCAGCAGCTCGGTGGAATTAAGACTGGCACAATCTTACCTTCAACAATTAGTGCTTATTATGTTGCCCTTTTTTCCCCAACAAAAATGAAATACCGGTATTTCGCAGATTTTTCCAGTGGGAATTATTCTATGGAGTTCCACATTTAATGTCACTCCATGCTTGAAAACTATTTGCAGTACTTACTTCGGATTACAGCTAAACAGCAAGTTTTGATTGAAAGAATGGCTGTGACCCAATCATTAACTACCATACATGTCAATTTGAAATGATGGAAATAGTTGTCATTGACAGTTTTGCTTTGTAGAAATCTATTTTTCTCCCTTCAGAAACTTTTTTATCTTGGTTTACTGGAAAAAGTGAACAAACACAAGGAAATGCTCTCAAAATTATCAGCTTCTAAAGAACACCAGTAATCACTTTGCATAATCCACATCTGGGCTCAATCCAGTTTTCCTTAATTAGCTACAAATGCAATGCCTGCTGCTATGTCTCAAATATTCACTGCATGTACCTACTAAAGTGGAAAATGAATTGGATTCTCAAGTTAAAGAATATTACTTAGGTGGTTAAGTGGATTTAGAAACCATGGCATTCCTTGTACTATAAACAGTACAAAGGTGGTTATTTTTCAGCTTTTAGCACCAGGGCACTTCCATTTTGTGAAGATCATAATGGCTGCATACCCTAGCAAACAAGTGACCAGTAAATCACACACAGACACTCAGGCCTTCTGTTCATTACCCTAAACCAGTGAGTAACTATAGCTTCTCTGACTCTGAGATCTGTATGATAGCTTTTCATGTTTCCCTTGTTAAGTCTGGATGTGATATTCACATTCATCTAAAAGCACATGCTGCGTTTGTATCAAGGTGCTCCAGTTAGCTGACCCATACTGCTGCAGAGGTGACACCGTTGTCCAAAGGATGGGAAGATCAAGGAGTCAACTTTCCCCAGAGTATCCCATTGATCTGAGATCTGGCATACAGGATACATGAAGTCATATATTTTGCCTGTGCAAAGAAAAAGAAAACAGGACCTCCTCAAACTTCTGTTGAACTTGTTATCAAAGGAGAATGTGCCCTACTAAACACGAGTGGTGTAGTAGTTGCGCAGGTAGGTGAAGAGCATCTTCCAGCCCTCTACCACTACTAGTTTTCATTTCTCACTATGTCATTCATGTATATATGTGTATCTACAACCTCAAGGTGCACCAGGGGAGGTTTAGATTGGATATTATTAAAAATTTCTTCACTGAAAGGGTTGCCAAGCACTGGATAGGCCTCCCTGGAGGTATTTAAAAGCCAGGTAGATGAGGCATTTAGGGACGTGGTTTAGTGGTGGACTTGGCAGTGTTAGGTTTATGGTTGGACTTGATGATCTTAAGGGTCTTTTCCAAGCTAAGTGATTCTACGATTCTATGACTCTGTAAATCACGGTCCTGTCACAACAACATTCTGTTTTTACCAATGGTCGCCCAAACAAGAAATACAAGAGCATCCCTCAGTGTCCCATGAGCTGGAGAAGGATTTTGAAGCCCAGCACCACGTGTGTGGGACCCCTGGCATTAGCATTGCCATTGCCATCCCTTGGTGCTCCCTTGTCTGAGCCTGTGGCAAACCCTAGCTGTAAAAAGGAAAAAATTATCTTCTCTTGAAAATAATTTTTTTTTTTAATTCAAAGCTGCATGGGAAAACCCAACAAAACTTGAAGTGATTTTCTGCCTCTGCTTTCTTTTTCCCCAAAATTTTTCCTCACTGATGCATTGTTAAAGGCATGATTCAACCCTTAGCCAAGCCAATGGAAGCCTTTCCAAGGGCTTGAGAATATGATAGATCAGTATCTCAACGGAAATGTAAAAATGGCTTAAAAGCTGATTTTGCTAAAGGAAAACAATGAAAAAGCATTTGGCACTTAGACCGAGAAACATGGTTGCTAGGTTTCACCTTGATTTCTAAATCCCTGGGAACGAATCTGGCAGGCCATTGTGCTCCTTCAGCTTCTGGCTGCAACGTGCAGGAAGAAAACATAGTCCTCAGGTTCAGGTCTGCATCTGAGGATTTGCTTTGCTCCCCTCCCACTCCCAGGCTGCATGCGCTATGCACCTCTTTGTGACGACAGGCTCAAATAACGTTTGTGGATGCTTTACCCTGGCGCAGCCCCTCAGTACAGAAATGGCTTAATTTAAATGGAATAAACCATTCTTTAACATTTCCCTCCCTGCCACCCTAGGCCTGTGCAAAGCTGATGTAGCTCTTTGAAAGTCAGTGTGTGCTACATTGCTGTAACTACAGGACAGCGCTGCAGGGAACAGCTATCCCCTTCCTCACAATCCATCATGCAGAGGCAGCAAAAGGGCCCCAGAAGGTTTCTAAGGAAGGAGCACCAACACAGCCATCTGCAGCCACTGCAGTTGCACGGGACAGAGGCGAAACGTAGAAGTCCGACCTGAAGGAAAGACTCTTAAAACTGAGAATTTGGAAAATGTTTCTATTCTATTGCCACATTAACTTCTTTTTTTTCCCCCTAAGTGTTTCTTCCTGTCCTTCAGAACTCAGAGCGCACAATAATCTCACATTTGAAATATATGTTTATGAGGTACCCAATCTTTTCTTGGGTGTCGTGGGACAGCTCTGGGGATTTGACTGGAACCAGGCTGATTTATATGGGTGGAGGCTCTGGCTGACTGTGCCTGCTCAGAGCTTGGCCCACGGCTGCGAAAGTGTGCAGAAAAATCTGTATGCTGCCCAGCTGTTTCATACCCCGTTTATTAGTGACAGCAGTTGGGGCTTACACTTTTCTGATTTCCAAAATGTGCTACCGAGGAAGTGAAGATTGAAATAATTTCTTCTCCTGCTCACAGTTTCACTTGGTTGTCTTAGGGTAGGATGTTATCTTGGAAATGTTCTTTAGTACTACCCACAACTCTTTCTGGATTAAGTTTGTTTTCTAAGGAAGGATTTAAAAAAAAATTAATGACAAATTAGAACCTTATGGACTATTAAAACTCTCTGCTAGAAAGAAATGTCAGCATGATTGATACGTAGAAATTCTCTTTTTAAAGCCATTAAAAAGAAGTGTTCCAATCTTTGAGCTCTTGGGAGAAACCTCCCTAAATTGCTTCCTGTTGTCTAATTTCTGAAAATATCCTGCCCAGAAGCGACACAACAATAGAATCACATCAGGAACAAAAACACCAGGTGAGCCACATGCATCAGCAATTGTGGAGAAAATGGCTTAGTTTGTTTGTTATTCAAACATTTTGTTAGGTAAGAAGAAAAGAAAACAATAGCTGGAATCTCTAGATGCTCGAGTAAATAACTCACTTTGGAAACATTACTGTGTCAAGGACACTAAATCCCTGTAACCTTGAGAACCCAAAACATACCTGGCTGCACTAGAAGTAGAAAAGAAAAATACATTACAAATGTAGTCAGTAAAGAGAGAGGTCATCCCACTGGAGTCATGCAGTGATATTTCAATTTTCATGACAAGCTTTTACCCTGAAATGCACACAAGGGTGTGGGTGTTTCTTACAGATTTCATGCAAAGTTGATGCTCTTTCTTCGAGCGTATTTCTAATTCAGCAAATAAACCAAAGGCTGCAAGGGAACTTTGCTGAAGGCCTCCAAAACTCCTGGGCTCAATTTGTTCTTGAGATATAAATGTGAATTATGCGTGCTTGTTGCTACCTGTGAGCTGGTTGGAGCTGATGGCAGGCTATGAGTGCTGCGGTGCCAGCCTGGCAAAGTTACAGCAGCAGCAGGCAGCTGCCTCATTTTCTGGCTCCCAGCAGTATGTGGGTGAAGAAAAATAATGTTAGCATTTGGCTAAAATCACATGATGGCTTCCAAAATATCAGTTCAGCAGACTTCTCTCATCCAACAAAAATGGGCTCTTGCTGGGTATTAGCAGTAACACACACACACACTCCCACACCCATAATGAGTGGGTGTAAAATGTGAAAAGGACGTTTGCCAGGGAGCTTTCAGATCCAGAGCTGTGAATGGGAACTGCATGCTTGGAACGGAGGCATGAGAACGCTCTTGCTGTTAGTGTCCTTTTGTTCCTCTGACATTTTTGGATTTTATGTGGGTGTGATGACAAATCCCCCTAAAGCCCGCAGAACCAAGTCACGGGTTTCCATGCAGGCTACCCGAGAAGGATTGCTCCTCAGAAGCACGGCTGTGGGGAGACCGAGTGCAAGAGCCCTGGTATGCACTGGAAGGATTAAATTGTGCCCAGGCCCCCCTAGCTGGTTGCACACGAAGGGAAGGCGGGAGGGGAAGCACTTCAGCCTGCTTCCACTGCTGCCCCCCTGCCTCCATCCCACTGCCATGGCCTCCGCCGTGGCTGGCTGCTGCCCAGCTGAGAGCCTCCCGCAGGACGCTCGAGGCCCACGCAGATAAGTGCATTAGCACAGCTCCTATCTGTACAACTGCATTACCGTTTGCACAAAAGCGTGTTGGTTTGGGTGTGCACTGAGCTGTAGTGTAAATGAAAATCAGCTCCAAACCACTTAGGAACGCTGGTCCAGGAGGATTTGTTCTGAACAAGCTTAGTGGGCAACTCGAGAGATAGACAGAGCGGGGAGACCACAAGGCTAAGATAATAGAGACACCTAATAGTTGAGCTGAGAAGAAAGCAAGCCAGGAATTGGGGTGAGATTTGTGGATCGCAAATCTGAGAACCTGGCTTGGAACATTGTCCTGGGGGAGGGTTGCACAGCAGAGGGCAAGGAAGGGTGATCGTGATGCCACGGATTGCTGCCCGGGTTATGTTCACGCTGAAGCACTTCATGAGTCCAGGGAAGGACAGTGAGAGTGGGACATTTTGTCAATTATCTATTCATTACTATACCAGACTTAGCAAAGGGGAAAAAAAAGACGTGTCTAAGTTATGGAAACGTTTCCTGCTCCAACTGAACTTCAGTTCAATACCATCAAAAGGTGAGCTAGGGGATTTGGGTGAGACTCACTCATCAAGTGAGGAATTTCACATCTGAGATTGTCATCTGTCAATACTAGATAGACTATAGGTCTGCAAAAGAAAAGAGAAAAAATGCTGTCAGTTGACTGTGACTGTAGGCAGAGAAAGAGTAGAATTCAGTTGCAGTGGGCCAGGCTGCTGTGTTTTAGGTTTGACATCTATTTTCTTTAAACACTTCCTTAGCCCTATGGAAAGAGAAGTCTCTTCTTTCACAACAAAAAAGAATTATTTTGGATTTAAAACCTCAAATAAAATGTGAAAGAAACAAAACTTTAGAGCAATATTGCTGTATAGACAGTAAGAAAACTGAATCTGTTATGATACAATTATATGCCTGAGAGTTTTATTAAGCTTAGAACTGTTCGGTAGCATATGATTCCAGGGTATACATGTTTGTGCTGATATCCAGGGTTTTAAATATATAATCCCTGGCATATGAAAATAAACATAGACCTCTCTACACTTTAGGTCATACTGTGTTTTGCCCAGGCTGGCATGGGAGACAAAGAAAGGCAGAAAGGGGAAAATAGAGATGAAGTGATCAAAAAATTGAAAATAAAACACTAAGGAAATAATAAACCCTAGGACTTAGAGAAAAACTGAGAGTGGTGAGAGGGGAGAAAAAGCTTAATACAAAAGTAACAGAATCCAAAGCTGTAGAAGACATTCTTTTACAAGTTTTCTCTCTGACAGTTTTAAGGTAGAATGCGCTTTGTTTTCTTTCAGGTAGGAGGAAGAGAACACTCAAAAGTTGAGCCTCCATCAATGTCCCAAAAAGGGTGATGGGCTCTGGGAACATTCAGCCTGAGGAGGGTCCTTCTCCCCTCTGGGAAGGCCTGCCTCCGTAAAGTCATCACGTCATGCTCATAACTCAGAATTATGCTTGCACTGAGAAGAAGTCTAGACTCAGGCTTCTAAATGCATAGAGAAAGGAGAAAAAACATCTCTAACTGTGCTAACAGTGATATAATGCAAACATTTATGGCTAGGATTAAGACACTTATTATTTATGGCCTAAATACAAGTACATTATCTACTCTCCAATTGGTTGGACAGTAACTGCTATTTTTATTACCTGTTTGACTACTTTATTCCTGATCTCCATCATAAGCCTCAGATGTATGTCAGCTAGAACTGTTCAGATGACAAATTTACCTCCACATGTTTTCTTCTGACACCTCCATCTTTGCAGCTATTTTATTGTTATTACTAGTTGAGAGCTGTGCCAATATCTTCAGCAGTGAAGATTAACGCACAGCTTCTCATCACAGCTTCTTCTTCACTTCCCTTAATTACTCTTTATAGCCTGTCTAGTCATCAGGCCTCTCCCTTTTCTTTCACAGGTTCGTTGATCAGGTACACCTAAGTGATCTGGTAGTGTTTGTTTTTAAGCCTTATGCTCTTTGCCATGCAAAATCTAGCTTAATCCTTTGCTCTCCTAGATCTTACTCTATTTTATGTTCTTGTTTATTAAATTCATCAGTGCCAAATTTCAAAATTCTGAAGACTTTGTCTTTTCCACAGAGAACCCTGCTGCTATCTAGTTACATCAGTAAGTCTCTTGCCTCTCTGGTTTTCTTTCTTATTTGGTGGTGCATACATTTGCTGGGTGTCAGTAGTCATCTTCCATATCTAAACTACCTTTGGGGGTTTTACTCCCTTTAAGCTATCGATCCTTTGTAAATACCCTCCAACCTTCCAGTGAAGTCTCCCCTTTATGAAGTATGGCATCTTTCTCATGCCTTTCCTGGATATCAGACCAAACTGTAACAGCTGCTGCTCAATCAGTGGCATGACTCCTCTTCTTAGGTGAATTACCTTCTGTACGTTACTTAAGACTAGATCAAAACTAGCTTCACCTTCTGTTTCAAAATTTCTCCAAAGAGGATATACTTCGAGCGTTAAGAAACCAGGTGTTTACCTTTGGGGCCATTTGGGGAGCCTGTAACAGCAGAGCACGGATCTCTGTTATGAAGCTGAAAAGCTCCTTCTAGTTAGAAGGCCTATGCCTCTAAGTGCTCAAAAACTACTAACAGTCTTACTAACGAAGCCACGGATAACAGTGTTGGGTTGTCCTCCCCGGTGTGGAGCCCGCACTGGAGGAAGATGAAATCTAGCGGAGAGGAGAGGAGCAGTGGGATGAGAAGACATGGGGTTATTCTCTGGGTGCCCCAGCAAGGGTGCACACCCTCTGACTTTGCAGCTGCAAGCCTCCCCTTGGATTCCTGCTCCCCAGCAGGTTTGCCAGCAGAGGGTCCGCAGCAGATGCCGGC
>NW_009258296.1:1524660-1598380 GCF_000687185.1 Egretta garzetta | reverse complement strand
AGCAGATGCTGCAGCTCCTCAGTCTGCTGGATGGGCCAGTGGGACCTGCTGCTTTGGATTAAAAAAACTCACATAAAGCATGTGAAAGAAACAAAAAGTTAGAGCGATATTACTGTTGAGACAAAAAGAAAATCCAAAGCTGAGAGGGGCTTGCTTTCACCCTGTCCATGAGTTAGTTTTCTGTTCTGTTTTCCTTAGTCTCCTTCTGTTACCCTCTGCTCATGTACATCTCACCCTTGCCCTGTCCCAGCCCCGACCCCAGCTAGCCCGCTGGCTTCCGCAAATCCTTGTGCCCAGTCTCCATACCTTCCTGAGTCCCCTCACTCTGTTTTGGGCCTCTGGCTGCATCCCATCGCAGCCCATGTGGCCAAACACCACCCACTTCCCACTCCAGCTTGCAGCATCAGCACCAGCTGCCACCTGGTTATCTCATTTGAAACACCCATGCACTTGACATGCCAGGACTCAGCTGGCATTTTAATTACATGCAGCAATGAATTGCAGCTGGCCATTATAATTGCAGATGAGCACACCCTTTCTGCAGAGCCTTTGCTTTCTGCAGTGATGGATGGATTTAAATCCTCCTTGTCACCATCTTCTGGCTAGGAGGGAGGAGGCCCTGACATGTCTTCCACCATGGTAGACTTGCATGTAGATCTGGGTGCATGTCAGAGAAACACTGTGGAGGCCCTGGAGCTAATGGCCCCATTAACTAGCAGGAGATTTGCCCCCCAGTTCCTCTATCCAGTTTCTTGCATCGCGGTTGCTCAACATGAACCATGAGTGTGGGTTCCTCCTCAGAAACCCATCTAGGTGCCTTGTGAAACTGTCCCTGTTTTTCTCCCTTGTTGTGAACAGCCAATGTAGTCCGGTAGTGCATGGGAAAAGAGCAGGTGTGTTCAACCTGGCATCCAGATTTAGAAGTTATACAGCTCATTTTGCATTGCGGACCTCTTGGGGGCCAGGGCGGTGAGGAGCATGAATGAATCTCCACATGAACCTTGCTGGCCACACTTAAAACATCCCCCCATGGGCTGCGTATTTCTTGTAAACTTAATTGCTTGGGATTAGGGTCTATTTCCTGGCACTGCTGCTGAGGTTAGATGTTCTTTGGTGCCTAGAAAGCTTCTGCTCGGCAGTTTGTGTCCCATCTGCAGGGAGTCTGGGGCTGGTGGTGGCAGAAATGGCTGGGTTTTCCACAAGCCGCTGAGGGGTCCTTTGCCGTGAAGAAATGGCACGGGTGAATTCAGAGCAGAAATCCCGGCGCAAGGGATTTTCCAGTCCTTGGGAACCTGCTGGGAGTCCTCTAGGTGGCAGGAAGCGCACGCCCCGCTACCGGGGTGCTGCTCGCAGGAGTTTATGAACTTGTAAGAGTATAAGTGAGGGTTATTCTGAGATGGGGATTACATTTTAAGAGTTGCTTGTCCACCAGCAATCTGACTGACGGGCCCTGACCACGGAGCTTGTTTGCTCTGTACCGCAGGCTTTCAGTTTCGTGCTAAGGTTAGCCACTAAGCCATTCCCTTCCCTTTACCCTGGGTAACGCCGTCCAGGGTTTGCTTACCTATGTAGCAAGAAGAGGTTTACATGTTTTCAGAGCAATAAAGTCAGGCTGTGGCAGGCAGATATAATGAGCACCACATAAATCAGTTGGAATCTGGGTGCCTGCTCCACTGGCACACTTAAAAAATGCTGGTATGAACTTTAGTGGATTTGATTTTAAGGCACAAGTCAAAAGACTGCATTTTTTTCCCCTGGCTGTGAGCTCTTTATTTCTCTTTATCCCAATTCGCATTGCTGACGAGCACCAGAACATGTCCTTCTGTCCTTCGAACGAGGCAAGGCTAACCCTCACCCAGGCAGGGGCTGGCACAAACCCCTCGTTCCCCAGGACACCTCTCTTCCCTGGGCGCTCTGCATGTGGTCTCATCCTGAGCTCCAGCTTCTTCCCCAGCCCTTGCAGGAAATGGCAAGCAGGTGATGGAAAGCTATGCACTGCTGAGGAACTCTGCTCGATCTGCTTTATTTTTCTGCAGAAAAGGTCCCTTTGGGCATCAGCTTTAGGTTCTCTTTTCTCCCTGGAGCATGACAAAGAGGACCTCAGAAGGGCTGTGGCTCTGGCTCTGGATGTTTGGTGTGGACCAGGTTATGCAACACACTGCTGTGACATCTGGAGATTCATTTCTGGCCCATTTCTTGGGACCGTAGTTAACATCCTCATGGGGAATTCTTGTTTTTGAGAACAAGAAGCACTATTCTAACTTCTAGTTTTTCTGACTTCATTCAATCTGAATTGTGTCCAATATACCTCTAGCTGCATCATTTACTGGAACTGTTAAAGGAACTGTTTGGTTTTTTTTTAATGGTGGCACAGGTTGCTTAAGTGAGCTACATATTGATAACATGAAATCTTCCTGATGATTAAATCATCACCAGAAACTTAAGAACAATAAATATTACTCATTCTGTTTAGTTAGAAAATGACGTTATTTTCATTGCACCTGTCATTTAAATCCCATGATTATCCTTCGAAGTGATATCACAGAGATTTGTAGTTATTAAAATCTTTTCAGATGGGATCAATAGTAGTATTATGCACCTGCAGAGTGATCAACAGTCCAAAGAGGTCAAAGAGCTTTGCCAGCATTATTTTGGCCTCCCAGCACTACTGTCCCAAGCAACATCTAGATGAGCTAATCCCAGTTTTTAAGCTGTTCTCATGTCTGCAAAGAACTGAATGCTAATGATCCTGCTCAGTTTACCTCTGCTCTTTACCCATGAGGCAATCACCTATTCATTCCAAAAAGCCTGAAAGAAAAGGTGCTGGTTTTGAGTCAGAGGGGAAAGTAATGCTTGTGTTTGCACAATGCACATCTGTGTGAAACTAATGAGTTCAGACCTAATGCAATACCAGGTCTGATACATAACTCAGTAGCGATGAGACGTTCATGCTGCCAGAAACCAAATCCCAAACCACGTGCAGCTCGCTCTGTCCCGTCACCTTTATTCACTCTCCATCTCTGTCACCGGTCAAGACGTGTCCCTCTGATAGGTTGGTATTCTCAGGGATAAGTCCCTACATTTTGAAGAAAAAACTCCAAGAGCATGAATAGCAATTTTGAATCACAGATAACATGGTCTGTAACTTAGTCTTCATTAACAAACACAGTGTACAAGTCAGCTGCAGTGCAGTAAAGCAAGTTCTTTACCATCTCTTCTATCACATTTCATAGGAGCATTTCATTTACAGTAGATTAATGTCCTAACCTCTTAGCTTATTCGTATGAAACATAATCAACCCTATGTAATAAGATTAGACAGTAGGAGCTTAACCCAGTGCTAATTTTTAATCAATTTTCCACCAGTTAGAACATATGATGAGAGCTAATAGACTGGAAACTGAGTATCTCTTCATGCACGGTAGGAAAGTCACCATTATTTTTTACAAAACTGACCAGCTGCAAATAAATATTTCTTGTGCTTTACATTTTTGTGCTGCTCCACCCAGATCTGGGCTCTTAGCTTTAAGAGGATAATAAAGCATGAATGGTTGGACAGCATTACCGAACAAGGCTCAGTAAGATCGTGGGATAGGAGAGGTCTCATCTGATTACGCTGCATACAGGATTAAGGAATGATGGGCAGGTAACTTCAGTTTCTGCTGGAGAACGTATTTCATGTGGCCAGTTGTCCTCATGTGTAGCTCTTTGTAACAAATGACAAAATGCCCAATGACTTGAGCTAACTATTCCTGAAACCCTGGAGTGGTTACAGGAAATTTTCACCCTTGCTTAGTGCTGCACATGATCTTATTTCTGCTGCTTGCTGTTCTTGTCTTAGACCTGCTGTTAATGAAATCGGGATTTCAGCCCATTGCATGCAACACTGTCTGCCGCCTGCTTCCCTGCTGTCTGTCCCCAGAGGGACGCGTTCCGCCGGCAGAAGCCCCTTGTGACCTTCCTGTCAGGAGGGAAGGCATCATTTTCTAAGAGGTGCATGAGCAGCAGAAAGCTAAATTCCTTGGGTGTAGTAGAAAATTCCCCATTGTAGCTCTGAGAGCGGGGCTTGCTTACCGTGAAGCTTTCCAGTTACGAGAAGACAGGAAGTTAGTTTTGCATAGTGGGAAACCACTGTGGCTACATAATAGTCCCTTTAAAGAGGATTTCATGTTCCCTTGAATTTTTATATAAAAAAAATCATCTCAATAGCACATCTATCATTTCCCCCCATGGCCACATTTTATCAAAAGCCTTCAATATAACAAGGAGCTTTTCAACAATAGGAAAGTCATTTTGTCAGTTGAACATGCTATATAATTAAAGGATTAACGTTTTCTCTGAAATGGAATTAAGAAACAGAAACGGGTCTGGAGTTAACTCCTTCATGGTTAGATGACTGGCCAGGGATTTAAAGGTGTAAAATTTCATTGGGAAATGTGCATTTTGGCTAGAAATGTGCAAAATACTGCTGTGAAGACATTTTGGAATGAAATATTTGGAAAATTTTCTGTCAGAACTTTGATGGAAGGAGACTATTAGAGGAAGAATAATGTGAAAAGCTGGAAAGAGGACAAAGAAACGTGTATTTTCCAATCCAGCAACCCTTCAGTTTCGTACTGCGGACGGTGATCTCAAACCCATACACATACTCACTGGCATACACGTTTACCTAAGTTTGAAAATATGCAAATACAAACTTTGAGAAAATACACCTTTTCAGTTTTTACATATTCAACATGGCAAGTCTCCAGCACTTCATAATAATCCTGTGTAACTTATTACTGGCGCACACACATGTCTGAGCATCCCCACTTGCATGTGGATTTCTGGGCCTGCCCAGAACACCTGGATGCCTCTCAGTCCTAGCAAGGCCACACATCTATTTTGTAACTGCCTCAGTTATGGGCTGTAAATACTGAGACTAATTTTATCTTTCTTTTCAGAGGAAGTTCAGTCTCTTGAAATTATCACTATTGCATGGGTTTCTGTATATCACAGGCTCCAAGCTACCTCTGAATGGGCTGGCTTGGGGATCAGGAGCTGTATAGTCAAATCAGCTCAGGGACATCTCTTGTTTTCCATGCCTGCTCCGCTTACCCCAAGCAGAATTTGTGACTCCTTCACAACTACCCTGGGTGTCTTTGCATGGTATTTCATTATGCCACACTGACATACTTTGCACTCAAAATGTGTAGTTTTGTCACTCAAGGCCTGGAGAATTGGCCTTTCAGCTTGTTCAGTGGTGCTCTTTACAGTTGCATGTCTCTCGCTCAGTTTGCTCTATGACTTGTGACTTATACGCTGTACCAAAACCATGAAAAACATTCTCTGTCAACTCCAAAGCTTCTAAAAAGATTGTCATGAAGCTGGAAAGGTGAAAAAATATGTATTTGTGGAATGAGATGTTTCATTTTATCCCTTTTTAAAAATTTCAGTGCCATTAAATAAAACTAAAACTGAAATAAAATTGAAATACTTTGTTTTGGAAATATCAAAATGCTTTACCTCCATCTGCTATTTAAAAAGGCTCCAGGCATGAGACTTCAGTTATCTCTATTCAGCAGAAGAACTTCCACACTGCTTTGTATGTCTGGTTGTCATGGAGGTGCTTCTCTGTTATTCTCCATCCCCATCACTAAGCGTGAAACACCCACAGCACTGTTTCAAATGGTCTTGGCTTTCTCTCGAGCCTTTACCTCAGACTAGCTCCTGTCACAATGTCTGACGTTAAAACATGATAGCTTAATAAGTAGTCATTTTAGGAACACTTTGTTCGTAGCGTTTGATCTTGGTGTAATGCACTTTGTATTCTCCATCAGACCTTTGTGTATATCTTGTTCCAAATAAACACTTTGCAGCAGGGAAGGAGTCTTTGGATAGAGCCTATTAAACTGTCGTTTAAATGGAAATGTTAATTTATTAATCTTCCAGTTCCTTGTCACAGAGCCAGATGTAGCCTCAACATGCGTGGAAACCACTGGCCCAGTGGGTCATGCTCTGCAGGAAGGGCCATGTGGTGGGGCAGGCATTTGCAGATGCACTCAGAGACAGGCATGTGCGCACCCTGCTGCTCTCCAACGCTGCAGGCTTTCCCCAGCTTTTTGGAAAGAAGACGCATGTGTGTGCAAAGGAGAAAGGGGGTCTTGCCTGAACTGCCCGTGCTCCCACAGCAGACATTTCACTGCATTATGGAATTGCACTAGGTGAACTAAAGCTGTTCGGGGGAAGGCTTGAAACCCTTTTTGGTAAACCCAGGCTTGCTTACTTCAATAAATAGAGAGGAGCCTATCTCTACATTCTTTCTGCTTTGATATGAGTAAAATTAATGGGGGTTTACAAGAAAATTATAAGCTTCTGCTGCCTCCTTTCTTTTCAATAAGGAGTTCTAGTTGTTTTGAAAACCTTAAAGGAGCCTTGGCAGCTAAACAGACCTCATGTTTCCTCATTTACTTGTTTGGAGGACCCAATTTAGCATAGGAAGTCTTTGTGCACAGGAAGGAACAGAAAAAACAACTAAGTTTGTGAATGGTTAGCTGATGATTCTGCCTCAATCCAGAATTTTGGTGCAGAACCATGTGGCTGCTCACTTTTAAATCTAAGAGAGCCTAAGGGTTTAGAGGATAGACAGCAGTTCTGCTTGACTGTGTCCAGACAGACACAGACAAGAAGGATTACCTGTGCAGTACCAATGCCCTCTAGATAGGTGATTAACGCGGTGCAAGATAATTACTTCTGACATCTCTCATTCCTACTTTGAGAAAAACAGAGCGATTGGTCTAGTGCAGTTGTGTATAGATCATGATCAGGTGGCTCCTGACTCTGCTGCAATGTTCCTTTTGCTCAGATTCAGCTTACATTGAAGCCAACTGGAAATTTTCTGCTGGCTCTAGAGGCAGCCAGCTGAGACCTTGCTGTAGAAAAGTCTTAGAAAGGAGTTGTGAGATAGGAACAAGCCAGTCCCAGCACCATCGATTTTAATGCATTTAGTGCTTGGTGATTGCTACAAGCAGAAAATCTACCCCCAGACTTTGTGCGTGGGATTGATAGACACAATTTTCCAGCATATTGCTCTGCTGTTCTGAGCTGCTTCCAAGTAGGGATAGTCTTCTTTTTTGCCATAGCAACTGCAGGATCTGCTTCTGGCAGGCTGGTACTGTGCATAATCATTCTGGCTAAGTCTGTAGCCAGCAAACAGCATCAGGTCCATCTTAGCAAACCAAAACCCAGCTGTATTGACTGAGACGGTCTGTCATAAACTCCCTGCAGGTGTTTACGTGGCTGCTTACTGTGTTCAGACATGAAATAAAATACCCAGAATTCAAGCCATTCTCTCCCTGGCTTTGCGGCTCTCAGTAATGCACGTCATCCCTAATTTGAGCTGTGATAGTGCAGCTATGCACAGTGCAACCATACTGCCAAACATCCTGGCTTGGATTACGCCTCTGCTGACCACTGAAGGTGTCTGGGGAGTGGAGGTCAGTGTCAAGGCCTGAGCATGTCCCACCTCCCAGGCTGAGGCTCTTTGGCTGGGAAAAGACATTTTGGGGAGGCTGGAGGCAAGGGCTGCCTCTCCATCCCTAGGGGGACTGCGTATCCTCAGGAATGCTCGCACTGGCCCTGCAGCATGGCTGTGGACCAGTACCCTTGGATCCAGACCCTGATCCAGACCTGCTGCTTGGCCCTGGCAGAGATCTGGAGATGCTGCCACAGAAAAGGAAGACTCTCCCTTCCTGGCAGAGCTAAAAAACCACCTGGATGCGTCACAACAAAATCTTCATGTGTGGCTAGTGGACCATTTCTGGTGGTTGGAAACTGTTCCAGGGACTCTCACATCTTCAGGAGGATATGAAAATGAATGGTTTTTTCATCTTTTTTTTTTTTTACGTTACAGAGATAGATCATGCATTTTTAACGTCAGCTTTCCTCTGGTATGTATTAAGCATAGCTTTGGGTTTTTACCTCACCACAAAACTATTAACCTATATCCATACTGGGCCAAGACCTATATTGCTGAAACTGTTCAAATACACTGTAATTTAGGACCACTTATTAACAAAATAGTTCCAAAGTGGCTGAACGGGCCAGGATTGATGGGGCAAATTGATGTGATTAGTCCACACTGACTGGTAAACTACATTGACCCATTTTAGGCTAGGGTAATTCCTTCTGGTGTTTTGAACCCTTTCAACTTAAACAACTTTAAAACAAATGTAGATTGAGCCTTAGGAGGTGAATTCTACTCTAGAACCAGGATTGTTCAGCTTTTGAACCATTTTTAATAAAGAAGCTGTTCATTGGTTCAATTAATTAAAATATGTTAAAGAGTTTGCTTTCTGCAAAGTTTTTGTCCTGAAAGTGAAAATTTGAGCCTGGGAGGGTGGGGGGAAGGCTGTTCCAGCTCTTTTAATTTTGAAATATCAAAATACTTTTAATCAAAAGGATTTTTTTCTACACCCCCAATGGGAAAAATTACCTTTTTGCTCCATCCAACATTAAAAAAAATTCCTGCATTGCTGTGATGCTTCATGGAAATTGTAGTTCAGCTGCTGTGTGGCCCCCTTTTGTCTGCCAGGACATTTTGGTGGGATGTATAATGAATACTATCCCCCCGTGATACACCATGAGGGATCAGTCAGATTACAGTGCATGATAGGTAATGCAACACAGTCATATAGTTGTCATGTGGGAGCAGACGGGTCATACAACTGGAACACAGTTTTCTGAAAGCCACAGAATTTGGCCACAGTTTGTTGTCGAACTGCTTCCAAATGAAACATTTCTGCCTGGTTCAACATGCTGAAATCTTTTATGTAAGTTTTCCCAAGAGAAACTTTTGATTTTCAGTTCTGTTCAATGTTTGCAAAATCATGTAATCAGCTTGGTATTTGGAAAAAAGGAAAGCTATTGCCTGGAACTAGTTCTTAAAAAAAAGGCATCAGTGTCTTTAGTAAGATGGCAAGCAACTGTTTTGCTTACTTCTCCTCAATTCTTACACAAAATTCTTCTTTAATCTGACAAGTTACACTCATAGTTCATAGCATATTATGTTTCCAGTAATGCATCGTTTATCCAGACACAATAGTTACCTCAGGACCCAGGGTAATGTGCAGAAAGAGATACTGTGAACTCACACTCTGTACTGAATTATGCTAGGGGATGCTTGTGATGGGGAAGATGTGGTCACTATCCTCAAGAAATCACATCCTCTGCAAAATTTAAAACTTAATGGATGCTTATCAACGGCTGCCATTTGTCTGCATAGAAGAGATACAGTTACATCACATATGGGTGATTTTAATCAGCTGTACAGTAAAGCTGAAATAGTGGAATATCTCTTTGGTGTTTTACATGTTAAACTTAATCTGGTGCCTGTAGCTGGAAAATATATTCTTAAACATCGTTCCTAATTATTAATATAATATACATAACCTAATGCCACGAAACTATGTTACAACAAAAGTTGTAACTCCTTAAATATTTATACTATCTTTACAGTAATTTATCTTTGTATTTTTTATGGATTTTGTGTAAGATAACCTCCTCTAGAATATCTAAACAAAGCAACTAATGTATTAATTGAAGCATTTTAGAAGCACCGTTTACCGAAGGTAACCTTCACTTTGCTGTATCCTCTACCATGTGTACAGTCTACCATGCATCTTTGAAGGGATTTGACAGTCTCTATGGATGAAGGAATAGCATAAAATTGTGCAGTTTTCCAAGATGGTTCACTAGGACTGCACATCAGGTGTGTTATATGGTCCTTGGTTTCAAGGTTACTCAAGACATCAACTCCCAGGATTCATCCGAAGCTGTGGTTTAAATGCCATAGCTTAATTGTCAGTGGACTAAGTAGAAAGCCAAGAGAGTGTAAAGAGGTAGAAATAAGCAAAGTGCCTTGAACAGAATTAATGCGTGCCACATAGGAGCTGTGCTTATGCCTTCCCTGCCTTGTTTTTTGCGGTTCTCCTCTTGCTGCTGGCAGTTTCTGCCCAGGCACAATAACAGCAGGTCTGATGTCCCACTTCGCTGGTGTTTCTCACGTGGCTGGAGGATGCTTGGCTCTGTGGTACATTGTCCATTCAGCGCAGTGCAGAGGGTACTGTTCCGTGTGAACTGGGTTAGGTAAGCACCTGGATCACAGGGTGTTTATCTAGAGCAAATGACGCCCTGAAGCTTAGATTATGGCAGGTAAGAGATCAGATCAGCTGATGCCAGCAGAGCCTGCAGGAAGGGACGTGACTGAGTGACAAGATACGCCCTCAGCTCTGCGCCGGGGAGCTCTGCTCTGACACAGGAGCACCGTGACAGGCAGGAGCTGACATACCATCCCCTTGCTGTCCCTCCCTGAGTGTATTGGATATGGTGCCCTGACACCTGCAGTGTGCTTTTACGATGCTCTGCTGGGACTCTGGAGCCTGCTCACTCGGTCCTGCTGGCAAACAACAGCTAAAATGAACAAATGACTGGAAAATAACAATAAAAAAATAACCTGGTCCGAAGAAAAATATTCTGGAAATCACACTTGATGCTCACAGGTAATCAGAACTTAGAAAGGGATAAGGACCTGATAAGGAAGGCTAAAAGTACTAGTTAAAAAAAATCGCTGATTAATAGGGTTGGGATAAAGGGAGGAATTCTAAAAAAATTTCTCATGGTGAAATGGTCACTTAGGGTGTGTGGAATGGAAGAATTTCAGACAGTTCTCTAGCTGGAGAGAGCTTTTCTAATCTGCTAATGTTGGTTATGTTATAAACCAACCCTGAGAGAGTAGCAGAGGACTTAAAATTCTGGTTTAATGCCAGTATTTGAAAAAGTAAATAGGATAATCACAGTATGTATATAGCTGGGTATCTTGGCTTAGGTATTGAGTGAAGTTGCAGAGAGGTTTTTACGGCAAATAATTTAAGATAGATAGTTTTTCGATAACAGGCCTTGTAATATAACCTTTGCGTCTTTTCTGAGGAAATTTGATGTTTGAGAAAGATAACAGTGCTGCTATCTTATCATCACCATCATGATTGTGTTTCACCATCTTTGCCCAAAACAGCCCTAGGGTTTGCTCTGCTCTGCTATGACATCTGTAAGTGAAATGTGTGGGAACTGGCATCAGTCATTTAAGCAGTTTGGTAATGCATCAGCCAGTCTAAGGTCTAATGCCGTTTAATGCAGAAATCAATGGCTCTCAGCAGACTGGCCAAAGTCCTTTGGAGCCAGATCTGGTATGTTTGTGCAGTCAATGAGCACAGTTAGGATGCTACGGAGTCTACGTGAGCTTTTCATAATTAGTATTGCATGAGTAGCAAAGAGAAGCAACAGAATGAGTCACATTTGGTGTGCAGATAAAAGAAACACATTCCAGACATCACACTGTATTAAGAATAGAGTATAAAAGTCATATATTAAAAGTCGCTTGAAAACAACTGAAAATGGAGAAACTTTGCTAGAAGATCATTCCCAGTATGCTTCTCAGAGGTCTGATTTTGGCCAAATAATGCTCAATGACTTTTTTGGTGCATGGGAAGAACTTACGAAACCAGTGCTAGTAAAGGTGGGAAAGAATACAAAAAGTGGAGTTTGTAAAGAATTGTGTGGTTGCATCATCTATATGGACTGACAAGAGTCAGCTGGTAAATAGAGCAATATGTCAGTGCTGGACCATAGTGCTAGAAAAACAATAAGGATAGAATATCCTTATAAAATATGGAACTTTACCCTGTGGATCAAACTGAAAACCACATAAATATTATATTAGGCAGCCATGAACCATGTAGTCTTATGGCAACACAGCAGCTAAGTTTGTGAATGCCATCCTTAATTGCAGAAGCAAGAGGCAATCAAAATAGGAACATCCCCAACACAAATAAGAGCGTTACCAAAGTATAGACCTCATGTCTGTGCTTCAAAAAGGACACAAGAAACTGGGGTGTGTTCAGAAAAGTGCACTTTATAAGCACAATTCGGGATCTATAAAACATACCCGACAGATTAAGATTTAAGAAACTTAGTCTATTTTATTTATCCAAGAGAAGATTTAGAAGTGAGTTAATTCCAGCCTACAAAAGCTTTTGTGGAAAAATACTTCAGAACATGGCAGGCTCTGATTTAACAGAAAAGGTCTTGAGACTTTTATATTGAGATCTTTATATCTTTATATCTTTATATTGAGACTTTTATATCGAGATCAAGTGGTTGAAAGCTGGAATGAGACAAGCCGATGAAAAATGAAGCTCAAATCTTTAGAAAGGAAACTACCTAAGCTTTGGAGTGATTTGGGTATGGATGCGGTGCGTTTTCCCACACCTGATGCTTTTAAGTAATAAACGGATATTTATTCTAAAAGATATGCCTTAAGCTAAAACAGAAACTATAATCTCAGTGCAGAAGTTATTGGACAAGGTTTTCCTGGCTTGCAAAAGGTAAGACTGTATGATCCTAATGTTCCCTTTGGATGTCTGTCCCTTTCTGTCAGCCACATGAACATGGCAGTAATACAGCTAAAGAGGATCTATGGTTAATTGTGAAGCTTAAAGGATCTTCTAGGTAAAGTTATTCTATAATTCCATCTATGTGGCCTATACAGCATTTTACAAAACTTTAAAAACCAGCTGCTCTATATTTCTAGAGCAGGACCAGCTGAAACTCATCAGAAACAAGATATGACCCTAACATCAGTTACGATGACTACTCTAACCTCACGTGATCGTGTTTCCAACGACTCAGCATGTGTGACGAACCGTTTGTCCCGCTGACTAAACTGGGATTCCCATACTTCACACATGAACTGTGAACTTTAACATCCTGAACTCACAGAAGCCCCCCAAACATCACTAATGTCCTTGAATTCAAGATATCTCAATATAACCCACAGCTAATCCTGAGAAGCTAAATGCATGTATAAAGGGCTCTGAGCACTTTTGGGGGAGAGATGAGAAAGTACTCTGCAAGGCTGTATATTGATGATTGTATACATTAGGTACAAACAAATTGAGTGAGGGAGTAGAATTTATATGCTTGCCGATTCAGAGCTGTGATATCATGGCCAAAATACAGTAAATCTGCAGATTTCTGCAAATCCCTACATTTTCCTGCAGTTTTGCTCCTCCTGTGTTATATAGACAGGGGGTCTACAGCAATCATTTATCACTAAAAAAACCCCACAAAGCTACCTTTGAATGATTTGGATCCAAGTAACTCTGCATGCAGTTAGTACAGCCGAAAGATCCCATCAGTGATGCCCTGTCCTCCTCACCAGACACCCTAGCTGTCCCCAGCAGCCCCTTGCAGACCTGCTTTCCTTCTGGTGGGAGCAGATGGCCTTTATTCAAGTCCTTCCTGCCTTGCTCTGGGGAGACGGGTGGGATAGTAACAGCTGATCTGGACAGGTCAGAGGCCACCCAAAAGCTACACAGAGAAGCTGCTCAAGGAGGAATCACTTGGGGTGAAGGAGCGGGACACGGCTGCTGGGAGCCAAGGTATTTCAGTGCAGCTATGTTGATCACCATCCTGCTGCCTTCTCTGGAAAGACTGATTTTTTTTGCCCCTAAAGTTGCAAGCTTGCCTTATTTTTTCACCCTTTGGGGCATTGTTGGTCCTAGCTGCAGTGTGACACGTCCCAGCGTCTGGCCAACACACACCAACCTGCACTGCAGTGCCAGCTATCCCCCAGGAAAGCCACAATCCTTCAAATCCTACCCACCACAATTTCAGATTTCTAAACAGAGCATTCTTCACCTGCCTTTAATCAGATGAAACTGCTTGAAGGAAAAAGGATCTAGGGTGTTTTCTGCTATTTCTCATTCCAAGTGTTTCTGCCAGGGTTTGTGAGCGATGACTTGTTCATTCCTTCTGTCCTGTGCTGGGTTAGGTCATTTCTTCCAAAAGAGCAGTAAATTATTTATGCGAGATATAAATCTTTGAGGAGGGCTGTTTTTCTGCTCACCCAGTAACTAGAGCTTGTTACATACATTAACTGGTTTTTATTTTAATTTTTCTTCTCTGCGGTGGATGCTTACCACTGTTCTCTCAGCAGCCTCATGAAGCATGTTTGACCTGTCCATTCCTTAATTGCCTGTCACCGGACACAGAGACTCTTGAAGACAGAGAGTAAGAAACCCTCTTAAAATCCAGACCAAACTATTCCCATTCTCCCTTTGGATGTTTTCAGTGCATCTTTTTTCCTATTTTATTTTGTGGTTGTAAGATGCCATAGTGGGATAACCTAACTTCCAAAAAATAACAGCAAATTAGAGAGGGGGTTGACATGGTCTAGTGCTGGCAATAATCCTGCTTTGAGGTGGAGGCTGGACTCAGTGACCTCCAGATGTCCCTTTCAACCAGCATTTCTAGGAGTCTATCAACCCAGGCAAAAATATATCTGTGGAAAAATTCAGGTGGATTTACTGAGGGATGACCTTTCTGAGCCAATCTAGCTTAAAATGTATCTTGGTTTTAGTTACCTTTCAGAGTGCAGAAGAGACAAAGGAAATTTTATTTACTAGGGCGAAAAATCAAGGTTGTACAACAGAGCTGTGCGAGCCATTCCTATTTTTATCCAGAACAGGTTTGCCAGCTTTGTGTCAGAAACAGTTTACATGGATTTGCAGGTCCTAAAGTGTGGAAATGTATGGATTTGAACAAATCCAGCTTTCTCTCACCCGAATCCTGTTGTGAAACCAAGGCAAGGTTCAGAATTGGTAGCCGTGTGGATGTTTGTGTAGGTTCAGCTTACACAGGATATGGCCCATAATGAATGGTGTCGTTTGAAGAAGAAGGATTATGGAAGATTATGGTAGGAAAGACTTTTGAGAACCACTAATTTCAGCCACGAGTTCCTGTTAATTAGTTTCAGAAGGCTAAGTGGCCCATACTATGTTTGGGTGATTGGTGTGGTGAAAACTGTTGGTAACTCACCAACTGTACATCCTTAATGCCTTCTCAAGAGGCTTGCATTACATGGCTTGGCACTTTTGCATTTATTGGTAGCAGTCAGGCAACCAAATATGTTCCTTTTTCATCCACTTAAATTGGTGTATGGGATCAAAGCCAGCTAACATATCAAGTTAGGGCACAACAAAATATAAGATTAAACCTTGTATTTCTTCTGCTTTTCCTGCAAAATAATTTCAAAGGTGTGGTACTGAGAGTTAGGTCTCCCTTGGTAGAAACAGCATAAAATGGTAGTGCTTAATGCATTGAGTTGCTCATATCCATGCAAAGAATCTAGCAAGAAAATAAATCACCTGGTTTTGATTTATAACAATGTAACTTGGTGATAGAAAAAGAGTGAGGTGAGAATCAGGCCCAGACAACTTCCTCTTTGGATTCATCTGGATGAGATCGCAAATGCCCACACACTTAGGCATGATTATCCTCAATTTGCTGTTTTGTGCAACTTTATTTGGCCAGCTCCATATTTAGCCGAAATTGGAGATGTTCCACTGAAGCCCTACGGAGAAAGCCAGATGATGAGAGCTCTGTAACACAAAATAAAGCTCAACACTTGTTGGAATGTATCAAGAGATATCTCCCATCCCTCCCAAAACTGGTGGGAAAACTTTAAAATCTGGAAACGGTGCTATGGATTTAATTTAGCAAGTTTCTTTCACAATAGCCCCCTCTACATGAAGATAATGGTGTCTTTCTACTATCATTTCATTAAAAAAACACTCTTTTTTGGTTGCACAAAACAGTAACAGCTATGCAAATTCATTTTCTAGTGCAGACCCAGAGTAAAATCGTGGCTTTAATGAAAATTTTGCTACTGACGTCAAGAGCAGAATCTTATGGACTGTGCATGCACACTTGCATATGGATGAGAGCTTCATTCAGTAATCCATACCTTGCTTTCTTTCTTCCTTTTGCCCTGACAGGGCATGTAGCTTCTGATAGAGGTCCAGTTATCCTTTGTAGTGAAATTGCTTATCAGACTATAAATTAAAGTTCCTTTAGGGACGTTTGCAAAACAAGACTTGTAAAGATGCATGAAATATATCCCCAGCTCCCTATGTACACATGCTGTATGGCATACCATTATATCCCTTTCCCTGGGTCTGCCATAAAAGGCAAGAACTTGGGTGTAGAAGTCAAGGGGCTGATGAATGCGTGTAATTTACTGAAACTATTGGGCTAATCCCCTTCCCCCCCCCTCTTGGCTGCTCTGTGAGAGCCATAAGCCAGCTGGATGAACTCTCTGAAAGGAGGAACAGATACCAGCACTCTGATAAGAAACAGAGCATTCACTTGTCCTAGTTACAGTCAAAGAACAATAAGCTCCAGATCTACTCTCTCACAAGGAGGATGACTTTCTTGCACGGAAGATATGATCAGTGCTGTATTTAGCAATAGGACCAGATGCTTTGAAACATATACAAGGACCTCTAGTGGCACCACTATCTTTTATTTCAGAAACAAGGCTTCGTATAGTGTGACTATAGTTTTCAGGAGTCATTTGGACTGTGCATTACCCAAGTATTTCTTAGGTATTGTATGTGAGACAAAAAAGGCTTTTGGTAAATGAAATGCAGAAGCACAGCTTATTCAAGTTCTTCTTTACACCCAAGTGTGTCTCCATCCACACTGGTGGCAGAAACAGACAACAGCACATCTCAGATCGTATCCAAATGGATCTTGATGCCTAGATTAGAACTAAGGTGCCCATTCCAAAGCTGCGTCCCTGAAACCTCCTGCAGCTACAGCATACCTTACAGATACGTAAAAATCCTTTATCCTTGATGCTGTTGTAAAGCCCATGGTTCATAATAGCATATATTGGTGAATGTTCATGGGCACTTCAGTGCTAAATAACTTGCAGCCTAAACAGCAAAGGCCACCCCTAACCCATTAAATCCTACCTAAGGTTCCCAAAAGCATGAATTTTTGTTAAGCATTTGCAGAAAATACATGTCCCTCCAGAATGGAGCTTGGAACAACAAAAGTGGTGGACATGATTTGATATTAAAACAATTGTGTGCAAGTGTTAAATTGTGAGATAAAGGACAGTATCCATTGCCTTTTATATAATAGCTTATCTGGATCACTCCTGAGGGTTATGAAGACATGTTAGTAAGGACACATTGCTTTTTGTATCCCACTGCAGTCTGGAATACTGTAAAAACACTCTTCAGTCTTCTAGCTGAAGCTGAGCAATTACAAAGTAGTCCAAGATGTATTGGTCCAGGAAAGAAAGCCCATGAGAAGCACAGAGAATGGAGGCTGGAACAAAACACATGATCAGATATAGAAATTCAATTGAACTTTCTGTATTATATTGACTTGACATACCATGTAGTAAAAATCATAAAGCACAGGAAGTACCTGAATTCTCTGAGCAATCTAACAAAGGTCTTTATCATTTGCTTTCCAGATAATTTTAGTTCTTTGACATAATTTATTGATTTTTCAATTTTCTGGTTAACTTTCAATTATAATCAGATACCTGACTACTAACCGTGTACAAACATATTAGGGACAAGATGATGACGGGGAGTAGTCAGCACGGACTTAGGAAGGGAAAATCACTCCTGACCAACTGGATGGCCTTCTGTGGTGAAATGGCTGCCTCAGTGGGCAAGGGAAGACTAGTGGATGTTGTTCATCTTGATGTCAGAGAGGCTTTTGATGCTGTCTCCGATAGCATCCTAATAGACTGCTTGATGAAGTACAGGATAGATAAGCGAACACTGAGATGGACTGAAATCTGGCTGAACTTCTGGGCTCAAAGGGTTGTATCAGTGTCATGAAGTCCGGCTGGAGGCCAATCCCTAGTGGTGTATGCCAGGTATTGATACTGGAACCAGTGCTGATTAGAACCTTTGCTGATAACTGGGACACTGGGACAAAGTACACTCTCACCAGGTTTGCAGATGATAGACGATTGGGAGGAGTCATTGGCAAACCAGATGGTGGCACTGCCATTCATAGGGACCTGGACAGGCTGGAGAAATGGGCTCAAAAGAATCTCAAGCCTACTGGTTGGAAAGCAATTCTGCAAGAGAAGGATCTGGGGGTAGACACCAAACTGATCATGAGCCAGCAATGTGCCCTGACAGCAAAGGCAGCCAATGGCTTCCTGGGAAGAACATTGCCTGGAGGGCAAGAGAGGTGATCCTTCCCCTCTACTCAGCACTGGTGGGACATATCTGGAGTGCTGGGTCCAGTTCTGGGCTCTCTGGTACAAAAGAGACATGGAAATAGTGAAGAAGGTCCAGTGTAGGGCCATGAAGATTATTAAGGAACTGGAGTACCTCCCACACAGGGAGAGTCTGAGAGAGTTGGGACTGTTCAGCCTGGGGAAGAGAAGGCTCCAGGGAGGAACTCGCCAGTGTGCGTGAATACCTGATGTGTGAGCGTGAAGAAGGCAGAGCTAAAGTAGGAATGAAATAGAATGAATGACACATCATGGCTGACCAGGTAATACCATTTCTTTAACTGCATTGCCATTGTCTTTCCAATACTCTGTTTCCTCTCTTTCATAATGCAGTCTGTCTTTGTACTGTGAACACTTAGGGGCACAAATCGTGCCTTGTTTAGACAGTTAAATTACAACTAAAATTGAAAGTAAAATACTCATCTGGACCAAAATCAAGTCCTACTTTTACTCTTTGTTTTTAATCTGCCTGTAGTAAACAGTTTTGGTTTTACACAAAACAACCCCCAACTTACCTGTAGCATCCTAGAGAAGCAGTCTTAGCTGATTTAGTACTGCACCATTTCCACATGACAAAAATCAACATCAGAATTTGAAAAGCTTTAAGTAGGTCATGTGGATTATAGGTTTTAACATACATTTTTGGTCCTCACCTCATTCCAAGTTTCACAGAACATCCAGACTGACCATCAGGTTTTAACAGTAGCTCATGAGTTCAGTGATCTCCCCCTTCACCTGACAGAAGTGAAACAAGGGTCTGTACCCAACAAATTTCAAGTTTGTCTCTTTCTTCTGGAGCTTTATACCTCCAACCCAGAGGGCCACTCAGCCCCAGACATGAGCTCCTGCCAGGGCAGACGAGCATGTCACTGCTCCGTCGTGGAGCTGGAGACCTGTCTGGGAGGGTGACTCCTGCTTCAAAACAGCTCTCAAACTATGCTAGATTTTGCTGTAACTCACCTCTTCCACAGTTAATCACTCTAGAATTTCAGTAGAAAGTTTCTATCTCAAGCTTTCGGTAATAAAAGTGATTTTAAAAAGACAAACTGCCAATAATAAAACCAGCCCTCTCCCAGCCAGCAACTGTGAATATGATTCTTTTTCCTGCCTTGTGTAACCTAAGAGACAGACAGGAGTTGTTGCACAGTGAGTAACGTTTTTTTCCTATCCAGGCTTAAACCCTCTTCATAATTTCTAAGGGCTGAAAAGAACTGAAAAATTCAATTTTGAAGATAAATTTCTTCCTTAGATCATGACAAGGGGCCAAGGAAGGCCTGCCAGTAGTTGTATGAATCAGTCCTTGCAACTGTTCAGGCTGATCACACAGCTTCTGCTTGGAGAGGGAGAGGATACACTCTGGCAAAAAGAACATCCATCTGAAAGAAAATGTTTGTACCGCAATACCACCTAGAAGCTTGGAGGTTGGTCTTGGTGTATTTTGGACAAGATAACCATTGCAGGTATTCTGAAACCAGCAGAAGCGCTCAAAGAATCTCTTTGGATGGAAAGAAACCAGTGCTTCTTTGGATCAGTCATTACATCTGAGAGCTGCTTCAGATTTAAACAAAAACATTTCTTCATCCAGTGAAGGGTCTCAGTCATTTCCAGCTCAATGTCTGGAGCCTCCTGTCAGGTCTTCTCCAGCGTGGCAAGACATCCTCCATCTGCCAAGGCAAAGTTCCCTTTAAATACCTCAGGTCTGCAGACACCTTTATTGTACCAGCAGACATTTTCTTTCACTGCTTAAACTGGCTTCCCACAAGGGCAACCTATGCTGATTAAAAAGCATTCATGTGTTTATATTTGGGTCGTGATTTTTGGCCAAAATAAGAGCATCTTTTCAGGCATTGTGATATCTTCCAGCGTTGGGGAAGTAGTTGCATCCCTGAGAAAAAAGACTAACAGGTAGACAGGCCTTGTTGCTAAGTTGACTGTTTAGGGTAAGTTATATAGCCATAACTTTACTTTCAGGAAATCCTTCAGGCTGCTGCTGGGATCTCTCTGGCATGAAGTTGTTCTGTGCCACTGGAGCTACATGGGAGAGCTGAAGGGCATCACCACAGAAACCCCAGAGGGTTGCCGTGTCCACTTTGTGGGGAAGAAGGTAGAAGAAGTGTCCTGATACTAGCAGCAAGGAGCTGAAACAGAAATGAAACCCCACTCCCATAAGCACCTGCCTCTTGAGTTTCCTATTTGCTAGCACCTAAGACCTTTGGTGTAGGAGGATGGGGTTGAGACTGCAGTTGGCACACCATGCGATGGGATGAGGAAGCAGCACAGGCTGCAACCCAAGAGGCTGTTCACTATTATGGCTTGCTAGGGGATCAAGCTCCTGCTAGGTGGCACATCTCAGGTCCAGGGTTGTGTTGCAATCTGCCTGAAAATGCCCGAGATGGGTTACAAGCAAGACTGAGGCAGGGGCTGGCTGTATCTGCCTTGTGTTTAGTGTGGCAGGTATGAGCAGCCCAAAGTCCAGGCTTAAGTCCTTGTGAGTTGGGGTCATGAAGTGCACAAGGTAATGTGACTATAGGAAGGAATTTGGAGCTGAACCCGAATCTGGGTTTTTTTTGTCAGCATCTCTAGTGGGTAATGCTGTTGGAGAAAAACATGTGCATGTATTTACATGGATGAGAGCTACTGTAGTTGCTCCAATAAGAAAAATGTTTTAAATTAAGAGTTGTCTGCTTATTTCATGAGAGTGTGGTGTGGTGCAAATAATAAACATATTGAAGACTTAAAGTGTTTCTTAACAGAGTACTTGGAGACCTGACTATTTTTGGTATTCTCATCCTGCTGCTGCTCTGGAATCCACTCGTAAAACAGTTATGTTTAGGAGCGTCTTTCCATTTTATATGCCTTTTGAGGTACAATTAGTTCTTAGAAGAAAGTATTCTGTATTCAGATGTAAATACACAAGTCCAAGTTTATTTCTGCCCTTTTAACAGATTGAATCATCTATCTATATGGCTGCTTTTAGAGGGACAATGCAAACCATTTTTAAGTCATGAAAAATATATTTTTATGGACATAATTTGCTGGAAAGCTGCCAGAACCTCTTGCCTCCTTTGAATATGTTGTTGTGGGAAACAATCATGAGGAAGAGAAGCTGTAGGAGATGAGATATCAACAGAGCTGCTAGGGAGAATATGGGTAAAATTAGACTGTTTTATAGAACATTCTAGACAGGTTTTTAGTCCTGGATATAACATGTCTCTACGAATGGGAGGTTACACAGCACATAATGAAAAATGTTTTCCTGACTAGAAGGTTTCATTTATATCTGTGCCAAAAATAAAATAGTCTCTGATTTACAGTTCTGCTGGCTGAACAAATTGTTTGGTGTGGAAACTTTGACAGACTTTTCTGGCCTTACTTTTCTCATTAGGCATCATTCTCTGTCCCCTGAAAACATACTTCATACTGAAGTCAGCCCTCTTTATTCCTCCTTTCCTCTTGCTGCTGCTGAGTTTGATCTCTTCAACATGGTGAGTTAGACTTCCAGCCACTATATCTGCTTTTATCACCAAAGTCTTCTCTTCTTTCTAGGAGTAAGACTTTTCCTCCTGTGCTCTAAATTATTTTCCTTTTAAAAAAATATTTTATTTAGCACATCTCTTGGAAGTCCTTTTCTTTTGGACATCTCCATCTGTTTAAGGGCCTTCCAGTGCATCTCCCTGTTTAAGGTCATCTGCTTTTGGTGACTACATTAGCCCTGATCATATCTGCCTCTGAACCATCGGTACCATTTAATGCTCCAGGTGAGATTTCAAGCGGCCCCATAGTTTCACTCTGTCTCTACTAACTACTTGTCTCTTTTTGTGCTCTAATGTGGACACTCTTGGTTAGGACAAACTCGTTCACGCTGCTGTGAATGTAATCAAGCTGACCCAAGCCATCACACTACCCAGTGCGCAGTCATCATAATGATTTGTGAACTTCTTCCAAATGAGCCTGAACTGTCTTTCAGGCAGTATTGCTACTTTAGCACAGCTGGACATCCAGGCTAAGTAGTCTTTCATGGTAGCATGGCTAGGTATCCCAAGCATGGCTCTATATTGGCACAGCTATGCTCTTGCTGGGTCTGGGTGCCATCATTGAAGTGCCATCAGTGGTACTTCAGGGACCTCTGTGCTGACCTCTGTTGTGCAATGTGGACATTGTCCTGAACTTCCACTCCTCTCTTCACACACAGACACACACATGCAGATGCACAATTTTTACCCTTTTCTTGATTCACAAAGAGATTTACCTTGTCATTAAAATTTGAATCTATGTTTCCCAGAATCCTGACCTGGCAAAATGTTTCAGAACATTCAGAACTCACCAAATTGCAATTTATAGCACTTGCAGCATCCACATAAGGCAACCATTTATCTTTTTATGGAAAAGAATGAACACCTGAATAAATACAATAATGACAAGTAACATAGCTCTCCATGTAGTATAAAGTTAATACGTGGCTTCATCTTCCATAATGCAGGTAATATTATTGGGTATATTCTTAAATCTCTGCTGTATTGCAGATCTGGTAGGTATGAACAATGAATCCTAAAACCTGACATCCCAGCTTCCCTTGCCAAACCATGTAAATAGACACACATATATACGGCACTGTGACAACCATGTAACTTACATTCTTTCATCTCTTCCAGCAAAGGACCTTTGCAAATGTCCAAGAAGACAGCAGGAAAACTGTGGGTTTTAATGAGGGCCTTCTTCTTCATTATAGATGGCTGGAATCACTGCTAGTGGAAAGGTGCTGCCCAGAACGTGTCCCTTAGGTACAGTAGGGTCCTGCGGGCACCTCTGTCATTTCCATGTTGACATCTGCAATAGTTCAGTCATAGGCCAGACTGATTTCTCTAAAATTCCTCTTCTTGAGGTCTGATTTAATAAGTATTTACAAATATAGTAATGGCTGGAGAATGGGAAAATGATGTGATAGAAAGTAATTTAGTTACTGTACTAATTACTCTGGTGCATCAAGAATGAAGTTAACAGACTTTTGCCAAAGGGAAAGGATGTTTTATTGTTTAAATTTGTCCTTCATATAACTGTGTTACCAATGTGTTTTAGTATTCTGACTATAAAAGACACTCAGAGAGGGTCTCACTTTTTCTGGATTTCTGGATGGAATCATGGGACACTAGTCTTAGTAAGAACCCATCACCACTAACTAGACACAGTGTTTGCTACTGCCAACACCACTTAGGCGGTTATGATTCTAAGTATTTAATTGCAGTCTGGAGGCTGCGTTCTTATCATACTGCAAGATCTAGCTCACAGATATCCCCTTCTTTATTTTGGTGTAGGAACCACCCACGTCTGGCCAACCCCGAGAGCCTCTTCGTGGTGGCAGGACAATGAGTGCTATCTTCAGTTCATGAATCATAATAAACACATCCGATAATAAATAAAGGAAAACCAACAGAAAGACAAAGGATCTGTCCATCAAAATTCCTTCTACTGGAAGAAATTGTTCGATGTTTATGTTCAATGGCAAAAAAAGCCTCCTTCCGTTGCTCAGCTTTGCCTGTAGTCTTAGTAATGAGGACAATGCAATGGTGGGCCACACTCTGGGGTACTTCGGTCTCTGGTGTCTGTACATGCCTCAGTCCCCCTCCCTCTCTAGCATCACACTAAATGCACTGAGATGGGACCCTTCAGTGCTTCTACCTGCTTCAAAACAACAGCAAGTGCCTTTTCCTGATCCTTTTTGCTCTCCATGTCGGGTCACTGGGGAACTGTCCAGCAAATGACTGCCTTCTAAAATTAGGATGGCTTGGAGATTTCTTTTGTGCCGTTATGTCTGAGGCCTGTCAGGGAGAGAAGAGAAATACTTGCAATTTTCAGGCTAGGACAAAGCTCAGTAATTCAGGACTGAACAATAATGAAAAAAAGAGGGGAATCACAAAAGAGAAAGCTGGCCACAGTCACTATTACAGCCCCTGCAGCTGTTCACACCATGTTCAGTGCCAGAGATAAAGAAAATGTCCCAAAGAGCAGGGTATTAGCACAGAGTACAGGCCTTTAAGGACATTGGTACTTGGCGGCAAAAGTTCTGAGAGTCTGAATATGATGGACACAAAACTCTTAAAATCATGGCATGAGTATTAAGATGATTAAGGAGTTCTTAAGTTGGGAATTCTTAATTCCTGCCTACTTCTTGCCTCTGGCAGCACAGGGAGTTCAGTGCTGGTGAAATGAATGTGAAGACAACTGTCTCCATCCATCTATCACAGGACTTTGGCTCAAGCACCATTTTCCTCATTTCAGCGTCCCATGCTGGTCCTTGCCATGCCAACTTCCTCGGGAGGGATGCTGCAAAGCACCATGGCATATCGGTCCTCCTCTCCACTTTGGAGCAAATTGTTAAAAAGATGGAGGATGAGGTCAACTCAGCACCCATTTGAATCCTAGGTGAGTGGCATCTTCTTAGGGGGCTGTGGTCTGGGACGTATTACGATCTGATGAAAGTCCAGCTGGAGCCATTGGGGATCATTACACTTCTTTTTGTCAAGCACAGACTAGTCTTCGGCCAGATTGTCTAGACTTAGATAATTTTGTGCAGAATGGGGCTGTTAATGGATATTTTCCTTACAGACAGCTCTTTTCCCTGCCAGTGTCCACAAATGATTCCTTCATTCTGCCCTCTTAATAAGTGCAATGTTAAAGACAGTCTCTGTAAAGCTGAACAATAGGTGGACCCTATTATCACAAGCTCCCTCTATTCTGCTGGCTCAAGAGAGTGCAAGACCCTTGAAAGTTCATGTATAATTATGAAGGCTGTAATTTTATTAAGAAAGTATTATTTTCTCTTACATCAAAATCGGTGACAATTGATTATGCCTCAGAGAGGTCGAGTTTCTGGTCTTGCCGGGAACATTTTTTTCTCAGTTGGGAATCAAATATAAGCATCTTTTCCAAAAGAGTGTGAGTGCGTGTGTGCGTATGCCTGCATTTCTGATCCATTTGTTCATGGATAGTATATTGGGCAAGAAGTATTTCTCACTCCGTTTTCACACAAACTAGTCAAAAATTACTGTGAAGACTGGAATTTCGCTCACATATGACTCAGGTATGCTGTTTTGTCCCTTTGCAAAGCACCAGTATGTTTGTGCACCCAGAGCAGCAAAACCGAGGCTGCTGGGTTGGATCAGCCGCCAGCTAGGACTAGCGTTTGTGGCTGGACCAAGTTACACGATATCACTCGTTCCTACTGAAAACAAAGACAGAGGCGCATGCTACAAGGGTGTATTATATCATCATCAGATGGTTCATATTATTCCCTGACAAAATAATGCATCAGTAGTTATTATGAAAACTAACTGATTTGGTCCTGTGTCAATTTTATTTGCCATCAATACTGTTTTAGTTTTTGGTGGAACTCTGCCAACTTTTCTGTTCTCCTTGCTCCAACCAAGCCCCTGAAAGCTGACTTTCACAGGCTGTCTGTGATTAGACAGTGGGGTCTCTGTAAGTGTGGTCTCATATGAGCAGCTGTATGTTTTTTCTGTAGAGGGAACTTGTCATTAAAGAACTGAGAAGATGAGTGGGTGGTACCTTGGGCTGTTTTTCTTTTAATTTGGCCCTCGTTTACTTTAGACACTATGAAGGAGTCCACATTAGTTGACGGTGCCCACAATTCACTTGTACTGATGAAGGCAGCTTGACAGCTGCATAAATCACTGCTAGATACCACTAATAGATTGCTGCATACGAATTTGTAGGGGACCACCCAAGCACAGCTTGGGGGCGGCCTGCAGTCACACTAGGCTTGCACATAAGTACAGTAATGCAAATTTGCTTAACTCTTTGTTAGAACTTTGTATAGTTTTCCTTTTAAGGAATGTATCGTTGTTTCTCCACTTGCTCTTGGGCTTATTTGCTAGGCAGGTGAAGAAAGTCTCCAGTGTCCAGTGCCTCCCACCATCAATAGTTGCGGGCTTGAATTAAGTTTTATTTGTTTGTTCATGGAGGGATACCAGCTTGCTTCCTCATCTTGAACTGTATGATCTGGTGGGAGGGGGAAAGAGGGTGAAAGGTGTGGGAAAAGAGAAATGAGCTTCTATCTCAGTGTAGGTACTTCTTGTATGCTAGAGAGAAAAGCTTGGACAGGGCAAAGTGGTCATTAAATAGCTACAGTATGCTGCCTGTCTAACAGCGAGGAATTGTACCCTGCCATCTGTAGTTAAAGACACAATGGAGGTCAGGACTTGGTAACATACCCGTCAAAAGGAATAATACAAGAGCACAGGAACATGAACTTGTTTCTAGTGGCTGCATGTGCAAATCTTGATGAGGACTTCAGCTGCCACATTAAAAGATAGGAAGCTATTGATCCATTGCCACCTGACATGAGCCAAGCCCTGGGAGGCATTAATCAATAGCAAGGTTATGTTATCCATCACGGGACATGGGATTAGAAGTTGCAAAGCCTGATTCTTATCAGATGCTCTGTGTCATCTGCAGGGCTCTCTAGGGCTGCTGTGTCCCGCAGCTACTGACCCTGTGGCTTTCTGCAGTGGCAGCTGCTAGTGGATTCTTGACCTTTTGGCTAATGACTATGGTATCAGCAGCTTTATGGTTGCCATGTGCTTTATTAGGGAGTGCTCTTCTCACTTTAAAGAAATTACAGACTTGTCCTAACAGAGTTCACTCTATTGGCATTCCCATCTCAGCCTGCTGCAGTGCTATCATGGTAAAAAATTCCCTGTCTTTCTTCCCAGTATAATACTAGTCATAATGTCAATATGACATCATTTGAAACATTTCTTCCTTACCCTCCAGTTCTTACTAGAGGCAGGAGCATCTTAAATAGGAATTTCTATATTCCACTCTCACAGCCTGATGTCTAACCTGAATAGACGTACAGAGGGTCAAAATTTCATAAATGTGCATTTCTGTAACTTGCACACAATTACCACAAATGTCTGCAAAATTACAGTTCACAGGTGGCTTTTTAGTAGAAGCAATCATTTGTATGGGCAATTGCTAAGTCTGGGTGTACGGTCATGGTAACAGTAATGACGTGTGCATATGTGTGTGTGTGTGTGTGTGTGTGCATGTGTGCACATGCACATGTTTGCATTGAGACTGTATGACCTGTCTTGTGGGAAGGAAGCAGATATCACAAACAAGTATTGTATAACTCTTATGAGGGTGTCAGCAAGAGACTTACTCTGCATTTCTTTTTTTTTTTCCTCTGGTGGCCTTTCGTTGCTGTCCATACCTATTTCCATGCTAGCATCTGGAAATTTCCTTTTTTGTCATGTGGTTTGATTTGACCCAGTTTTGGCATTTGAAAGGCAATTAAAATCTCTGGGCTGAGCATCCTCAGCAACACAGTGCCCTACCCCCAAACTCTCAGTCTGTAGGAGATGAGGAGCAAAGAAAGAAGACAACCTGCAAGAACTGACATGCTTGTTCACACCTGCAAAAAAAAAAAAAAGGAATTCACGCAAACATTCACACTTACCTGAAGTTTTTTCCTGTTTTAAAGAAGTCTTTGTTTTCCAGTCAGAGACCAGCAATAATACTTTCTGACTTACGAGTCACTCATATTCCAATACTGGATACAATAAAGTATATTGTATAATATGTATAATGGCATTGACCACTAACAAATAGGAGAACTGTCAATCAGGAGTCTTAATTTCAGGTAAAAACACTCCAGAAGTGTCTACTAGCAGTGAACTAAGCAGACAGATGGCCTTCAATGTAAAGATCATTTAGCCTATGTTTCTTGGCAATAGTCTAATGAGTTACGTCTACTGTCAGCTATTTTTCATAATATGCCAAAGCTCAACATCACACCTTGCACAATCATGAAAGCACAAGTGGTTTTGATAAGTCTAAAAGGACTTCATCAGTTTTAAGTATTTGCTTCATTCCTGCACTTAGTTACATGTTCTGAGAAACTGGCAAGTGGGTGCAGCTACAAGGGATAACACAGGTGCTAAAGAGGGTGGTAATGAATGCCGTGCCAGCTCTCAGATTACATTTATTGACTTGGTACCTCTAAAGTAAAGAAAAACCTTTATTAAAAAAAAAAAAAAGCCTAAAACATACTCTTGTGCACATCTGGTTTGGTTTTATTTCTTTAAAATTAGATTTGTTTTCCTCCTTCACTCACAGGAAATATATTTAGGAACAATGTTCATCTTGGAATGGCATGCAGTGGTATGGCATGCTGACACGTTTTGAAATCTGTTTACTTTCTACCAGTCAACAGTTGCTAAAATGTTACTGGAATGAACAGTGGTTTTTATCCCTTGAGTGTTCGGACCTTTGCATCCAATTACAGTACTTTCTTACACTCAAGATTAACCTCCAAACTGCCTTGATGGCTGGGACATCCATTAACAGGGGAAAAAAAGAAGAAAAAAAGCCTAAATGAGCTTGTGCAGTGAAATGCTGTATTCTTCAAGACTGACTTGGTGCTTTCCTGCCTGTGGTTTCCTGGTGCTGAGCTCAGAGGGGCTGGGCTGTCCCTGAAAGTGGTGATGCCAGGCTGTCCCTGTGAGATGACAGGCTCCCATGCTGGTCCCTTTCCTGCTGGTGGCTGCTGATGCTCTCACACCATTACAAGGAGACATTTCTTGGCTTTAATAGCAAAGCTGTTATGGTTTCAGGTATGCAACAAGATAGCCCAGAAGCTAATTTCATTTTATTTTGTTTCTGGCTTTTCTTGCCTAACACAAAAGACCCTGAAAAACAGCAGTAAGTTTTGGGTTCTCTCTGCTACAGCATCTGTAATAAAAACTTTGCCTCTCAGCTCCAGAGTAACTATTCCCTGGGTTCAGAGGTTTGGTCACAACGGTCCTTGCCAGGTGTGGTGGCCTCTGTTACAAGCCAGACTCTTGGCCATGCTTGGGTAGGAGCTCCCTGTCCTCCAAAGGCCACAGTGGGGCCTCAGTGGGACAGTGCTGTCAGTAAGAGACCATGAGGTGCACCTTCCGGGGACTGTGGACCTGGCCAACCCCCAGGGCTGGTTTCTACAGCTCCTGGAGTGGTTCTTTATCCTGCCTGAGCTTATGGCTTTGGGGTTTCACCAGTGAAACCTCTCAGGTCCTTGCCTCTCCGTGGGTACCTTTCCCACCACTTGAGATGGCTTGCTGGGAGATCATCACCCCAGAGGACCATCAGTGCAGTGGCACAGGTTTGGACTAATGAGAGATGGGGCAAGCACCAACCCATTTTATTCCATGTTGCTCAGGTTGCCCACCTCAAAGCAGCTTTAGCAGTTAACCCTCCCCACTAGTCACCTCTAAAACGGCTTACGCAGGCAAAGCTGGGTCTTGCCAGACATGAAAGGGAATCAGTTACATTAACAACAACTGGAAGTTTGCATCATGACCTGTGTGAGTATGAGCTGATCTCGGAGCTGTGAAAATGCTCCACAAACTCCAAAAAAACTCTGTGGAAAGCCTGCCTCTACCAGGAGATTGGGAAAGCTACTCTTCAGCCTCGAAAGGCTGTTTCAGGGCTATCCTCAACTATATGTTACTGTATAGGGCATATGGCCTTTGTGCCCTTTCTGAGCTGGATGATGATCAAGAAAGAATTTTTTTGTCAGGAAGAATGGTGTAAGCAACAGTCAACAAATACTGAGCAGACTAATGAACACTTAAATCATTTACATGCATTCTGAATCTTTAAAATTATTTATGATTTTGTACTACTTGCCCAGTAACTTCTATGGATAATTCTTTGCCTTCTTGTGATTTACAAACTGCTGTTAGGGATTCTTCAATGTTTAAAACGTGAGCTGTATTCATCAGCATTTTTTTTTGGTTTTTTTGAAAGAGATCACATGGTCACACATAATCATGTCATACAATATGTCTCTATTTCCTGGTTGGACAATGGTATTTAAATTGATGGAGTCAGTCGTGTTTACCAGCTCAAGTATCCGACTGTACAAGCATTTCCTAATGCCCATGCAGAAATTGGTGGCATCACCAGCTTTCCCCCAGGACAGCTCAGTAGCTTATCTAAGACCATCAAAGAACAAGGCACTCATTGCAGATCCAAGGTGGCTTCTGCTTCTTAATTTGAGATAATGTTTCTGGAAGGTTTTTGAGCTCAATGCTTATGGCTATCCAGCGCTGCCACTGCCTGCCAGGGCAAGTGTTAAGATCTGTCTGGCTGCTTTCTGTCAAATGGCTGTTTAATGAGGCAGCCCAGCAGCTGCTTGGAACTTCTGTGTTTCCAGATGCATTGTTTTGGTGTGAGAATTACTGTGTTCCAGTAATTTAAATTATGCGGTGGTCAGAAACACTACCTGAGTTCTGTGAGTACAAAAGCAACAGCCTGATTAACAGAGCAATAACTGGAAATTTTAACTCAAGGTGTCTTTACAAACAACCTTTGCTGACTAGAAAGGACTAGTTGCAGTCCTCCATTGTTACCTCATGGTTCATCCTTGAAAGAGTGGAGGGGGCAATCAGCAACAACTCATCTCTGACATCTTATTTTAGCTATCAAGAAACCAGGTGTTTTTAAAATTATTTTTGAGAAGCTAATGATAAGGTAGCAAACATTGAAAAGTGATTAACTGTACAACAGGTTGGATCCACTTAACAATCTCTTTAATAGGTGCTTTCAAAAGGTTTGTTTGTAACAAAAATGAAGAAATGAGAAAAATAACATCAACATGATCTGAATAAAGGCTCTTGTTTTCTTTTAATTCTTTTTGGTTTGTGTTTCTTTGTCATTAAAGCCCAGCTAATCTCTCATATCTTGGAGCCAATTCCTACTGACAGGGTGGAAGGAATAAAAAACTCCCACTGTCTTGGTGATAAGTTATCTAAAGAAAGATCACCCGTTACACAAACTTTCTCTGTTCATCCTTCTCGGATGTTTTGAGCTTTAAGGAGGATTAAAAGGAAAAAAAGTTGAAGAAGAATACATGCTAAAACTTTAAAGTGTCCTTTGGGAAGGTATGTAGCTAAGTAAATTAGCCTTATTCTCCTCTCACTTACACTAATGTAACCCCAAAAGAATTACACAGAATTAAAGAGAACAGCATCAATGTAAAACCAGGATAAGGGAGAGAAAAATCAGTCCCAAGCTGCTTTTAAATACATTGGCGTTGCACTTAAATGGCTCAGGCTTTTCACAGATTGTTTTACATGACTGCAGCACATCGTGCAACCTGAGCACACAGAAACATTGAAATTGAAAGATGGAGCCAAATTCTAGAGCTAAAACTAGTGAATGGTGCAGAAGTACAGCTCTGAGGTTTGCTGCTGGACCACAGTTGTATCATGGCATTAGCCAAGTTTCAAGGTCCAAACACATTTACATTTTAAGGAAGTTGCAACAATAGGAGAGATCAAACTTGTGGGTTGGACTTATTTCTGTTTAATATGTAGTTTTATCAGTGAACTTTCCAAAGCCTGTGTTGATGTTTCAGCTGGAGCACATCGGTATAATACTACTGAAATCACTGGAAGCTCATCACTTAACCCAGCCTCACATACACACATTGTAACTGCTTCCCAAATCAGGATTTTACTCGACCAAATTGATAACTTTGAAGTACTTTATGAGGAAATAACTGGAAATGTCCAAAAGCTGAGAAGGCTTCAGTTTGTCAAATATTTTTTAGATCTTGTTTATGGCTCTTTTGTCTTGTAAATTCTTATCAATTTTACGGAAATTCCACTGAAAATGTATTTCAGCTGGTTATGGTCTTAACTGTCTCTGTGTGATCCAAACTTCAGTTGCAACAAGCGCCCCAAAGCCATGCAAATCTTAGAAAGGCTTCCAGCAAGTCCAGAGCTTTCTAACAGCACATAGGACATCTCATATATGTTGTTAGCAACCTCTCACTTGGCTAGGGAAAAAAAGTCTAGGATTCAAGATAGTTCTAAGTTGAGAGTGCCAATGAACACAGAATAACAGGGTGAATTGTCCAGTCAGCACACCTAACTGTAGATAGGTATTTTTGAGAAATGGTGAATCTTTGAGAGATGCTAAAAAACCTAGTTTGAATTTTGTACACAAGTCCTGGAACCCATTCAGGCCTCCCTCTGTGGATTCCCTGTTACTGAGAACTATATGGAAAAGTCTTCTTGGACTCTATTTTCCTCCAGTGCTGCATAAAGCGTGGTGTCTAATATCTTCCAAATTAAATAACAAGTTTGGTGTCCAAGTGTTAGGTCCAAACCCACGTCCAATGCAATCCAGAGGAAGCTGGATCATCTTCAGAAGTGGTTAAAGGGATGAAGCCAAAGCTGATGACATCAAAGGCATGCTCTGATTCTCTTACTTATCTGGGCGAAAGGATGATATCGTATCTTGGGAAGTCTCTTCTCCTTCAGGACACATTCTCATGCCCTCCTGCAAACATCTGATACTTGCACCTTAGCTGAGGAACTCATCCACTGCAAGAGGTCAGATAGCCACCAAGGAGTTCATTATGGAGTTGGAATCTTCTGCCTTGTGGTAAGGAAGGAACATATTGTTATCATTAGATTATTTTAACAAAGGGAATATCTGACTCACTCTCAAACTGGTGTTACTTGTATTTACAGCTTCCTTGTCCTTACTGACCTCTGAATTTTAGGAAGCAGCATGAAAAGTAAAATGAGTCATTACCAAATAAATGCTATAACTTAACCTTTTAAGCAAACTGCATTCAGGAAAATCAAGAACTTGCAATGAGGGTGATGGTGGGACTGAGGGAGACCTGAATAAATCTTGAAAATTGAATGTCAGAAGGGATACTCAGCAAGTTAGACTAAACCCCATAATGATAATAATAAAAAACTGAGAGATACCCGATATTGCTGGAAAGAGGTTTTACTGCAATTTCTGGATGTGAATGGTAAAAACAGAGAAGAAAGAGGCTTTTATTACCTAAGTTATGCCACAAGCCCCTTGGCCACACAGAGGCAGCCAGTTCCAGACAGTACTCTGTGAAGACACTCCTGGTGCAAAACCTCTTGGAAATCTGGGCCACAAACTTCTCAACAGCAAGGAGTATAAGCTGGGTGAGAAAAGGTGAGAAAACAAACCTCTTTCTGTGCTTCCGTGTGACACGCAGTGTCAAGGTGGTGTGGTTGGTTACTAGGTTGCCACACATGGAAAAAGCAGTTGTGGGGATTCCAGCCTTTCCTTGTGCACTCAGAAGAGTGTATGTGGACTGCTGTGATATGACAAAGGGGTTGCTGCAATGCTGGAAAGAGAAAGGATTTCTTTTAGCAAATTACACCATATCTACCAATTTCGCAGCAAATATCAGTCATTAGGAACTAGGAGAACTTTTTTATCCTGACTGCAAAACCATCCTTACCTGGTACATAGAAGATGTATATGACTAAAGATGTATATGACTAATATGACTAAAGCAGGGGTGCCTGAATCTGCCTCCTATGACTGGTCCCAGCTGTGACTTGCAGAAACGCCTGAGCTCTGTCACCCTCCTGCCCTCTTCAAGGTCTCAGATAACACTAGTGGAGCTTTTACAATGCTTGGGCTCTACCCTACTGCATCTTGCACACCAAGGTGTCTTAAAGAGCACTACAGACCAAACCCATCTGGTCCTTGAATTTGAGACCTTGCCCTATCCACATGACTGACCACAGAAAGCAGAGGTGACTGCCCAGCTGCTCCATGTGACTTGGTGAGTGAGTAATAAGACCGAATCGCATAACTTATCATTATTACCATTACCAGTCAGTCACCTCAGCCAGCTGATTGCCCTTGGTCAGCCACCTTGGTTCAATAAAGTGTGGCAGTGATTCCACGGCTCTGATGGACCTTTTATTGTGTACAAAACAGCTACTAAGATGCCAGGTGTTTTCTATTTTCATTTTGTTTATAAAAAAAAATAAAATGACCTTTTAATATTTAACATGCATAATTAGTTATGGTTTTTTATCAAGCTTGAACTTTACCAGGAGCACTTTGTGATTGTATTTTAGTAGCATTTTAACTGCAGTGAATAGCCTAGATGTAAACTGTTGCTTGAAAAAGGCTCCCTGCTGTACCATGCTATTTCCTGTCAATAATACCATGCTGGGATACCAGTTCAATGCTGATTGAGAGAGAATAATGCTGAGTCAACCCCTCAAATCACATTCTATTTCTGATCCCTTAGATTACAGATTACGGTTTTGTAAAAAATAATATTTTATGTGCTTAAGTTAAATTTCTTATTCAATTCCATCTCCTCCCTGGCCCAGGTGACAGAAGAAGAGGAGGACACAGGATCAAGCCTTGTTTTCTGAAAGAGTAAGCCATCCTTTGATTGAAAACAGATTTATTAGCAAAGATGTACACTATGTCCTTTCTTCTTACATGGGATTTCATTGTTTCTCAGTGAATGTCTACCAGAGTTATGTACCTACTTCATGTACCAAGTTGCAACGTATCTTTAATGCTTGTACACCTAAAGAAGGAAAAGATTTTGGGAGACTCATGGTTTCATTGTACCCAACTCCTGACAACAGAGAAGAGTGATCTTCCTGAAGCCAGAGAGTATAGGTAAAATGAAGCTACATTTGGAAACTGCTGATTCAGGAATGCATTACAAAAACAAAGTAATGCCACAAAGGTCATCTTGTTCAGTGACAAAAACACATCAAGCCCAACTCTGCGAAGCTTGAGCAAAGTCTAAGGCATCCTAGGATTCAGAAGGCCCTGCTGGGTTAGCTCTGGTGGCATCACTGTCATTAGGAGCCCCATTCACTGAGATTGAGACTTGGGACTAACGAGTGGTCTGCCTTTTCTGAGGGTATGGCTCACGGGGCTGATCTGAAAACTGGCAGCATGGTGCCTACACAATTCTGTAATACAACCTTATACTGACATTTCTTGTGGATGTAAAATTTGTCTCTGCCTTTTTTTAGCCATACAAGAACTTCATTTTTTACTGTGTTTGGGGAAAAAAAGAGAGAAGAAAGCTCCCAGGTAAACAGGTAGTGGGCATGGCTTTCTGAGATTGCTGTAATTAGAAAAGCCTAAATTATCCTAATCAGATTTAAGAAAATTACATGCAACAAGAATCTTAGCTAAGTAAGCCAACTCTCTTGTTTTCCACTGGCAAAAAATTTATGAGTGGCAGCGTAAGATTTCATTTCTTTTCCACTTGTTCCTAATCCTTTGTTTAGGAAGCCTTCATCATTGTGAGAAAGGTTTCTGTAGCACTATCAAAGCAAAAGTGCTCTTCAGCATGATTCCACCTGTTTGATACAGTGGGTGTGGGAACAAGAGCTGCCAAATGAGAGACTGTGGGTTGTTAGAGAGTCAGGCATTTTCTTATGGTTTTTTTCCATTGTGATGTCATTGTGAAATTTAGCTTCTGCTTGAGCTTCAGTGCCAAGCAACTGTAAGACTTTTTCTGCAGTCTTCCAGCACAGGAACCAGAGAGTTCATTGATCTGTTTGACAGAAGGTTTAAAAAATGTAGCTAAACATTTTCTGCTTATTGTTGGTAAGTAATCAGGGCAAGAGAACTAGGGTGGCAAAATTAGGAACCCTTGTAGCTGCCAGACTGTGCTGTGATGGTATTGCTAATTCTCCTTATGCATACTATAATGAGGTACATGCTAAGGCTGCATTTTTTCCATCACATTCCTCTTTTCCACACAAGGTGCAATACTTCCTTGACAGTTATTTATTTTGAAACCACTCCTTTGAACAAGTAATCACTTTTAAGCCATGCCTGTAGTCTGCTAATGGCTATTTAACACCACCTGTGCAATCATTCCAGGAATCTGCCTCTGTCACTCTTGACACTAGAAAGTACAAAACAATAAGATCATAAAACTTCCTCAGGCATAGGTCCCATGCTGTTCCCAGTCTCACCCTTGCAAATCTGGACTAAGATCGTTGATAACAATGGAACTGTTATGAACTGACCTCAGCTTAATTGAGAGCAGGGTCTGTAAGGCATAATAAAGTTACCACATATTTCACACCAGGATAGGCATGCAGTGAGGCTGATCAACTGCAAGAGCACTATTGTTCTAAATTCCCTCATGTGAGGACTATGCAGGTGCAGTTAGCTTGGCTTCACTTCGTATTTTTGGGGGTAAATTAACTGACTTTCTTTGGAGAAGTTAGTACCAGCACTTCCATATTTTTACACCAGCTTCAGATCCCACTCAAGGCAGGAGAAACTTTCCATTATTTTACTTCTGGGGTTCAAGGCTGGATTCCTGTTGCCTACTCCTCTGAGATGCTGAACACCTCTTTTGAATTGTGCAAAAGTTATTGAACACCTGTCAGGAGGTGTTTAGCGCTTTGGGGAGACTGAGCCGACATGTATCTCTAACCCCTGTTAATAAGCTCCTGGTTCAGGTAACTGTACACTGCACTTCTGGGTGGACAAAGGTTCCAGTGTTCAGTGCACTTCATCTAGCTGACCAACTCTTTAAAAATAGCAATTGATTTAAAGGGCACAATTCTCTCCAACTAGTAAATGGCTAGAGCTGCATATGAACCTGCAGAAATTTCAGGATTTTTCACTTTTAGGATTTTTTTTTTTTTTTTTGAAAGAGAAGCTCCATAATCATAAGGCATTTGTTACTCACAGGGCACATTCCCGACTCCTCCCTGTAAAAAACCTTGATGGCCTAATGTCAAGAATGTGCCTGTAAACAACTAATGCCTCACTACTCTTGCCCTGGCCATACAAGTTCTGTTTTAAAAGGGCATGAAAGGTGCACACACAACTGATACTTCCAAGTTTGCTTCAACGCTTATTGACTGGTCTTTCATGCCAATGTAAATCACAGACATATAGGAGTCCATGCAGAGGACTGCGAAATCAGTGTAACTAAAAAAGGGGACAACGTTTCCTAACTCACATCCCCATTTAAGGTTAGATTCAAATCACAGTTTCAGCTGGGAATGTTCTTCAAGTTGCAATGCCAGATCCTAACAAATGTTGTTATTTAAAATGACAATTCAAATTAAATATTGAAATTACTTTTTAAAATATTAATATGATTACAAGTGTTTCATGTTCAGACAGTCTTTCCTGGATAAGATTTCTGAGATACAATTTTTTCCCAAACATTTTGTTTCATGAAACAAATTGATGTTTGGTTTTATTTGGTGCTGCTTCAAAAGGGACTCTTAGCCTGAAGTAACATGGGCTTTTCCACAAGGTGGGAATTTGGTTTTCTAGGCCAAGAAAGCCTATATATTAAGGTAGACTGGGATATAGCAGTACTGTGGTGGACAGTGTGCCTGTTATGCAGGATCCTGATTAAGTGAGCACAAGACACAAAGAGACACAAGAATTATGAGGCACAAGAACTGTGAAGTGTTTTGAGCCATTCTGTCCTCTGCTTTTTCTCTTATTCTTTCCAATGCCTAAAATAACCATATACTTAGACTGATTTCCCCCTCACTCTCCCAAAGTGACCAACAAGATTATATTTGTCAAGCAATACAAGTTTTGACACCTTCTGTCTTCCAACCTCCTGTCATAGTATGCTTCCCTATAAAACATTGCTCAGTGCTCTGTAATAAATCTGTCTCCCTTGCCTTCATCCAACTATCCCCATGTTGCACAGGCCCACCTGTTGAACAAGCATCTCCATGCTTTCTTCTGTGTGGATCTCGTGCATCATGCAACCTTCCCAAACCTAGTTCTCACTAAACAAAATTCCCACTTACTTGTTTTTTTGATGTCTCTTAAAACCTTTTGATGCTTGCCAAAACCTTAATTGATTTGTACAGACCATCCCTTCACCATTCACTGATGACCTCTGTCTATCACTGAACTGTGACTTCCTGGGGTAGGAGCCAAGTTTTCTTCAGCAAAGCAGCTAGTACAGCAGTTTGAATCGCTGTTTTAAAAAGAAACGCGGTGTTTCAGCTCTAAATGCTAGTTTGGGGTAACAAAGTCAACACTCACTAATTTCATGGGCAAACCTCACTTTCAGGAGATTCAGATTTCTCACTTTTCCATTTTATCCAAGTTTTATCAGATTTTTTTTATAATTTCTTACCACTGTCCCCCCCAAAATGAGGATGTTCTGCTAAAAATGGCTTCTCCATGTGTCCTTTAGTGTATCATGCCTCACAGAAGCAAGGCAAAGGATGTTGAGGGGATGCCACCAGCTGAGAGGCTCAATTTCAGGAGAAAACTTGAGAGATTTAATGATACTGAGAGTCGTTGAAATGTTGCTGAGTATTTAGACTTTGAGAGACTATGTGTACAGCTTACAAAAGCAGTTACAGTGTTGTTGGATTAATGAGTGAGTTTTTCCCGTGAGGCAAACTGCCTTTGTTCAGTGGATTTTCACTTTACCATACCAATCTGTGCCAGAGGAAGGACGGGTGCTTGCAAACATGATCCCACAGCAAATGAAAAGGATGAATAGGAGACAAGCATTTTCTCCCTTAAATGCCATTGCTAATTTTGAACATTTCCTTCTATTTGAAATATAGCTTGTTTTATGAACAAAACCCAGTCTGTGTAAATCCCAGTTTTCTCCCTCAGGGATTTCAAGGCAATCTCAGTGTTTTGGAGTTTGGAGAGCTCTGGATTGTACCTGGACATCAAATGAACCTCACCTGGGGTAGTGGCTCTTTGTGGGTGCACTGTGTTCAACCACTCCGTGTTCTTCTGCTGGCTTTTGTGCCTGTGCTGTAAAGTCTTCCCAGAGTGAATGGTCCAGATATACCTCTGGTTTCATTGTAGCACTGAAAAAATGCAAATACAAAGTAGCATGGGACACGTAACACACAGGCCTGTGCTTCTTATCTGCTAGATGTTCTGTGAGAAGCAGTGTAATCAGGTAAAGAAGCAAACCATCAACCCAATTAGTAAATTTAACTTAGACCATGTTAAAATATTAAGGGTAAAATAAACGTAAAAAAAGGGCAGGAAATGCAGGGTTAAGGTGCCCCTTCCATTTTATGCTAGCCCTGCTATGTATAGGGGCACTTCACCTGGGAAGTGACCATTGTGAAAGGGTCTTCGGGATAGAGTTTCGCCTTTTAACTCTTGCTTTCCTGGCTCATGTCGTTTTAAAGCCAGAGTATGTGACCTTTTGGAATCCTGTTTTTTCCTCCCAGTTTTCAAACGTGAGTCTAGAATTATTTATGCAGCTTTTCCTTACAAATCCTGACAGATGCAAACTGTGCCATACACTGAGCATCTAAATCAAGCTCAGAACACACTAGCCCAATAGTGTTTATGCTGCCAATTAAAGGCATCACTTTTTTGAATTATATAGGGAGTGAAATGATCTCTGACAGCTGTGAATTGCAGAAAAAGGGCTCTATTGTTCAAAGAACTGCCTTTAATATAGAGAAACCCTTGCTAAACTTTTGATTCCCAAGTATGGCAAACATTAATTGGCCATAAACTTAACAAGAATCGGTTCACTCATTCCACAACTTTTGCTCCACTCCCCCACTTTCCTTCTCATTACTTCCCATTAGCCTTTCCTAGCAAGTGCTTAACTCAGAAACACCCCACCCCCCACATTCCCATGTTTCCATCTTTATGCCTTCAGCGTTCTCATACTATTTTATTTAGCTCTTTCAGCAGTGCTTACTCTGCCAGATGACTTCTACAAAAAACAGGCTGTCTGAGTGCAGGCAGCCTGGCAAACTCTCGTGGTTTTGTCCTGAGTCTTGTGCTCTACTGCTGTGCTTCTTAAAATCCAAATCCCAGAGATGTTTTAAGCGGCAAGAAGCTCATATTTCACTCCTTTGAGTGTAGCTTTCTAGTCTTTACAGTTTTAGAGAAAAGATTAAAAATGTTACCTGAGCACTTCCTAGAAAAAACAAAATGTGAAAGAGCACCAAAAGGTATTGCTTTCTTTAAACCTCATATTCTTTAAGCCAATCTCATGATTTTGGGATTCAGATTTCTTAAAGGAATAGCAATCTTGCACTAGACTGAAACTCTATGTGTAAATCTTTATCGCCTAGTATTTACATAGTACACTACACAGGAGAAGATAAGCATGGATTAGCATAATCACAGAGAAATCCACTTCAGCATTCTCTTTTTTCTAATAAACTTTGAATTTTACAGGCAAACAGGAGACTTATAAAGTGCAGCAGATATTTTTAATAAATAGCTTCAAAAAGCTAACAACACTACTTTTTGGCTTTTCAATAAGGACTTTTCATTTTTTAGGCTTGTAAAGGTCTAGAAAGTATACACAGAAATCTAGAGTGCAAAATCGAAAACAGGAGAGAACAAATATCAGAAAATGCTATGTACTGTTATTTTGAGTAGAGATGTGAGCATTATGCTAATTTTATAAATGACAAAACATATCTCAAATTCATTCTGGGCATCAGTGCAGGAAGAGCTGCAACATGCTCTGGGCTGGTTCTTCATGTGGATGCACAATTCAGGTGTATTTTAAGATCATCAAGTGAAATCGGGGCCATTTGTGATAGCTGCTCTGCAGATCCATGCTACTTGCTGGGCCCCTTCTGGGTGAACTATCCAACAGAGCAGTAGGAGGAGGAATTAAATTACATGCCTGCGGCCACAGAGATGGGGACAGTTCTCCATCTCTGGTTTCTCAGCCCCTCCTGTTAACAGCTGAATGAAGTTGCCCCTCTATTTCTCTGCCATTTTGTAATATTTTCTTTTCCTGTGTCATCCTGTGGTGTAGATAGTCTGCAGTGCTGCATTTTTAAGCATTTAGTACCTCTTGTGGCTAGGACTAAGCTTCTACAATACTCTGGTTTTCTGTTGCTGATCCTACCAATATCTGCCCTGTGAAATAGAGGAAGTGCTGCTCTTAACATCTTTGTGTTGATGAGAAGAGTGTATGTATCCTGCCTAAAGCTTTCCTTTTCATATTGCTTCAGGGCTGGAGGTTTCTAACAGTGAGTGATTTTTTTACAGAAAAAAAAAAAAGAAGAAAAACAGTCAGAGGTAAATTGCAAATCACCTAGGGGCAGGTATGCAGAAAAGTCAGATGATACTAACCAATGTTGCACCTCTTTTTTGTTAGATCAGAATTGAGATATTATTTTAACCCATTGCCTGGTGTTTGTGACTCATGACCAGGTTGTCTGTGAAGAGTTCACGAGGTGTTAACGTCTGCCCAAAACCAACACAGTGCTCTTAACTGATCTCAAATTACTTATAATTAATAATGGTGTGGCAGAATCTATTGCTCTGATCCATGGCTGTTCAGCATATCAACGTGAACAATGTAAATGTGATAGTTAAAATGATGCTGCAGGTTAGAATTTGACAGACTTTTTTATTTATGACCCCTGAGGTAAGATAATAAACAGTTTATGTTAGTAATTTCATTGTACAAAGATTGATGTAAGTTTGACTTGAAGGCCTTTGCTAATAGCTATTAGTCTCATAGACGTATGGGTTTGTGTTGTATTTATGAAAATGCTACACTTTATGTTAATTTGTCACAGAAATTACTATGGTCGAGCAACTGAATATTAAATAATGGTATACTTGCTTATCTGTCATGCTAAATAAGAAATGAATGTGCAGGTGGTGGATATAAAGGCAGAAAATTATTTTTATTCCCTATTCTAAATACAGGGAATTCAATTACACAAGACTGACTGTATGGCAGACACTGCTTTATGGTAATTATTAATAAAAATCACTAGTTGATGAAGTGAATGACCTAATGATGAAGTAATGGCTATAGAGAACTTGTCATCTTTGGAAATCAGAGTTATTATACAAGTTCTTCACATACCAGCTGTCAGGCTTATGGGCTAGTGCATTCTTGTTTTCCACACACCATAAAATCTCCCTTTCATAATGTTAAGAAATGGTGTTGGTAAGAAAAATAGGAAGACTTCCTCTTCCCCTCCCCAGTCCTATAACATATCACATGGAATGTGAAGTACTATCTCTTTGGGCTGAAAATAAAAGAAATATAAGAAAAAAATAATAAAATACAGATAGTCTGCTATTAGGAACCACAGGCAAGTCAAGCTGTGACAGGTAATTGTGGATCTGCAGCCCATCTGTTGTCTGGCTGTTCAACGGATTGCGCAGCAGTGAATAAGTCTTTGTGTTGTTAAATGTGATACTTCTCACACCAACTTAATTCGCATCAGTGAAAAGGGAATACCTTTCTGCGTTAAGAATGGAAGTCCAGCTTGGACACCAGCATAAATTCTTTCTCTAATGCCAATGAGGTACATAAAAAGAGTCCTTCCTAGGCCAGGGCAAGTGCAGACGTCTGTGCATGGTCCTCCTCAAGTGAGAGCCAAGGAGTGCCGGCATCTTTCAGGCAGCAGAGACCTAACTGGGGTGGGAGAGTTACTGCTCACTCCTTCCCTTCAGTACACCTCCTCCAGGCTGTTACACTGCCTCCAAGCAGACATTACCCAGAAGAAACCTTCCACTAGCATTTTTATTACTAAAATAAAAAAGCGCTCTTCCAGAGACAGCCTAACAGCCCTTCCTGAAAATTTGTTATTCCTTTAATATTCACAGTCTTGGCCTGGCAGGACAAGATGGGATGGCTGGCATTTTAAGGTATCACCTTAGGTAAAGATTAACTGGTCCTCAGATGTCTTTTTAACTCTGATAAACTAATTTACAATTTAATCTACAGCTACGAATTTTCTGGTGTCCAGTAACTCACCTGGGATACCTCACTGCCATAGTAAGCAGGAATCCAGTCATATAATTTCATTACTACCAGTATTATTAGGATCAAACATCCCATCATATTCCTCTGGTGAGGCAATAAAAATTAAAACGGGAGGATATTTTTATAGTATAACTTCTCATTACTTATCCTCATTTCATGCAGACTAAATAGCAATAACATGAAAATGATTACCAATTGCTACTGCCTGACTTTAGTTTCATGAATGTAAAGCTTCAGCATTAATTTGCTTGGCTCAACTACTTGTGTACTATTCTCTCTCTTTAAGGTTACCTCTTTCTCTAGATTGACTGTAAAAGGAATCACAGGAGATTAGCTGGTAAGTCGGCTGATTCAGTAATGCAGTTAGTACATTTTCAGCAGGGAGCCTCAAGGTGATGCTTCCCATGGTTATCCAGAGATAAATCAAAATCTAAACAATCAGAAGACAAATTGTTTCTGGGGTATTTCCAGATAAAGTAGAGCCAACCATTTTCAAGAATCCTTAAATACTATTAAATTGCAATATTGACACATTTTAAATGTTGGGAATGTGTTTTCTAGCACTTCTCTGGGTAAAACTGCAGGAAATCTTAGAATTGCTCATCAGTAGTTGCAACTAGGAAAGTATGAAGTGGCCAAAAGGAAAAAAGACTTTGCAAATCCATCACCAGTTCTTTAAGAGATGCAGTCCATTGTCCAAACCCTGCTGAGAATGGTACCTTGTTACTGACCCTGACTCCAGCATGCGCTTAGTGATAAGAGCAGCTCTACCAATCAGTGTTTCCCTTTTCCCCTTTCCCCTTTCCTCCTTCCCACTTTTGTCCTTCCCCTTTCCTCTTTTCCCTTTCCCCTTTTCAGCTCTACGTGTGAGGACTAAGCTGCAAATCCCACTTTTTCTTCTTGATTCCTCTCTCTAGACTCTTTGGATGTTTTCCACAAGGAACTGGGTGCTTGTCTTTAGCCAGGTTGAGATGACATTGGACTTTCCATCCATGACACCTGCAAAGCAACATCTGTGTGGGCTTTTTGCACTTCCCTAACTTGCTTAGGCAGCAAGGGAGAGAGGGAAGGATGAATGCACCAGGCCTGTTCTTTCCTTCTCCTTTGTTTAAACACACTGCACTAAGAAATGGACACCATCTGGCAAGGCTGCTAATGCAACAGAAATGTTGCTCGGTTGACACTGGCTGCTCTGCCAGGACTGAGGAAAACCCTCCTCCTTAAGCAGTTGTCCTTGCTCAGTCTCACTTTGGAGAATACCCAGGCCCTTGGTGGCTTCACAGACTTTGCACACTTGATCCAGAGCTGCTACTGGCTGTGACCCATGCCTACATCAAAGATGACAGGCAAAACAGTGAGAGCCGTGAATAGCATGAGAGGAGGACTTGCAACAAAGCCAACATCACTGGAAGGAGAGAAAGGGAAAAGGGGAAGGAGGGAAGAAGAGGGGAGGAGAGGCTTTGGGAGGGCCTAAGAAAAGCCTTCCAATGCCTTCTCTGAGCGTGGAGTTGAACTTCCCACTTAAATTATCCTAGGATCCTATGAAGTGCTATACATAAATGAAAGGCATAAGACTGTGGTCCTGTGTCCCAGAAGTCACTCTACTTTCTCATCGAGCTATTCTTGTCCAGTCATGGAGAGAAAGCTAAAAAGGCACTGTTAGGTTAACAGCTGGACTCAATGATCTCAAGGGTCTTTTCAACCTAAATGTTTCTGTGTTTCTATGATTCTGTATAGCTCAGGTCCTCACTTGCATGAATGCCAGTCCTTGTTTTGATAATGTACTTAGTGTCTGAAAATGCTTCTATTTTTTTCCCCTTGAGTAAAGAAGCAAGCCCCAAGAAGCCACAGATTTACCGCCAAGTGAAAGACAACGCCTAGCAATTAACTTTATTGCATCCTTCTGTAGATTTCAGTCAGAACTGTAAAGGATAATAACTTGGCACTTCCTGCTGCGTGTTGTCACAGAGACTTGCAGGATAAAGTCTGTGTCTGGGATGGATGCTGACCTGGATTAGTGGAAGAACCTGAGATACCACATCCATTCACATAGTGCCCTGGGGCTGCATATTTGGGCAATGGGGCCTGACTTTTGTCCAAAGAACATGTAAGATGGAAAGGAGAGAAATAAAACAACACAGATCTGCTAACCAAAATACCCCATCAAGACACCCCCATCTTCTGCATGGCTGAGGCCATTAGTGAAAATAAGCTATGCATATGTGACTGTGCATATTACAAATATCTTTTTTATTTTTTTATGCTCGAGTAGTAAAATTCTGGTAATTTCCCAATAGCACAATATATTGAATTCAGTGTAATACTTTTGCAAAACGTTGACTGAAAGGTTGACTTTGTAAACTGAGAAAATCCAAGGCAAGTAGCAGCAAAGGAATTTCTGATAACTGATCCAAGAGTTTCCACACCAACAATTTCCTTGCCCAAATTTCCTATACAGATTCTGTGCACTAATGGAGAGGTTATCTCTGTACAGTTCACAGAGAGAGCTGGTCTTAATCGTAAATACTCACTATGCAGATTAATGTAAGAAAGACAAAATTAAAAAAAAGTCTCTTCTGCTTGCTAGTGATTATTCCGTCTGATCTACCTTTAATGAGCTAAATTCTTACTAAGAGATAATACATGTCAGATCCAGAACTACAATTTATGCCTGCAGTTCCATTGACTTCACTGGAGCTACCCCTGTTCTCCCCAGCTGAATGTGTAACTCCTTGAAGTTCTGGGAGGAAGTACATTACATTTTTCAGCTGGAAAAGTGGACCCAAATCTTTCAGTCCTGGGCTCTGAGCCAAGCAGCATAGCTTTAGCCTTTCCCACATTCAGCATCTACTTGCATTTCAATAGCAAAGCCTGGAAACTGTCAAAAACCGCTCTGGAGGTGGATCTGGTCCTTGTCTACAGCTACATTACTGACACGTATATCAGTGCTTTCAATACACTTACAGTCAAATGGCTTTAAAGACTGTGGAAACTTGTATATACATCTTTTAACAAGAGAAAAACAGATGTCCTTACAGTCAGTAATATGGTAGTCAGTGTACTCTGTGTCACCCTTAGCTGCAGGTCTTTTGAAAGTTGGTCTGAAAGAAAGGGCTGGTTTTTTTCAGGATGCATGCATATGTTTTGTAAACAAAGGGCATCAGCGAAGTTAAAATGCACTGTGTCTTTGCACGCTGAAAATATCCTGCCATTAGGTAGGGTTCAGACAGATTGACCTCAGATGCTGCTCAGGCCCATTTGCGAGCCTGCAGTGAGTTAAGTTTTCCTGCTGTTGATCACGTGGACAGTACAGAGTAACTGCAATTTCTGCAGCGAGCAAGGCAGAATTTTTTATTGAGGGAAGGATGGACACCCATTATTAAAAGTTTAAGTGAGTGAGCACCCCTTTCAGCATGAAATTCCAAGCTTTTCAAAGTCAGTGGGAATTTTGCCATCAGCATCCCTGGAGCCTGTATCATCCCTGAAGTTCCTAACCCATGTGCATGCCTGCTGAAACCACAGAAAGCAGGCAAGGCTTGCCTTCTTCACATGTCCACTCTACGGGCCTTTGAGGAGATACCTGCTGAATAAGAAGGATTCACCTCATTTATGAAGGTCAGAATTGCTGCATAAATAGTTAGCATTCACTGTAATTGCTATTTTTTGTAAAAGTGCATTTTGGGATGGAAGCCTTGTGGCCTCAGCACCTAATGCTCTTGCCAGCATGTATTTGCATCTTACACTTACACAAATTGCCACCAAACCCACCTAGAAACACAGAAAATACCAGTACTCAGAGGGCACCTGCAATTAAAAGCTGTGTCCAGAGCCTGTAGTTTATTAAATGTTAACTGGCAGGAGAGAGCCCCTGCGCCAGCGATGCCACGGCAGGGCTGCCCTCCAGCTCCTCACAGCCCTGCCCTGCCAGGCCATGGGCTTCACTGAGCCAGGGCCACTCACAGGCCCACGGCTCAGCAGGACCTTGGCCTGTCCCAAGGGAGATGCCTGATGCCTGTGGCTGGGGCTGCCCCATGGGCCCCCCCGGCTGCCCTGCTCCTAGCTGGGGCAGTGGGATGGGCCTGGCTGCCAGCCCCTGCCCTGATGGACAGCCATCAGGATGCCCTGGCCTCAGGGAACCCTTGGCCCTGTGGCACCTCGATAGTGGCAGACGGAGTTTCTGAAGGACTTCTCTCATCTGTCATCAGTTTTGTCGCCTAGGGAGTCTGTGACAAAGTCTCTTTTTGGCATGTATGGGACAGAGACAAGCGGGAGCCTGAAGATGGAAAAAAAGTCATCTGCTCCCCTTTCAGGGTGCAGCTGCAGGTCTACCTCCCTCTCACCTTCAGGATTCAAGGAAACCAGAGAGACTGAGACAAATGCAGAACTCACACAAAGCCCCAAACCAGCTTGCTTTGGTTCTCTTTAAAATGCCATTTTCAGAAGCTCTGGCTGGAGTTTGGTGTCCACCTCTTGCTGAAAGGGAGAGCTCACACAGGTCTGTATGACCCTCTCATGGCAATGAAAAGCAAGGTTTGTCTGTACCGTCCTTGTCTACTGGCTCATATGATGGGAGAAGAGTGTTTTATTCTCTGGAGCCAAAAGTGGCTACCTCCTTTTTTTTCAAACCACAGCTGCTTGCTGTATTTCTTATGTCAGCTTCTGAAGTCCTTCCACTGCCTTCATTCATCCTTACTTAACTGTGCTCCCACAGAAGTTATAGTCCTTTTTAGCAAATCTTTTTATCAGATTAGCTGGGATGCTAAAATAATGACAGCATATATCTAGCTAAAGTGGTATTTACTGTCATTTGATTTCAGTGGGAGTCTGCCTGAGGGAATGCTTTTATTCATGCTCTGCAGATAGGGAACTGAGGCATAGATTGTAAGTGATGTCCAAAACCACACAGCATGTTTGTGACTGAGCTGGGAAAAAGGGCTTCTGATTAAATTATCAGACAGAAATAAAAATGAACAAAAAAAAAGCAACAGGTTTTTTTATATTACACACAATTAAACAGTGGAATTCATTATCACAGAGTGTCATAAAGGCCAAAAGTATGAATGGATTCAAAGAGGAATCAGACTCTGGAGGAAAAAAAATCATCAATCTCTATAAGATGTAAAAATACACATACAACCTCCAGTTTAGTAACTTGCTAAATAGTAGGAAGCTGGGAGCTGGGTTTTGGCAGGGAAGTGGCTACTCTGCTTTTGCCCTGTTCTCTTCTTCTAGTAGCTATTTTCAGATCTAGGATTCTGATCTGTATGTATGCGTATGAATATATATACATGTATAGATACACATACTTTATAGATATATGTGTATATTCTTTCTTTCTCTCTCTCTTATACAATGTCCTTATATGATGTTTTTCGAGAGCCTGCCAAAGGTTAACAAATTCTCAGCAGTGGGTCACATGTTTCACATGGAGTCCAATACATTCAACCAAAGGAACACAAGACAACATCCAACACAAGGAGTGAAGCAAAGAGAACGTACCACCCAACAGGTCATCTTTGGGTTGTATTTGCTAGCATAAGACATAAGCACGGCTCCATGTGCTCAGTCCAGCACTGCAGTCTTGGAGTTGGATAGCCTCCAGCCAGCCTGCAGTACAGGTGAAATCACAAGAACTGGGCCACGTTAGCACTGATGAGACAAAGCTCACATTACAAGGCAGCAGTGCTGGATACAGCTATGGTGTTGACATTTTGGAAGTCTCTATTTGGAGATGGATGTTTATTACAGCAGCTATAATTTGGCCCACATGATTTAGAAATAAGGCAGTGTCCTTTCTGCTCCAGGCACTGGAAAGGTAATTTTAAACTGAAACTATGTCACAGGATGCAAATGGAAGGTGCTTATGAAGTTCGTTGAATTTAAGGCAGCAGATACTCATCTAGATATGATTCTTTTTGCCTACATGCCCTGCTCCGTTTTAGAGAGGCATCCAAGTTTGCCTAGTCCCTCCTGACGCTGAGTTATTTTCACTGTGCTCCGGTGGCTAAGTCCTCTCCGACTAATAGCTGCACTGTTCCTGCCTTCAGAATCAGAAGCTTTCAGTTGACAGGAAACTGCAATGCTCACCGCATATTTATTGGAGAGTACTCTATGGAATGCCATGTTAATGGAGCATGACTCTCTCTATGAACAGAAACTAAAGAATTCTCTGTATAAACTCAGCTTGCTTTAAACTGTTTTTCTGCAGTTTTCAAAACTCCCCATCATGTTTTTCTTTTGATTGCAGCTTTTTCAGCTGTCCCTTTTTGCAGTATAAAGCTAATAGATGATTACATGAGGAAAAAAATAGGCATCCTATGAGAGATGGCAGAAAGGAACTCAGGTTTTTTTTCATTTGTTCTGGTTTACCTCAAGCTGCCCTTTGGGGTGTGATGTTTGGCTGGTTGCTCTTGCTTCACTGCCTTCCTTCTCCCTACAACATCTTTTTGATGTGCATGGCATGTCCTAGGACATAAAAAGAGCTGGCAGACAGGATAGATAGGAGAAGGATGCTGTGAGCTTGATCTGGCAGAGTATTCATTGCATTGCAGTTTCAAAGGAAAGGGAAATCTCTTCTCAAATTAAGGCTTCAGGAAAAGCTTAACATGGTATAAGAGCAACAGAATTCTTTCTTCTCCCCTCCCAAATACAACAAAAACAGATGTTAAAAAAAAAAAGTTATTCAGATTTTTCCATGTTGTATGAACTATTTCTGATTGTGTTATTACTGAACTCAAAACCAAAATTGGCTAATAAAATGGCTAAGTCCCAGCTAGCAAACACTAAATAAATATAGCAAAGCAAGTTAAAGGTACATTAGATTCTAAATAGTTGGCTCATTTGAGTAATTTAAAACATTTGTGTTATTTTGGGGAGGAAATGTATTTTTCACACTGCTTTTAGAGCTAGGTGAAATTATAACTGGAGATACCCCTTTGAATGGCTGCAAAACATGAGACTGGACTTCACAAATACAAAACACCTATCCAGTCCTGCGGACTTCACTGGAAATACTAAAACCCAGTGCTCTGAAAATCAGACTAAGTATCTAACTACTCTCGGCCATTGTGGGGCATATCACCTTTGTATTTGAGGAGTAAAGGCTGATGGCTGAAGTCTGAAAATTTAAATCAGCCTATGGACACTATTACTAGAATTTGGAAGGGGTGAATTTTCTCTTTTTTTTTCTAAATGTCCAGATTCTTGTTCTTAAAGGATTCGTTATTCAAGGTCTTGTAGCTGTTGAAAGCATACTGCATTTGGAAAGATTTCAATTAGTAAAGATGGCAGAGACTTTACAAAAGGACATGATTTCAAGATATTTCCACTAACGTGACCAAAATCTTTTCATATAGCTAGGTGTGATTTTCTATTTCCAAAAGCAGAGGTGAGCCCTTCTTTTCATGCACTTTTCATGTAACCTGGTTTAGAAAATAATCAACCTTTCCACTCCGTGTAACTTGTCTCTTCTCTATTTGGGTATGTTTTGTCTTTGATATTACAGGAAGAATGAGCAAGTGTACCCTTTCAAACTTCAAGTTTTCCCTAGTATACCCCTGATCTGCCATGATTTGACAAACTGGTTAACAAATTAAATCACAGTTGCTCACATTTAAAAAAGAATGGCCTATATCAAATCTGGGTGAAATTCTGTGTGATCAGACTGACCTTGCATGCTTAGGGAACATGCTGATATGCTGCCAGGCCAGTAAGGATGTGCTGCAGTGCCATCAGAACCCCATAAAGAGTTTAAACTTCATCTGCTTTTGTGCTTTCATTTTCATTCTTTGTGAAGGTGAATGCAGTTTTCCCCTCAGAGTCCTTTCTGATGTTAAACTGCCTATACCAACCATAGGGAGCTCAATAACATGGGGACCTTTGTTGCAAATTTTTTTAATCAAGGATAGTATCACTTAAAAATAGGTTTGCTTTTACTTTAAGAAACTATCTTCCTTTCCAGTGTTCATGGGTAATATGATCTAATTTGGATAATCAGTTGGTTTAACCACACCTCTGAGCACTGGGATCTCAGTGTAGACACGGTTCAAGCAATTCCCATGCGGCACTGCTGGAGCTGGAGCTGGGATGCAGGGGTAATGAGCACACAGTGGTAGCTTAGGGGAGAAGGAAAAAAGGTAGCAGTGGACTGCCACCCTAGGAGGAAAACACCATGAAGTTTGACTAAAGTAGGGTGGCAATAGCTGCTTCTTGAGGTAAATTACTCTCCTTCTGACAGCTTTCTGACCAGAAGTTCACAATAAATCACACCTGATGTCATGGAAAAGGAGTGAGTACAGCATGCACAGTGTTACTGTACATTCCTGCCTTAACTTTCCTGTGTCTCGGCTACTGAAGCTGGAGTTTCATGTCAAAAGGGACTAAAATTGTAGGACTGGATGTTAGCAGATGATACTCTTCTATCTGGTGATTCAGGGAGTCAGGTGGGGACAAGTGGGACAGCCCTGAGTGAGTAGGAAATATTGACTGATATGCTATGTAACTGGGCTATAGATAGGCACTTTTATTCATGTGTTCATGTTTTTTTCAAACAAGCTTGTATGTGGGTGTGTGCAAGGAATCATTTGATTCAGAGAATCTGATTCTGGAAGTTAAAAGGAGACCACTGAAAAAAAGAGATCATTCTACCAGCGAACATATCCTAGCTGAGCTATGGGCTAAGCTCTGGTACCCGGCAGGTATCCAGTGTGGGCAGGGAGAAGACGACCACACTGCTGTTAGGTACACACCAGTATTGGAAAATGAGACATGTAAGTGGAAGCAGTGAGATGTCAACTGCAGATACTGAATCCTCTAGAGGTCAGAAACTATGAGCATGCTCAGCTCCAGTCAATAGATGCACCACCTTCCTTGCCAAACCCATGGCTGATGCTTGTGAACTCTTTTTAGCAGGAGAAGATATAAGAAACAGCTCTCATCTGGTAGTTCTTAGTTTGTCACATCACACTTGATTAAAATCTGAACTTTGTAAATCCTTGAAAATCTTATTCTTGAAGGAATGCTTCATGCAGTGCAAAGCAGTTGCTGGATTTTTTTTTTTTTTAACATGGCAAAAGGCTGTAAAGCTTACTTTGGGTTTACAAAGGAAACTTGGATGGTCAGTGGACTGCAAACCAGGATCATGTCGGTGGTCTCTACTGCCAGTCACGAAAAAAGTGTATGCCCAATACATACAGTTCCCCCCTTCTCTCTCAGTGTTTTGGAAGGCTAAGGCTTTTCCAGGCTATAATAGCTCATAATGGTGTTGTGTAGTTTCCTATCATGGAAAACCTCAGAAAGGAGTCAGGTCCTTCTGAGATGGGTGCCCACAGGACAGCTCAGCATTTTGGAACAGTTGTTTTTTAGCTGAGGAGAGTTTCACATTCAAGCAACCACAGACTGAAATGGCCAACTGTCCTGGATTTTCAATAGCATTTCAAATTTCAGTGGAAACTTCCTGTCACTTGATTGTGCCTGTGAACACCTCAAGTTTTATTGATGTTGAGGGTCTTACTCATCTAGCAGCCAACCTGAGTTTCAGGAAAGGGTGCCTGTGCCCCTATTCTACTGTTTATAGCTGTTAACTGTAGGCAAGCTTGCAGCTCTTGAGAGATTTTATCTCTTGCTCTTAGAATAAAGAAAACACACTAGAAAACAAGCTGCTGCTTGTTCACCTAAAGGTGACTGGCTGTAACCTCAGACTCTTGTCATGCCACCGTTACTCCATTAGGCAAGAGATACAAAGAATGACACCATGCATTGGTGTCTAGAGATCGTACCTGGAGAGATGGACATCTTTCACATGGTTAGTATAGTATGAGGATGTCATTGAATCATAGAATCATTTGGTTGGAAAAAACCTTTAAGTTAATCAAGTCCAACCATACCTGTCCACTACTAAGCCATGTCTTTAGGCACCTTGTCTACCCATCCTTTAAATACCTCCAGGGATTGTGACTCAGCCACTTCGATGGGTGGCCCCTTCCAGTGCCTGATAACCCTTTCAGTGAAGGAATTTTTCTAATGTCAGATATAAACCTCCCCTGGCGCAACCTGAGGCCATTTCCTCTCGTCCTATCACTTGTTACTTGGGAGGAGAGACTGAAATATGCTGCAACTTATTCTTGAAAATTAGAAGAAGAGAGAAGGTATCTGAATCACCTCCTGTGGGCAGAGTGAGTGGCTTCCCTTCTGCAATGTTGTGACTAGAGCATTGATCTGTATCTCCATGTTAATTCCCAAACTGAAATGTTTGGACATTTTAAATAATCACTTCCAAATTGTTTCCTGTTTTTTTAAAATTTTTTCTTTTTTTTTTTTTTTAATTTTTTCTGAAGTATCAGAGTAATTCAGCATAAACTGCTCTGCTGTGGAGCTAGTAGAAGTGTCACTCTTTTTCAGATAACAGTCATTCTGTGCTTGGCTTCCAGATCTGCTAGGTGCCATATGCTTTAAACCCCTGGAGTCTGAAACGAGTGGCTGAGCTTTTTACTAATATACTTGGGGACAGAAGTCCACTATATAGCATAATTTCCTGGGAATCATGATTTACAGTCCAGCTTGCTGTCTTCCTCAGACTAATCCTGAATCCTCAAACTCTGACACAGTGAAAATACACCCTTTCCAAAATCCCCTGTCATATTTTACATACTGTTTAACTGTTGAGAGACACTTGATGGGAGAAAGTAGACTTGGACCCACATGAATACATGTGTGCATACACACAAGGCAATTCTGAAAACATTACGTTTCACAGGACTAAATATATGCAGATGCATGCATATGCAGTATAAACTCCCCCTGCCTTTCCCTTTTCAGTTCCCTTGCTGCTCTAAAACCATATTTGTCATGGGGTCAAACTGCAGTCCACAGTATAGCTTGTGCCATGCGCTCTGAACCATGATTTGTCTTGTCCAGCTTGCTTTGCTGTTTCCACTGTGAAGTCATTCCCCAAGCTTATCCATTCCTTTTTTTTCTTGCTGGAAACATCTTGTATGACTGTCGAAGACTGGCTTTAGCTCAGCTTGTGCTTCATGGCTTTCCTTTTGCAAAATCCTTCTTCTGTACAGGAAGAATGGCAATCGCTTCTCCTTAGCATGCCTTTCTGTTAGTCCAGTGGATCTCCACTGTATCTGTTCTGGGAGCCATGTAACGTATACTGCAAGCTCCTTGATAGAGGCATTAAAATAGACAGCAATACTGTAACTCCATTAAAATCAACAACAATTGAAAGAATATACGTGTGCAAATCCCACAAATCATCACACAGATTAAGTCATGAATGGTTGCCATGCTCCCAAACTGCGTTTTCAACAAAGAAATTATTTTTCTAACTCAGCTCTACATGTGTCAGGCTTATGTTCTTGAATTATATGCAACTGACTACGTCATATTACTTGTGTATATAATATATCATCTCACATAGCTTTAATAAGCAAAGCATACTATGATATGCTTACAGCACATGTAGACTGTATGTATATCATATGTAAAGCACATTATATTATTAGTAAAAATTTAGGCATAAAACCACTGTATATATCTGCGTCCATAAAAACTTTGGTGTGTGATTGAAAGACAAGGAGCAGAAGTAGCTGTCTTGGTTCCCTCAAGCTGCACACACATGCAATGCAATACATCCTATGCCTCCACTTACTTACATGTCCTACACTATCTTCACTGCTCCCATCCACCCGGGGAGCGTAGAGGTGGGAAGGGAACACTTTTCCTTGTAACCCACTGAACGTGGGCTTTTGGGAGACCAGGACTGCAAAATGTGTCACTGAGCACGCCAGTCCCCCCTCCTTTTTTTTAAACAGGATTAAGTTGTAGACAAATCTGTATGCCCTTTGGAGGAAAACACACCTTAGTGCTGTGAGTGTAACACTGACAGCTCTAAGGAAGACAAATGGCATAAACAGGGTGCTTCCCATGAGCCAGGCTGCTGTTCGATTAGTGTTTCTTCCTTTCTGTTCCCTGAGTCACTCCCTGCCTCCTTCTTTAGCTTCCTTCTTTCTGTCTCACTCTCCCTCTCACTTTTTCAGGTGGAAAATAGGATGTGACCCCTTCAGTGTGTCCGTCAAACATTTTGGCTCTTCAGCTAATCTTTGACCGGACCTGACTGTGTCCCTTTCAGTGAAGCAGATGATTGGTTTCCAGTTAAACCTTTGGGATCCTAGGGCTCAGGAAGAATAACTCCAAGCACTGCATTTGGGAAAGCTTTATTAACAAGTTGAAAGTGAAAGAAAGGTAATAATTGCATTTAAACAATCAACCAAAGCAAAGCTCACCTCTGGGTTTATAAATTTGTAGGGAAGCCATAATTACAAGAGGCCTGTGTTGCTACATTGCATTTGCTTTGAAAACCAGACCGCCATGCCGCTCCCATGGATGCATAATTGGGTCCTCATAGGCCTCTTGAATCAAAGTAGTGTTGCAGTAAAAGTTTATTTATCCAGTGCTCATTAAAAGAGAAGCTGAATGGAAAACTCCCACTTTGGGGACAGGATTAGATAGCCCTAGAGTATTCCTCCTCCCATGCCCTTTCAAGGTTTTTTGTTTCTAAATCTGCTCAGCAAGAAAAAGTAAATTGCCAGAAGTGAGATTAGTCAAGAATATTGTCCCAAGCACAATAAGGCTTTATTGCAAGGCTGGTATGAGATCCCTGCTTCAAAAAACTACAAGACCCGGAGGTGTGTGAGCTCTTAATTGCCTACCTCTGATAAACTGGCAGTGAAAAAAAAAAAAAAGAAAAATCCCATTCAGCCGTGAATTAGCCTGGATCAAGTCCACTTGCTAATCAGAGTTTAATGAGGATGCTGCTGGCCTTAACATATTCAAAATGTTCAAAATTACCCTGGCTTCATGTTTGTGCAGTTAGTATTTCCTCTCTGCTGTCACTTCTGCACACAGGCCCTCATGAATCTTTAGAGAAGATAATTATGTCTGGGACAGGCACGGTAGAAAGAGCGTGAGACTATGTACCTCAGAAGGAGTGAAAACGTAAGGCTGAGAGTTACTCAGCTAATTCATTCCCATATCATCCAAATTGTCTACGCCTCAGCTGCTGGAATAAATACCCCGATTTGCTCATTGTTAGTCAGACCCATAGAGCTTGGATATATAGCAGGATTTCTAATACTGTATCACAGTCAGCCTTTATCTGCCCTTCCTCTCAGTGGAATCCACAGGGTAGCTGTGTGTGTTGGCCCCAGGGTTCAGAAATCACAGGTCACACCACTGGCAACCACGACTACCATTTGCTGTTTATACAACCCCCCATAAAGATCAGGACCCATGCAAATTTAGCCACTGTGCCAGAGACTCAATATGTAAAATCAGGAGACATTTCGACTTTTGTTGGCTATACTGAAGTTAGTGAGTTAGCCTACTGCAGTAGCTACATGGCTGAAAGCAAAGGCCTTCGTGTACCCAGTGGGCTCCAGGGCACTGGCAGAAGCAAGCAGACACTGACAGGTACCTTTTGATCCCCAGTCCTCATTCTCACCCTACTGCTCCAAACTAGATGCTATAATGGCACTGAATTAAACAAAAAAAAAAATCTGAACAAAGAATAAGAACTGATGATTTTGATACCTTGTAATTATGGGTTTGATTTGCGATGTAGGACTGACCACACGAGGTTATAAAAGCTTTTACACAAACTTTTCTGGCTCTTCAGAGCAGTATGTGATGCTCATAGGCAGAGAAAAAAGTACCACATCTTCTGTTGGCCAACACAATTAGTGCCATATGGTTCAGTCAGAGACTGCTGATCAGCAAAGATGCTACTGAGTGCAGTTACAGTGGGCCAGGTAAGCTCAAAGCTTAGTTTGTCTGCAGCTTACCCCTCAAAGTCTAATAAATCTTACACACTGGTTGTAAGGCTGTGAAATCTGTATACTGCAAAGCATGGGTTACCCACAGCCTGGTTCACCTTGCCCTAATTTTATACTGTTGTTGAGGTCAGTGGAGCAGCTCTTGATTTGCAGCAATGTGAATGAGAGGAAAATCAATTGTGGGAGACCAGGAGTGGCTTTCTAATACTCAGATTTTCTTGAGTATTGTGTAAAAATTGCATTAACCAAGTTTTCTCTCTGTCTTTGTAGGACAGCTCTCCAAGATGTCAGGGAAAGTATGAATTGGATGTCATCCGCCATGAATAATTCTTGCTGAGTTTTTTCACATAGACAGAATATTTTCATTACTTTTGCTGGTGTGTGGCTTCACAAAATCCAACACTGCTATTGATTTTATTGGAAATAGTATGTTGAGGCAGGATATTATTCATTTGAGGTTGGAATTCTGTGTAAAACACAAACTAAGTGCAACTGATTCCAGGCTTTCTTACCCTTAACTTCTGCGTCATCCCTTATGTGGTTAGAAGATTTCAAGTACTTTTTTTGCAATGGTATTGCATAGAGAGAGCAGTCAAACAATCAAATCTTTATTTTTTTTTTCTCTGAAATCTAAAGGAATAATATCAATCTGGCAGCAAGTTAGTAGTTCATTACTTAAAGCACTAATATCTGGTGCTAACGGAGGCAGTGCTCATATTGACTATAAAAGGGATATTTGAAAAATTAAGACTTTCTCAGTAATTAATAATTGCCTTAGTTAAACATTTTTCATAGACATTAAAATTTTTAATGAAAAGGCACTTGTAATCAAAAGTCCATTGTCCAAAAAAGTTATGGTCTCTGAGAAAAAGGCATTGTCTTCAAAGAATTCTTATGCAAGCATGATCCAATAGTACAGACATGTAATGTAAATGCAATTTAATGTAATCCAACCCCATCACAAATAGTGTTTTAGAGCAGCAAGTGAACTGAGAAGAGGAAAGGCAGATGGAGTTTATGCTGTATACATATACATCTGCATATATTTTATGCTTAAAGAATGTAATTTTCAGGAATGCTTTGCAAAACCTGTGTAAAACCTGTGGGGTTCTCTGTAAAGCTTCTTCTATTCTTGCTCTAAACTTTCATCAGCTTTAATCACTGACATGATGGAATCCCAGCACTTCTTAAATACTGTACATTAGTAAACAACAACTAGCTACGGCAAAATTTTTTTGAGTTTTCACATAATCTATGATTCAGTTTTTCCTTCTCTTTTTTAGTAGGAGGCACACCTTATCTGAGAATCTAGATAACAGAAACACTTTGTGATTAGATATTGAAAGAAAATATGTTCACATAACCTGAGTATAAACAGGATCTTTTTAAAAGACCACATAGTTCATGCACCATTTAGAAGCAACAACTTTCTTTCCAGCAAGTAAAGTGATCATATTTGATAATTCAGCTTTGATAAAAAGAGGTCTAGGTAAGCCCAGCCAGATATGAAATATTTGGGTTTAAGAATGCTGAAATGTTCCATCTGGATGGAAAATTCTCAAATGAAGTGTTGAGATATTTCCAGAACAATTTTTCTGACATTTTCAAAATGAAATGTTTTGATATTTCTGAATCAATCTTTTTTCTGCTTTTCATTCCTTACATTGTTTTGCTATTTTGCCATTTTGTTTCAGTTCAGGAGAAAACCAAATATTAAATAATCCATGTAGTAAGAAATTCCAATTTTGGACCAGGTCTGCTTCTGATAATGAACCACATGTAAAGTTGTTCAAGATGTTATGAATCTCAAAGAAACTTTGGTTCAGGTTTGAACTGCAGCTGAAGGTTCAAAACTGCTCTTATTTTATCCAAATTACAAGGGAAAACTTGCCAATGACTTTAAAAGTCCTTTGCAAGATATAGAATCCTTTTGTTCCAGAGTAATCTGCCAGAATGGAAAATATACAATACATTTCTAGAAGCTTTAAAGAACAGCCATAAAATAAGATTTATAGGACAAACTATTCAGGCAGTGCAAGGTCATAATGAAACCCTGTGCTTGCATTATAGCTAAAAGAGGTTAATAATATTTGTAGAAAGTCAGCATGCAGTTCAAGACCTAAATTACTCTCATGTAAATCCAGTTATAGAAGGCTCAAACTTTCTTTGAGTGCTGAAAAGACTGTGTGTTGCCCAATTCAGGCTTGATTCTTCTCTCTTTCTGCAGATGCCCTGTTTTCTCAGAGACGGATACATGGGAAAGATGGATGCAGATGATGCAAAGCCACCACTAGAAGAATTGGACCTTCCTGCTTTTTTTTGTGCCCCAGAGTCCAAGACTGACTTCACCTGGAGCCAGTGAACCAGAAATTAGCTCCCCGTATGGCTTTTTGCGTGTGTCCTGTGCATGGAGGCTGCAGTAGACACCCTAGCTGAGCACTGACGGTGTACAGCTGAGCATCCTGTTGTGAAAGAAAGAGGAACAGCTGAGCCACTCTCTGCTTTAACTGTCTTGAGCTGCAGACTGGAACACAGTGAACGGTATGAAAAAGCTGTATATCAAAGCAGCTACTGGGCTGCTGTAGCTATCCGTGGGAGACCGAGGCAGCCTGGAATCTGTGACGTGAAAAAGGTAGTGTAAAGAAAGCTTGGACTCCTGGGAGGTGCAGGAGGTAATTTAATATCATCCCATTGGCATGGAATAAATGTGAATGAGGGAGAAAAGAGGCCCATGGTTTACAATAGGCTCAGTAATACTGCACACATTTTGAGCAGGCGCAAAAGAACAGCACAACAAATGCTTCTAGAAGTTTCCTAAAAAGCAGCCTTTCTGCTTAGATAGTTTTTCAAGGGCTTGGTATGCAGGAATGAAACAACATTTTAAAAAGAAAATTTCCAAGTCACGAACTTCTCTGAAGGAGTTCCCAGCTCCTTCAAAACTCAGAAAGGGTTTGTGTTCATTTCAAGTTTTGGGTGAAAATTTGGGTCAAGTTTCAAGATGGTTTCTCGACCTCTAATTACTATTATTAGCACTCCTAAATGGTCTCTTTAGAAAATCCCTTGACTAAGGAGGGCTGGAGTGAGCTAATGAGTATGAGAGGGAGAAGAAGGTCCTTGTCTGAATTTTAAATACTCCAGCTCACTAATTGGGGACCAACGGAGAATGCTTCTTTTGGAGTGGAGAGAGTTCAGGGGCAGGTGGGAGCAAGAACAATATTTTTTAGACCTGTCACTTTAAAATATACCTACCGCTGATTTGACATGGCACCACATGAATTTTTAAGCAACAACAAGTAACCTTATCCTCCCTTTAGGCACTTGCAGGGCTTATTTGTTTTTGTTTTTAAAAAATGAGCTGGGCAGGTTTTTCCAAGATCTCATGGCTTTAATGAAGAATAACAATCTGTTATGATCCTGGCAACAGGCATCTTTTCTTTTCCAAATAAAAATGAAGAGGCAGAGAGCCTTGTGCCTACAGCTCTGTTATGTGTTAGAACAGCGGAGTCCCCACTGACAGAGCTGTTCCAATTGGACACTCTTCCTGTCTTCCTATATTTTTGTTTTCCCTTTTTCTGGTAAATATATTTTTGGACTCTGTTCCCACCATTGCATGCATCATTCCCACCCTCAGGACCCACCCTGATTTTTTTCCTCAGAGGACCTACAGCTGCAGTAATCTTATCCAGCATGGAAAAGATGTCCAGAACTTTTTTTGCACAGAAATCTATTTTAGTGATCACCACCTGAACACAGCTGACACAAACTCCTTATTTTTTCTTAAAAAAAAAAAAAAAGGATGGGGAATGCATTTTCAAAAACATATATTTCTTCTTTTTGTCTACAGGACTTGTGAAAGCTGTTGTACGTGCTAATGTATAACATTATGAGTCCCTCATGAACTTAGATAAGATATGGACTCATACATTAGACACAGGAAAGCTCTGTAGATTGGGCTGTACTCAGTATATCAGAAGACACTTCCAAGTCACGAACAACTGAAAACCAAAGTGAATCCCTGTTTCCAGGAACATTTTCTTCTTTCTATAAGCCAAGGAATCCAATGAACCAAAATATTTCATTTTTACTGATTTTTTGGCCAATTATTTTTTCTTTTGCACTTACACATATATAGTCAATTCCATCCATGTGAAGCTATACAACGTTTAAGGATTACATAGGGTCAACACAAACTTTCCCTGGTGTATAATGTTTGTGCTCTCCGGCTGTACAAAGAACTGAGTCCCACAGTTCCATGGTGACAAACTAGCTGGGGGTCAATGTCTGTCTTGGAGTAAATTGCACACTCATTTGTGTCTTATACGTATGTCGCTACAGCCCTGATTGTTCTTCTACTGATAAAATAAAGCAAGCCTCATTTATATTAAAAAAATCTGCTTCTGCCTATTAAAGTGCTTTAACACCAATGCAAGGCAACCTTGCTCATCCTTTTGTGTTTATAGACAGCTGATGAAGACCTGTCAAAAGTACTACAGCCTGATTTTACAAAATAATACTGACGAGAATGGGAGCTCAGTTAATCTGAAGTGTCACAGAAAGGGTCAAAACGTGCTTATACAGCTATGATTACACAGTGCGTTTTGTCCCGGTCCTGCAATGTGCTGAAGCCTGTTTGTTTTCTTGCACCTTTCCAAGGCACCTTGGTACAGGCTGGCAGACTGCATACAACTGAAGAAGCAACATACTGCTTTCTTACCCTTCCTGCATAACTTTATCCCTCAGTTACACGGTTTTGCTGACATAGTGCTGACATTTTAACTCCCATGAGGAAAGATAGGGAAATAGATGCTAGGACTAAGAGGAGAGACTAATTCTTTTATTTGCTCTTATGAAATGTTTTATAGTACACTTCACAGAGTACCTCTTAATTTTTGTTGTGTGCATTTACATTGCAATTGAAGAAATGTCTGATTGGAGGAAAAATGGGACCCAACGTGAGTTTGTTACTACACTATAAATGTATGCTCTCACTCCAGCTATCTGCTCCCTAAAGATTTTGTTGCTTGCTTTTCCCATTTGCTGGCCAGGCTTCGTGCTCCTTAGGCAGAGGCAGGCAGCTGTTTTCAATATCCAAAGGACAAACCTTGAAAGAAGTGCAAGGTGCCATCCTTGCACTTTGGCTACAGATTATGAAAATATTTGATCAGGAGAAAAAAAAAAAGTAAGAAAAGTTGGCAGCAGCATTCTACATGAGCTGTGCAGTCAACCTTTTGGAATGAACTTAAACAGCTTCATAATAGGTCACCTAAGTGTATTCTCTTTTTTAAGTAGGTTTAAATAAAAGCAGATTTCTGTTTCTCCTTCCCTGTTCCTTTGACATCCCAAGGCAGTGCTGCCTGTGGGAAGCCAGGCACATAATGGGGGGTATGTGTGGAACATATGGAACTGGTTTTCCTCGGTGATAGACACATGACTCTTCTCCTTCGGTCTGTCATGACTTCAGTAGCTCAAAAATATGTTGGGCACCAGAAATGGACCAGTAATCGAAGTTTGTTCCTACAAACCCCCCATGTGCAGAACATGTCTTTACTTTTGTGGCACTGTGGAGATGCTTATGAGCTTACAAGGACAGGGTTTAAGTATCTGGCCAAAATGGACCAACCTTAAGTTTGCCAGTGGCACCTACAGCTTAGAAGGAAGGATGTGGATGGCTTTTTGTAAATGTTTATCTAGGTTACAATCTTTGGGGTGGACAGGAGTCCTCCTTGCCATGCCTGGCGCAGAGCTCCTTGCCAAGGGGAACTTCTCATGCTCTTGCCACCCCAGCCAGACTCAGAGGTTCTGGAGAGCATGGGAGCATTCAAAGATACAAACTTCATTTGTTAATTAGTTCAGTGCCAAGCACATGCTTGTGCAACTTGCTTACTCTTGGGGAAGCCAGACTAGAAGTGCCTCTGCTAGCTGTGCTCCTGCATAGGAGCCCAGGCCTCAACCCTCCTGGGGCATGTGCAAAATGTGAGCATAACCAAGACCTTGCTAGCTGTCTGTGCAAGGTCTTGGTTATGCTTGAATTTCACAGATCCTTGGTGTTACTTAGGCACTTAGCACAGCTCAAGAATCCCAAGACCCATTGACATCAAAGACAGGAATTGGAGATTAATAATCAAATTTCAACTTTGAAAATCTGACCTGGAATTGTTCTAATTAAAAAACCCCCTTTTGAGTATCTCAAAATATGGGTGCTTACATCTATGGCTATATATCACAGGGAGTCACTCTCTTGGGCACAGCTGTCTGGTGGTGCATTCCGCCTCCCCCCCTCCTCTTTTCTCCTGGACGCTTTACGATCTTAGAAACTCCCATCAGATCTTGGCCTTGGTGTAAGGAGTTGGATGATTAGGCAGCACTGTCTGTACCAGAAACTCCTACATGGCTGAGGCAGGGAGCAAGAACGGGAACAATCAGTTATCCCCTGGTAGCCTTGGAACATACCTTTTCTGAATTGTAGCCTGAGTGGTGTGATACCATCATTATTGGAATTCCAGTGATTACTGACCTGGACTGTGGCCCGGACTGGAAATTTATTGATGACTAAAGCCAATCATTTCATGATCCTATAAAACAGTGGTCCTAAGTGAGGCTCTTTGAACTCTCCTGGACCACAGCAGGCTGTTACCAGCACCTCCCTCTGAGTGGGATGCCTCTTGGAGCTAGCAAACTCTAAAGTTTGCTAAAATTGGAGGTCCACCACTGAAGACCAACACTGGAGCCTGGGCCGAAACCTTTCACTCCTTGAGGCTCAACCCCTGCCCATTGAGAAATGCCAAGACATTTGATGTATTTCACTGAACTCAAGGGGAATTTTTAACCAGTATAACTTTATATATATATAAAAAATCATGTCTGTGTGTATGCATTCAAGTAGTTTGTAGATGTATGACTTAATTACAAAGTGAGTCTTACACTGCTGCTAGATACATATGTATATTATCCTTGGACATAAACCATTGACCAAGTCTGAGACCAAGATTAGACCTAACTACACCCAGACTTCTCTCTGAGAAGCAGTTTAGAAAGCAAGGGGGTCTGCTCTGAACCTCGTGACTCAATGGGAGGGTCCTCCTTATCCTCTGCATCCACAATCTCTCTGTGAATCACTCTAGCTTGAGTGTAACTTAATTTTCCTTTGTGTACTTCTTCTATGCAGTAATAGAGTAACCCTGCCATCTTCAAATATTTAACTAAGTTGCTGTTCTGATTAATTTTGTCAAATCATATTAATTGACTGATTGAATGCTATTAAAGTATCACAATCACAATCAAATCCTGAGATTTGCCACTAATAAATTCCAAACTGCTACTAAACTACTAAATCAAATTGTGTAAAGTCACTCATTCGCAACAAATTGGTGTAGTTGGCAGGATCCTAAATCAGCATTCGCAACAATCTGCTAACTGGTTGTGGGGTAAAAAAATGAGCTGCCGAGCACTTTGTGTGTGGACTGTCAGCAACCATATACCTGCACATCTTACAACAGAAGTTGAAGTCTTTCTGTCTGGCCAGTTTGGCCCATCATGTGCATACTTAGGGCAGCCCGAAGGCTGGGCTGTACTGAATACTGAAGCAGTATTCCTCACAAGTTCAGCTTGTGCCATCTGCTTCCCAAACAGCAGCAGGACCCTGCAGCTTGCCAGCCTCTCACTGGAATGATCCAAAGTCTCAGGCTCTGGATGTAAGGAATATGTCTATGCACCTGTTGTTTGGCATCTGTATGCATACATGCCCTAATTGCCTATGCAGATGATTATGTAGAAGCTCTGTTATTACCCTGTTACATGCAAATCTAGCTTTCAGGGGCTCTCGTGTGCATGTTTGCAGGCATGGAGTGGTAGACAAAACATTATAAATCATAATTCACAAAGTAGTTTTTCAGAACAGAGCTGTGAAACATTCACAGAGACTTAGAAAGAAAGAAAGCAAGAAAGAAGAGACAGAAAACCAGAGAAAAAGAAAGAAATCCTGAGTATGTGGATGTGGGTTTCAGAAACGAGAGACATCTGTTTGGGAAATGAAATCTGTCCAAAAAAATGAGGAGGGGGCAGGGCAAAAGGTGAAACATTGCCAGTGAAATAAAAGAAAATCTCAAACTTTCCCACAGAAATCTTAGTCAAACCAACACAGAAACAGAGGAGTTAAGAACAAAGGATTTATTTCCAAAAAGGAGCCAAGGCAAAGATTGCCAGACAGAAAAAAAGTGTCCGTGGAATCATTAACACTGTAGGAGTCAGGAATGATGGTAACCAATATCATCCAACAGGTCTGGATACATTTCTGTTTGCTTTTCACTTTTTATGTGGAAAGCTTTGGCAGACCCCAGGTGTGGAACTCTTTTCCCCAGGCCATGTTCAGTGGTCACTTCTCCTGTGAGGCAGGTCCTCCCTCCCCTATGGCTGATTTATGCAGCTCCCGAGGCACAAAAAGCAGCAGAAAACCACTAGCTCTGACCCCAGAATTTGATCCCTCCATGGTCCTGTCACCATACCAACCCCTACCCAGTCACCCACAGTGGGATCTTTCCTGAGAGAGGTAGACATTTTTAGGCTCTATTCTTCCTTAGCCATCGCAGGCTGTCAAAGCAACCCCTTGGAAAGCTGTCAGCCAGCATAAAATTAATCAGGCTCCAGTTAATCTGTGTGGTGTGAGCCAGACTGATCGCTGTACTGGCATGGGAGCAGTTTATTGTAAAGGCATCCTTGCCCCAGCCCCTCAAATTGTGCCAGATGCAATTCAGTTTCAGAGTCAGAATCCACAGGTACTAGCGGGGTAGAAGCAGGAAATTGGAAGTTTCATGCCTAGCAAACATCCTCTGGATTTTTGTTTCTGTTATGTAGCTGATTCCCGGTTGTATTGACAGAAAGCTGACTGCCACAACAAATCTCCGGCACTGAGCAATTTGGGTATCCTGTTGTTGCTTTCAGTAGTGAGGATTTTTCATTCCTGTGAAAACCCCACCTGCTGTGGGGTTGCTTTCTTCTTCATAGATCTACAATCTGGCTTCTTTTTTTTTGATTGAATTACCAGGCTTCAAAGAAGAAATGCACAGGAGACTATAGAGAGCCAGGAATCTTAGAGACAAAGAAAACAATTGGTAATACGGATGCATTGTAATACCTTTCTTTATTAGTAGTAATGCTGGGAAGAACATAATTGTTTTTAGGAACAGGCTGGTTTTTAATATCCTTCCTGAAATGACCTAAGAAGCACGCAAAGGCTCCATAACTTTAGCTTTATATTCTTAGCTTTATATTCTGTATAATTTGAGGTTGGTCTAACAATTAAAAACACACATTGTCATTGTCACAAAGCATATAAAATGTAGGTGATGAAGACTACAGAGAATCCTCAGTCCTGATTCAGTCTCTTTTGTTGACCAGAACAGAATCTGGCAGGAATAAACACTTTCAGAACTTCTTGGAAAATGAAAGTTTAAGTCATAAGTTACACAGGAAAAAACAAACAAAAAACAATGGCAAATGAAAAAAATATGGGAAAATTTCCAGTGTCTGTCTCTGCTCATGACATTCCCACTTGCAAAACCATTTTTCATTCCTTTCAGCAGGGAAGCATTTATAGTTTACAAAGATGACATTAGTAATGAAAATCACCTTAAGGCAAAAAAGAAAAAAGAGGGGGGAAAAAAGTGAAAACAACTAAGGTACAGAAAACACGAATGAAAATTTTTCCTCAAAGAGACCTGAGCAAAAATCAAGCCAGAATTTCAAGATTTTTCCTTACAAGCATAAACTATTATTATTATTATTATTATTATTGTTGTTGTTGTTGTTGTTGTTGTTGTTGTTGTTGTTGTTGTTGTTGTTGTTGTTGCTTTATTAACATTAGTCCAAACAAGTTGCATAAACTAGTGTACTGGTTTAACTCACATCAGGGCAGTACTAGGCTGACCTTCAGGATCAAGAAGCCAAAACTCATTCCTGACACTTTCCAACCCTTTTCAGGCACAGCCTGGCTGTCGGTAGGAACCTGACCTGGCATCTGCTTTCAACATGAGCCATATTGGGAGTATCTCTGCTCTAGAGTGCATAACACTAGCAGTTAACAACTGGTCTAGAGTGCATAAGTAATCATAACACTACCTAGATCCAATGCAGCACTTTTCTTCCTTAGAAGACCTTTGGAAGGGACCACACATACTCGGTGCTTTTTATTCAACTGTTACATGTTTGAAACTGTAAAGAAACCATATGCATTGAATTACTGGTGGGAAGATCATATATTTTTAGTTTTGCAGAAATAGTAGCCAAACTGCTGTGTGTATCTTACTCCACAGTGTTTATCCTGCATGTTCACTTTTTTCTTTCCATTTGAGATACAGGATGATTATGGCTCACTTAGGTTGTGTCATTCAAAGCAAGCTCAATTATACTTAATATTTTCATTAGTGAAGGACACACTGAATTCTTCACTTACCCTGGCGTTGTTCTACTATTTTGTTGACATCATCAACCCTACTAAAGTTTTACTTGGTAAGAGATGTCAAAGAGCATACAGCAGTGAATACAGGTAAGGAACTCTCATTTCAAACACTGTTTGGAGAAACTGGATGACTACTGATCAATAAGTATAGCTGAATTCCTTCATAATAAATACCTTGAGACCAAAGCCATAGTGTGATTCAAAAGCAAGCCCTTGAGGCAGTCAAAGCTACACTTTGACAGCAATAGAAAGAGCTTTTGACTACACAAATTGGATGAAAACTAGGGGAGGGGGGGAAAGACTGAAATAGGCCTTCTGTTGTCACTGTCAAACAGTGAAAGGAGAAAGTGTTTCCAGCATGCATAGAGAGAGTAACCATGCTCCACTAGCTGTCTGGGATTCATGGCAAACCAAAGACTTATGAGCTTCAGGCAGGGAGTGCAAAGTGGCAAGGAGCTCTGTGGAAATGAAACCGGACACTGACTGACTTTGCTGTGACACCTAAAGGAGAGAGGAACATCTCAAAATCTGTTTGGTGAATTGGAAGCTAGACACTAGGGTAAATGTGGACCCTTCATTTTCTGATTTTCTGTTCAAATGAACCAATTATTTTGCTGACCTCAGGGTCTGAATTTCAAAGGGGGCTGAAGACAGGCTTAGGCCTGCTGCTATGGCAAATTCCAAAATACCCAATTACTGACCTCAGGAGGAGTCAGCATTCCTGAGATTAGAGTCACTGGGAGTTTACTTCACAAACTCACTTCTAATAATATACTATAGTGCAGACACCATTAACCTGCCTTTTTCAGTTAGCAAATAAGATATGTCTCAAGGCAAAATAGTTATTAACAGCCAGTGGTAGGAGTTACATCTCTAATTGGAAACAGCAACATCTGCAGGGGAGTGTGATAAAAACATGTAACAAGTAAATGTGTTAGTGGATTACAGGGACTCTAGGTAATCATTCCATAAGACAGCTTTAACAGAAACAATGAATATTTCAGGGCTTCATGGATCCAAACTAATTCTGGGCACTGAAGAGTGTCCCAAGGATTAACTCTGTTCTTACTAGCCAATTCGACCAGCATTATATTGGCAGACTTCCCAGATTCCCTTATTATTTGCACTGCATTTATTTTGGTGTTTACACCATTTTGTGGCAAGCTAATTCTCTTTTCCCCCAACTGGTGTCAGGATGCTGTTCAATAACAAAGCCCTTTCACGTCAGCTGCCTGAGGTAGACCTATTGTGTCCCAGCTGTCAGTTATACTAAGACATCTTTAGGTCTAAGTTATTCTAATATGAGTGACCCGCTGTTTCTATATACAAAACTCTTCCACTGCTTTTATAATTAAACACACAAGGCAAAAGCCTGAAAGCTGAGCACCTGCTGAGCACCCACAAAGTCCCACTGAAGCCTATCAGTACTGCAGATACAAAATTTGAGATATTTAAACATACAGAAAACATTATTTTTCTCAGTGTCTAAGGATATCTTTTGCCTGGATAGATCTGGCTCTGAATCAAGCTCTACTTGACACGGTTGGAGGAGATTGCTAGACCTGGTTAATAGAGAAACTCTTATGGAGTTTTTCCTAATTTCTCATTTTAGGTTTTACTCAGTCCTTGCTAGGTCAACCTCTGTGTCCCTATTTCAGATGACTGAGGACAGTCTGTAGTTTACAGCTCTCCTGTATACCATCCTAAAGTTCATCTGCATTTTGGAGCTGAATTTTGTTTTGTGGATGGCAATGTTAGGCCTTATAGTATGACTTCCCAGCTGCTGGCTGTCCTGTGGCTTAGGGTCTCTGTGGTGGTTTAACCGCAGTCGGCAACTAAGCACCACCCAGCCACTTGCTCACCCTCCCCCTGTCCCAGTGGGATGGGGGAGAGAACTGGAAAAAAAGTAAAGCTCCTGAGTTTAATAGGACAGCAGAGGAAGAAAAAAAAAATAATGAAAAAATATACAAAACAACTGATGCACAATGCTCACCACTGACTGGCCGATGCCCAGCCAATCTCTGAGCAACAATCGCTCCCCCCCACCCAGCCAGCTCCCCGCCAGTTTCTATACCGAGCATGACATCATATGGTCTGGAATAGCCCTTTGGTCAGTTGGGGTCAGCTGTCCTGGCTGCGCCCCCTCCCAGCTTCTGTGCACTGGGTAGAGCATGAGAAGCTGAAAAGTCTTTAGCTAGTATCAACACTACTTGGCAACAACTAAAACACCAGTGAGTTATCAACATTATTCTCATTCTAAATCCGAAACACAGCACAATATCAGCTACTAGGAAGAAAATTAACTCTATCCCGGCCAAAACCAGGACCGTCTTTCAAGATGAAGAACAAATATATAGTTTTGTCATTTCTTGAATATGTGCTAAAAACAAGGTGTGTTCACACTGTCTCAGATGTGCTCCATGAAGAGGTAGTTATGTGCCCAGCTTTTCACATTTTACCTACAACATACTTTTAGCCTTCTCAGGATAAAAAAATATCAGATCTTTACGAGACCAGTTCTCATACAACTTGTTGGCAGGATATTTTGAAGGGCATTATATATCATCACAGCAGAGGTCAATATGAAGAAAAATGTCCTTAAAACACAATCCGTTACTTGGCAGCTAAAATGGATCAACAGGTTCTGCTCACAGAGACTTTGCCCAGAACTCTGTCCTGCAAATGCAAGAGCACAAGTTTACTAACAATATTTGGCTGTTTTCAGAAAGAGCAGTACAGTAGATAAGCAGGCATTCCCACTTTCTTTCTGACTTTTTGCTTGTTGTCCAGAACCAGATTATATTTCCAGTACCTTTTATTGCTGTTCCATGCAAGCTCTGTGGAGGGAACAGCCCACATCCATTCAGCAAAGGCAGGCAAAACTATTCCCATGTTCAGAAAAGGGAAAAAAGCATCAAATTCCTTGTCCCCGCAGTTGTGGATGGCAATGATGTTCGCATTCTCAAGTTTTATAGAACAATGCCTCCCTCCACGAACGTCCTAAAACAGGCAGCCTGCCAGGGGCATATGTTGCAGCTGATACATTTAGGGGCTTTTCCACTTTTAATTACCGCCTTCTTATTTCTTGTTAAATGAGGTCTGTTTCAGTAGGATTACCACAGCCATCACAGCAATGTGGTACACTCATTCACAATTTAGAAGGTGAGGCCAGCTTGGGCATATGAGGAGTATTGGGCAACAAGATGAGCACATAGATGCCTTCTGCTTCTTCCTATATCTGCCTTGAGTTTTGGACAGATGACAATGTATTTTTGCTAGATACATCACTTAAACTTAGAAGCTGTAAAAAGGAAGCCAAAAACCCCAATTGGTTTGAGAAGCTGATGAAATGCTTATTAAGCCTCCAAATGTTCCAGCTGCAATTTCAAGAAGCTTTGGCCAAGACAGGTGGAATTGGTTGTGTTATGGAGTGGTTCCCATCACACCTTTCTAATGTCTCTGCCAGAGTCCATAGCTCTGGTCAGACTTCTTTGTGCTTCCTGGCAAGCATGGTAGCAACTACTGGAAAAGGGAGACGTTACTGATGTGCAGAGTATCCTGAGCTTCTGCTCTTATGAATGTGAGTTTTCTCTAAACTCCAGAATATGGAGGCTTTTCCTTGCAGCTGTTCTCCTGTAGCCAGATCCCCACCCCGAGGATAGGGCAGAGGAGGTGGAAGTGGAGGGTCAGCACACTGATGGATCTACTGCTGTGCTTCTAATGAACTGGGGCAGAAATTAGCCACTTTCTTAATTTGTGAGCATTAAAAAAATCAACAGAAATTCTTCAAATCTACAGCCTGCCCTAAGCATGTACTGTAGTCAAATTAAATCCCTAATAAGTATCTATGAAATGAAAAACAAACATGTTCATCTTTTGTAGTTCCAGCTTCCCCAAATGGAAAATGGCTGTATTTCAATCAGCCACATGTCCAAGCTGTGGTTGTTCCCACAAGTCTGAATTCTTCCCTTAAATGGGATCCATCCGAGAACAGGACACTGTTGTTTCTCTTTCTGCAGACCTACATGGCAGTTAGAAACAGCACACAAATGAGCTCAGTCTTGCAACACCGAGGTCCTCTTAAGCGAGGCTGAGCCCTTCCAGCTCCAGATGAAGATGTTCAGACACTTGGAGAAGCCAGAAATGCTGGGTTGCTCGGGACTGCTCTGGCAGCCAAAGGATAATGGCATTTAGACATGCCGGCGGTGCTGAAGGCAGCTTTGAAGGACAAAGTCCCTCTAAACCACCAGAGTGGTGTAGAGAGCTGCAAGTGGGAATCGTAACTGAGCCCAGAGCACTGAGTGCAGTGTCCTTAAATGGGAGAAGCCAGGCTGACTCCCTGGCATCTCCCACCTAGTTGTTCTGCTATTACAGACACTCAGCATGATGCAGCAAAAGAGAATGGGTGAATAGTTACAGGGCTCTAGTGACACTCATTTCTATTTAACTCTCTTTGCGTTAATAGGGCTGTTTAAATGCGCCCTGATGTAAATATGAATTGAGTCTCTCCGGAGCTGTTTGTTTGCTTTCCTGAGAAGTTTTTGCATGGCAGAGCAGAGCTGTCTCTTATTAAAGCTTATTCAGACCATGAAAGACCAAAACACTGGAATAACTGATGGTTTGTAATAGATTAATTCTCCTGATTGCTGCATCTCGCCTTTTCCCTGATAAATGTAAATACAGGGCAGATTGCTAAAAAACGTTACCAGAACTTAGCTCAGTGACTTGTTGGCTTTCTATAGGCTCATGCTGCTTATGCATGGTACTTCAAGGTGTCAGCATTTTACAGCTTTGCCAACTTTTTTTCCTTCAGCATTCATTTCCCACACCGACATGTACACTGATGTGACCTGGGGTGTTTCTTTTTTTTCACCTCTTCATTGTATAAGAGTTAAGCAGTGCTAGGCCTTGTTATTTGTACCCTTCCCTATGATTCTGTAATGCTAAACCAGTGCCTTTGCATAGCAGATGAAGCTGGACATGTTAATTTAAAACAAATTTTAGCTATTCATGGTAGTTAAATGTTCCGCATGACACTGATGGCAACAGTTGCTGTTCATGGAGTTGGCTTCTTTTCTGCTGTTTACTGGGTTTTCCATGCTGAACTATGACCCTATCTGAACAGGCTCTTGCACATAATATTTCCTAATAACTATCTCTGTGTCACTCTCTGCTTTGGGCCTTCCTCAAGACATTAGAATTTGTTTCTCTTCCATCATCTATAGGGAGTTGGGTGGATTTGAGGCCGGCTCAATATGACCCTTCCTGTGCTAATTTCTTGCTGCCGAGGCTGACTTTTATGCTTCATCTAGTGACTGGCTGCATACACACAGACTGCTCCTGGTGACATTATTGGAAATTATTATGTGGGCGCTTGGCTTGTCTCTGCGGCTTGCTGCTGCGTGCAGTGATCTGGAATGTAGCTGTTGTCAAGTCCCCTGATGCTGTCTGACCGAGGTTCTGGTTTTCTCCCACAGCAGGTATTTTCTGCATTTAATTTCGCCACATGTCACACAAAGGAATCCCCTTTTGGGAACCACAGAACTCGCACTGCATTAGTGAGAGGTCAGTTTGTGCAAAATGTCCCACATGGTCATTTGAAAATGAGTGACTTGAGAGAGGAGAAAGATGCTGCAAACAGCCTCCTCAAAATTCAACAAGACTATTATGTGATATGAAAAAAATAGATGATTAAAATTGTGCTATACAGTGTTTCGCACAGTTAAATAATAGATACAATCTCTTAGTATCTTAAAGACATCATCACAGGATAATCATAGAATCATAGAATCATAAATCATTTGGGGTTGGACTAGATGACCTCTAGGGGTCCCTTCCAACCTAAAACATTCTATGATTCTATGATTCTATTTAGGTTGGAAAAAACCTTTAGGATCATCAAGTCCAACCATTAACCTAACCCTGACATTCCACCACTAAACCATGTCCCTAAGCACCTCATCTACCCATCCTCTAAATACCTCCAGGTATGGGGACTCAACCACTTCCCTGGAAAGCCCATTCCAATGCCTGACAACCCTTTTTGTGAAGAAATTTTTCCTAATGTCCAACCTAAACCTGCCCTGGTGCAACTTGAGGCCATTTCCTCTCATCCTACTACTTGTTACTTGGGAGAAGAGACCAACACCCACCTGGCTACAGCCTCCTGTCAGGCAGTTGCAGAGGGCAATAAGGTCTCCCCTCAGACTCCTCTTCTGCAGACTAAATAACCCCAGTTCCCTCAGCCACTCCGTGAGTGGCTGGGAACCCCCAGTTCCCTCAGCCCTTTAATAATGCAGTCATTAAATGAGATCTTTGCATAGTGTCAGTTAAGGTAGTTTTAGGAACCTTTTCTCCCAAAGTCTGGAGGAACATCACTAAGAAGGTAAGTAGGAAGCAAAGGGTACTCCCTTCAAACCCCATTTTCCAGGCTCTCATAGAATCATAGAATAGAATCATAGAATAGAATCATAGAATGTTTTGGGTTGGAAGGGACCCCTAGAGGTCATCTGGTCCAACCCCCCCGCAGGAGCAGGGACACCGCTAACTAGATCAGGCTGCTCAGAGCCCCATCCAACCTGGCCTTGAATGTTTCCAGGGATGGGGCCTCCACTTGAAAGTTCTAACTTCTTTACTTTATGCACACTAGTCCTTGGATGAAAGAATTCAGAGATCAATCCTCCCAGTAACATCAGT
>NW_009258296.1:1514003-1524536 GCF_000687185.1 Egretta garzetta | reverse complement strand
GTCTCTCTGGATGACAACCTGTCCTTCTGGTGTGTCAACTGCACCACTCAGCTTGGTGTCATCCACAAACTTGCTGAGGGTGCACTCGATCTCACTGTCTAAGTCATTGATGAAAACATTAAACAGCACCGGTCCCAGCACGGACCCCTGAGGGACACCACTTGTCACCGGTCTCCATCCGGACATCGAGCCATTGACCACTACCCTCTGGACACGACCATCCAGCCAGTTCCTTATCCACCGAACAGTCCACCCATCAAATCCATAGCTCTCCAATTTAGAGAGAAGGATGTTGTGGGGGACCATGTCAAAGGCTTTGCAGAAGTCCAGATAGATGACATCTGTTGGTTTTCCCTTGTCCACTGATGCTGTCACACCATCATAGAAAGTCACTAGGTTTGTCAGGCAGGACTTTCCCTTGGTGAAGCCATGCTGGCTATCTCGAATTACCTCCCTGGCCTCCATGTGCTTTAGCATAGCTTCCTCACCTTTGATTTTGCACCTTGAGCAGAAATGCCAATAAACTGGGAAAGGTGGGAATGAACCCCTTAATAGAAGGGGCAAATTAGAGGTTGAGAATGCAATGTTTGAATCAAATGAACAAGAGACACTGGCTAATGAAAATCAACATGGCAAAGTGCAGAAGTTACACTCTGATTAAAGGGTGCTAATTTACTGCTCTGTGAGAAACCTGGGTGTACCGAGTGCTCTGATTTTATGAATCCTGATGGTGAGACCTTGGCTTGATTGGAGTTACTGGGAATGATGGTTCACCAAAACCATGGCATCAGCACTGGACCCTCTCTGCTGCTGCTTGTCACACCTCACGCAAGCATGCACTGCCATTCTTCAGGTTTGGTGCTGTCTGTGTCATTTTTATAGCTTGTTAGAAAGCCACAGAATTTTACAGCCAGTTGCTCTGGTCCTGATGGATCACTGAAGAAAGTGAAGACTGTGCCCACACCTCTGAGGATTTGGGGGGGAGGGGCAGCAGGAGGAGAGGAAGGGGTTACTTGGGGCAGGATTTTCAAAGGTAGGTCTCAGATGCAGTATCAGGTGACAAGTGGATTAACCAGTTATTGCACATCAGCTGAGCTGCAGTAACCAATCCTGCATGCATTTTAGCCCAGCACAAACTCAAGCTAAACACATTAGCTTATACCTTTTCACTAAGGACACTGACACGACCTTGAATTTGCCATGCTAAAACCACTCAAATTCAATCCCTTACGATCAGGATATCTGATTGTCAGGTAGGATACAGACAGTCATGCTCAGGCTTAGAGAAAAGCTGAGGCCACAGAACAGGGATACAGAGGAAGCAGGAACAAGAGGAACTAAGGGATGTGCCAAATTTAGGGTTATAAACCAGCGCTGCAACAAAAGAAATTAGAGACTATCTCTAAAGAGATAGGTGCAAGATACAAGGGTAAATCTATAGGGAATGTCAGGTCAAGTAGCTGGGCTTGCTTTGTGCCCTGACCCTAGGTTGTCCAGAATAGCCAGATTTCGTGCACAGGAACGCTGACTGCGCTGGGGCTGTGGGTTGACACATACATTACTTCCAATACCTAAGGCATGACTGCTCATTGTATCTTTCATTATTTTTCATCTGTTTCATTTGCTTGCATGTCTTGGAAGGGGGAGACCAGGTGGTGGCTTGACAGCCTATGCAAGTGCCTGGCATTTCTGGTACCTTGGAAAGAATAATTTTCCCAATTACTGGGATGTTTCTAATGGGTAGCAAACTGCTCTTTGTCCCTCTGACCAAATTCAGCAGTGCAAAAAAGTGTCTATCCTTACAAGACCTTCCTCTCTCAATTTCCACTTAGATTTTCAAGGCCAGGTTGGATGGGGCTCTGAGCAACCTGATTAGTTGAAGATGTCCCTGCTTACTGCAGGGCGATTGGGCTAGATGACCTCTAAAGGTCCCTTCCAACCCAAACCATTCTATGACTCTATGATTTTAAAGCTCATCTAGACTGAAAACTCCTATTTTTTCCTGTTATGTGAGCACCACAAACAAATGGTAAAACTCAGTCTTAATAACTTTTTTTTTTTCATATATGTTAGGAGAAAAGCACAAGAGGAGACAACAAAAGTGAAGGATGCCTAAGAAAGCTCATCTATTGATTCCCAGTCTGACCATGTGTGCAGCACATACAGAACAAAAATGCGATGTGACCTCAGCTGACAGGAAGCCTGGTTAGAACTGTGGGTCTTTCATAGTGAAATGCATTACATTGCACTGAGGTGTAAGTATGTAAAAAACTAAGCCCTCCAAACAATTTTCCTTGCTTTCATTTCATTTCAGGAAGGTAGAAATAAGGAGGACAAAGAGATAAGCAATCCTTTTAAAATGTGTAACCATCTGAGCAGCAGGTCCTCAGGTGATGTAAATCTGCATTGCTTTGTATAAACATCAGACTGAACCACCTGAGGCCTTGATAGAAAACGAGTAGGAAATGAAATGAAAAGACTATTGTAAAATCTTAAATGTAAACAAAGCAAAAAAAAAGGAGTACAAAACCCCACTATGCACAATGTTGATAATCAGCTGGTGTTTTATTCAAAGCATCTTGTTAGTTCATATAAAATTGCAGGCTCAAGGCATTTGATTCAGAGACTAGAATGTAATGCCATCTTTTGTACTCTCTGCTCATGCCTCAGTGGCAATCCAAGAGCAGAATTCAGCCTTAAGGGGCTAAAAATATTTATTTTTCAAACTCAAGCCCTGCTTTGGGTTGGTTTTTTTTTTTTGAAGTATGACAAAAATAAGTTTCTAATCAAATATGACATGCACTTACTTTATTTACTTTACCTCTCTGAATCTAAGACAAAGACAAAGTGAAAATGTAAGTAACATTTTTGTATTAAAAGAAATTATTCCTGACAATTTTAATGTCAAGTTTCAGCTTGATGTGATTTAAAATGGGCAAGTTACAAAGCCCTAAAAAAATGGGGTTTTATAATGGAAATGCTGACAGACCCTTAACTACAGCAGTGTTGCTGGGCGCCACACTAATAAAAGGTGGCAAAGATCCAGGAGTCTTCACAGCTGCATGTCTAAACTTTATTAAGTATCTGACTATAGTTTACAGGTCCTCGCCAGATCATAACTCATTTAATTTTGACACATTCCAGTTTATAATTAGTGTTGTACTAATATGTTCCTAACTTGTACCAGGGTATTTTTAAATATTTTTTTTTCTCCTGTAAAACAAGGCTGTTGCCCAAAACCAAAGATGCACTGACATTTGGCAACCAAGCAAGTTTTTTTGGTTTGTTTTTTTTTTTTTTTTTAATCTTTGGGCTAAAATACAAATGCTAAAGGCCTGTGTCTGCAAAGGAAGCATGAAGAACACAGAAACATCTGTAATTCCCAAGGCAGGAAAAATAAAGCAATTTCTAACTTTCTCTAAGCAAAGTATTTTACTTGTGACAAAGCAAATTGTTCTTAAAATACATCACTAATTAGGAAATAATTGTAAAAGCAAAATAAGCAAACACAATTGTTTCAGTACTTTGCCAAGTAATAAAATAGCTGTGCTAATACATGGAAGGTATAAACTTATTTATTTAAATCTACCGTTGGGTGCCTGCCACCTTGAAAACCAGGACATTTTGGGTAAGCGTGCACTTCCATAGCTTATTCATGTATCATGATATCTCCAGTCTTTGGAGTACAAATGATCCTTTGCATGCAGGCTGATCATTACTGTCGCTGAAATCCCAGCTTGCGTTGGTAGCTGTTGTTCGAGCTCTTCATGTCAGTTCATTTCCAGCTGCTCCTATTCATTTCCAGGCTGCAGCATCTGCCTGGGCAGATGTCTGAGCAATGCCCTCTGCTGACGGTGGTCTCAGAGTGGCCAGGGAAGGTGGACTAGAATAGTGTGTAACACATCTTTCCAAATGATGAGAAGCTAATCAGCACTGCTCTGGAAAGCTTTCTGAGGTCTTGGGTGGAAACACTCAGCTCCCATGTGGGAGTGGGGGCTCCTTTTAGGTAGCTCTACCCTTACAGCAGATCACTGAAAGACACTGAATTTGGGGTCAGAGTAATTTCATTCCTCTGCAGAGGGACAACCCTCTCATGCCCTTTCTCTAGAAGAACCTTATTGTTCTTTACAACTAAGATCCCAAACACAACCCAAAGCAAAAATCCAGCAAGATTTTGCATCATGCTGCCTGAATGAATGGGGAACTGAGCTCTTAAAATGCAATAAGCTTTTACAGTTGACCATCTCTGTATTGGCTGGCCACAGAAACATGAGCAGGTGCATTCAGTTGCTGAACCAAGTAAATAATTTCAGTGTTTATGGTAAAACACAGGATGATGTATTTACAACTATATCAAGTATAATAATAAAGAATGCAAACAGAAAATTGGGATTATGGTAAGAATTGAATCATCATTATGGCCCTTTTTTTGGTGACATTAAAGGATAAGAAACATAATATACTTGAAGGTGATCAATATTATATTTCTAGTTCTTCAAATGCATGTTTTTGAGTCTATGGATAACTATAATTGTGGAAGTTCCTTTAACACATGGGCCTCCTAACTTTCTATAATTCTTGCAGTGTGTATTAGCTCCTGAGTGACTGAAAACAGAACTTTTCCTAACCAATTCATAGAGAGAAACTAAGGTGGATAAACTCTTCCCACACATAACATGAGGCTTCGTGAAGGTGAAGAGAACTAACTTTCCCCTTCATCATTGACTTTATTTTGCAAAAAAAGCTTCACATTCACTTGAAATGCTGCCCCCTCTTTTCTGATTCAGGGCCACAGGCATTACACGCAGCTGCTCAGCACCCAGCCCAACATAAACCTTATAGCCTTCAATTAAGTTACAGGCTAATGTTTGACTCACATTCAAACAAGTATGAACATATATGCAGATGACAATAGGTGATAATTCTGCAATTTTCAGAAGAAAGAAAAGGAAGGAAAGGAAAGAAAAGAGAAAAGAAGAGGGGAAAAAACCAACAGGAGTAACAAAAAGAGAGATTCAATTCCATGTTTAAAGAGACTTTTGGCACATAATATGGAAGAGTTGACTTCTATTAATATATTTTTCCATTTTCCAAGTTGCTGCTTTAGAAAGTGAAACATCCTGGCAAGTCAGAAATATGTTTTTACCTACCTGCCCAAAATTTGTACAGAGAAGCTTAAGTGTTTGCTACTGGCAGAGTTGGATTAACTTAATTTCTACATTATCAAGAATTAAAAAATGCTCTTTTGGGCCTCATAGTTTGTCTAAGAGTCCAACTGCCAGTCTGCAATCACTGGTCTAACAGGAATAGATTAAGGATCTACGCTACCTATGGATGTGTCAAGCTTTGTACTGAAAGGAAGGAAAACAATCGCTCTTATTATCCATGAGAACTTCAGTGGATCAGGCTCAGAAATACCAGACATGCTTTTTAGGTAATAATGAATTTTCTTAGAATTTACTAATAAATTACTCATTTCTTTATGAGTTAAAATAGGTTTTGAACTATTTTAAAACTATCTTTGAAGAAAATTGGCATAAGGTTCAGACCTGTATGGAGTCTGAAATGATCTGAATGGAATCATGAAAATACTTCAAAAATCATCTCATACACTGAACTTTTAATGCTTAATCATCTGTGTTGCTATGGGCTAACAACAGCATCTCTCCCTCAGTATTTTACCACCCTCTTTCAAAATGTTTGCTACGTATGCTGTCAAAAGTATTTCCAGTATTTCTCAGAAAAAGCGTACTTGAAACAGATCTAGTCTTCAAAGGTGAGGCCCACCTATCTGCCTTCTCCACTTGGGTCCGAGCACGATATCTGTCACCATGACAGTAAAGACACCGCAGGTGAGACATAGGCACCTGGTTCCACCTGAGACACCACTCAGCCCCTGAGATACCCTTGCAGGGCTCACAGAAGGGGCACAGGGCCTACAGGAGGTCCTGATTTGGTACCCTGGAGGGTAAGGCAGGGTGCCTGATGTGGCAGTAGGCTCCCACATCCAGGCAGATGTCATGAGCCTCACCCTGTGAACCGGGCTGTAGATGGGATATCCCAGAGCTGAGACAAACTGACCTCGAATCCTGCAGCATCTTTCCCTCTGCAGTGAAGGAATTGAAACAACAGGGAATCCAGTTGCTGAATTACTGCAGCTGCCATTGCACTTGCTGAAGAGCAAAGGTTTCCAACATTTTTCAGGTCACCAGGTTGCTGCCAGAACTCTAATAGTGAAAAAATAAAACACAGGAAAAAATATGCAAAACCAGGGCTTGGAATCTGGAACTCCTGATTGTTCCCTTGCTCCAGGCCTTCTCGTTTCAGTCAAAGCATCAATAATTATTTAGTAGCACAAACTGTTATGGACTATGATGGATGATCACAGAATGAACAGGAGAAGAAGAATAGGCACTTGCTCTCTTCCTGCTGCTCCCTCCTCACAGTTGTTTGCTGTTTCACTCTTCCAGGTTTTTTCTGTTGGTTATCTACAGCTAGCAAGTCTGATTTCATTTCTAAAAGACCCAGTTGACATATTCAGGGCTTTGAAACCTTCATGTACATGATCCAAAGTTTCTCTCTGTAAATGATGTTCAGATTCTTTTTTGTGTCTTTGTTTTCTTAGTGGAAATTAAGATTGACGCAAGGCATTTGAATCTTCAGGAAATATGTGTCTTGGAGTTATTCATCGTCTCTACTCTGAAACAGAAAATTTGCTATGTCTAAGTAGGACTTACTTTAATCACTGGCCTTTGTGTAAAAGGCAAGGAGACATAATGATTGACTAAAAATTACTTGGCAATCATTTTGTCTTCAGTCATGGACTAAATTTTTTCATGTGTATCATTTTTCAATCTATCATTAATATTTCTTTCTTTCATCTTCCTTTCTCTTTCCTGTTTTTATTTCAGTTTGCTGTTTCTGGAGACTTTGAAGGGAGAGCCAAAATGACTATCATCTAGAATTATCAGCTGTATGAGCAAAAGTACTCTCCCAGCACTTCTTGGTGATCTTTATTTCCTTTTCTGGCACTCTGTCAAGCACACATGCACAATGCAGTGTGTGTCCAAGTCGTCTGCAAGGATGAACTCCATTTCTGTGGATGTAAAGCACAACTCTCTTTTGCTCCAAATGATCCTGGTTTCATGTGTAACTTTTGCCAAGATGATGATACAACAAGCAACTGTGGACAGGGAGAGAGTGCAAAAGATTGCAAGGCTGATCTTGAAGATGAGGAAAGATCTTTTCTCCCTATATTTCATTCACTCTGAATTCCTTGTTTTAAATGGGGTGGAAAGATTTCATGATGTTCAAAGCATTGCATCTGGTCTGTGCTTGTCTGAACATTTGCTGAATTTTCTTCCTTTCAAGCCAAGAAGATAGGTTGCAGAGCTGTTACCACAATTGCCAATAATTGGTGCTGGATTTGCTGGGTCATGAAGGAGAAAAACATGAAGGAAAGAACTCAGGCATCCTTGTCTGCAGAGACATTTATGAGTTGAACTTGCCAGGCCTTTGACTATTCTGTACCAAATCCTTTCTAAAATACTGGTTTCCAGAGGAAAAGCCAAAACATGGCTGTCCCTGACATGCTGGAGAGGCAGAGGTGCTGCTCTGCAAGACAGCACAGAGATGAGTGCAGTATAACTGAGCTGTGCAGACAGTAGAGAGGGTTAATCATATTTAAACACCAACAAACTGAGGGTGAGACAACCACGTGAGATGAACAGGCACTTCACCTGCCTCGCAAGCCTCCGCAAACCATCTCCCCAAGTCTGCTTTGTCTTTCCATCATTACACAGCTCTTGTCACGCTCCAGTCATCCAGTGTGATGGGCTGGGAGGGTGTGGGCACTCTTCAAGAACCATGGGACCCCGTCACCTCCCTCCACTCACAGCAGCCTCTGCCCTGCCCTGAGTGGGGCCATTTGGCCCACCGTGCTCGCAAACGCCTTCCAGTGCTTCTCCTTTACTGTTGCTCTAATGAAAGGGACCTCAACTTATGAAAATATATTATATTTCTTTAGTTGTAAAATTTTGTCATGGGCTGTGATTAAATAATTTTCAAGCATCGTTGAGTCATGCAGAACTTCGTTTTCCAGTTTAATGCTGTTGGTAACCAAAGCCAGTTTTATATCCAGACCACATGGTGCAATAGTCATAAGAAAAGAAAAACCCCTAAACCTTTACAACCTAAAATTACAATTGCAAAGCATTATTATCATATATCTTATTTCAAGTGGGGCAAAATGGTTTTTCTGGAGACTAAGGCAAGTTCAAAATCTTCCACTCACATTCAGTTCTGATCGAGCAGAGTCCAGGGAACTGTGAAAGAGCAGATGTTGTCCAAATGGGACTAATTTACCCAGGCTGTTATTTTAAAACATAGTGAATGCAAATACAGCATTTAAAATTGGTCATGCCTAGGGCAATACCTTTGGCTGAACTTACCAATTTTTGAAGGTATAGCAGTCTACAAAATGTAGAGTTAACTTTCCCAGGCCCTCTGAGAACTGGAGTTCCTCCTTTAGCCAAGCAGGTTTTTCTTTTGTAATGACTGTTTTTACAACTACAGCATTTGTGCACTTTCAGGTACTCTCAACTTCGGCTCCGAGTATGAGGCCTATAGTGTTCTGGGCTGGCCAAAACATCTGTTATTTTAGCTATGGTATTCTATGGTCTGTTTCTTCATCTTATTTTTTCAGTCTGTATAAAGAATAATAGTCACGGTTGATCCGTGGAGATGTTACTTTTTTTGACATTAAAACTCCTCTCTGCCACTTTTGTCTAAATTTTTCATGGAGGACAAAACATTTCCAACTAGTTTCTGCTACCAGGCTTATCAAAATGTTCAAAATGCATGGAGGAGTTGCGCCTGCAGCATGCTTTAATGCCATTTAGAGACATTTGATTCAGGTCATGCACTGGACACAGCAGACCATAATTGTATAGGTTACTCCTCTACCTTTTCCTGCAGAGTTTATCAACCTTTAAAAAGCATCTCAGGAGCTAGCAGCTACAGCAAAGCAGGGAACAAGGGAAAGCCAAGGCTGCTGATCAGGGAGGTTGAAGGATGTATCGGGAGCAGTTGCAGTGTGCATCTACAACATTCATCACACCTATGCATGGCTGTCTGCATCCTTAATGCATGTGCCTGTCCCTCCCTGTGCCATCCCCCCCACTGCCACCCTCTCCACAAACCCCACTCTTGCCTAGAGGCTCATGATTGTCACAGGAAGGAAGCAAATTGCAGAGTGGCCACAGCAGTAAGAGGCAAAAAGGAAAGGATAGGGTTTGATGGGCTGATGAGACTGTGGAGGGAGGGAAAGGAGAAATGGAAAACACTGGACCTCTGTTGCCCCAAAGAAATCCCACCCAGGGTTGCTAGGGAGTTTCATGTTTCTATCAGGCGATTAGCAAAGCCAGCAAGACCCTTGCAGGAAGCATGCAAATGGCATACTTACGTTACATTAGACACCTGACCTAATTACACAGAATTACCCTGTGCCTGGGAAGTACCTACATCTCTCTCTGTTGACTCTGTACGGAACGTAATGTTGATCCTCTGAATCATACCTAAGTGAGATGTCCAAATTTGATGGTGTGAATAACCATCTAGGAGTAATAAATAAAACCCTGCATAGATTAGTACTGGCAGGAGGTGTGTTTTGGTAGTAGTCATGTTTACTGTTCCCAACTGAATAAGCATTACTCTTACATTCGACTTTGTTGTGAGAAGACTTACACTCTATAATTTCAGTATCTCTTCTATGAACGTTGTAAAATTTACTTAGCATTGCAACTGATTCACTCACTGTCCTGACCAGTAACATTTGCATGGCCAGAGTTTGGAAAAAGGCATCTTTTTAGGTTGCTACCCTGCACACCAAGGGGTCAGTTCCAAAAAGTGAATAATGATGGCTAATGTCTCCATTTTTAATTCCCATTTTGAGATGCTGAAAGGCCATCTGACCTTCAAGAAGAAGGTTTAGTTTTTCCTGAAGGCCAGGCTCCACTGCAATGTCTGAGAATGAATATCCCAAATCGCTACTCACCTTTGAGCTTTTTCTGCTTTTTGAGCTCTGATTATAAAAGATGAAATGTGCCCTTACCCTAGTGGTCTGCTATAGGATATAGCAATTCCAGAGGTCTTCCCTCGTCACTCTTCTGTTCTACAACTGTCTTGCAGTCAGTCCTGGCCTGATCAACCAATATTTATTTGTGGATGACACCAAGCTGAGTGGTGCGGTTGACACACCAGAAGGACGGGATGTCATCCAGAGAGACCTGGACAGGCTGGAGAGGTGGGCCTGTGTGAACCTCATGAGGTTCAACAAGGCCAAGTGCAAGGTCCTGCACCTGGGTTGGGGTAACCCTTGGTATCAGTACAGGCTGGGGGAAGAAAGGATTGAGAGCAGCCCTGCCGAGAGGGACTTGGGGGTGCTGGTGGATGAAAAGCTGGACATGAGCCGGCAATGTGCGCTGGCATCCCAGAAGGCCAACCGTACCCTGGGCTGCATCAAGAGAAGCGTGG
>NW_009258296.1:1508780-1513786 GCF_000687185.1 Egretta garzetta | reverse complement strand
AGTGGCCCAGAGAGGTAGTGGTGGCCCCATCCCTGGAAACATTCAAGGCCAGGTTGGATGGGGCTCTGAGCAACCTGCTCTAGTTAGTGGTGTCCCTGCTCCTGCGGGGGGGTTGGACTAGATGACCTCTAGGGGTCCCTTCCAACCCAAAACATTCTATGATTCTATGATTCTATGATCTACCAAACTTATCTCTGAGATGACACACAGTATCAGATAAAACAGTCTGAAATTTGCAGAAAGGATGACTTCTCTGTAGATTATTTAGTAAATGAAAATGTAAACAAGAAAATACATGATGAGAGAGAATGTTCTCTCAGAGTAGAAATAAAAAGCCACTACTGAGTAATGGCATCTGAAGAAGTAAAAGGTTTCTTCCTTGCTGAAAAAGCACTGCTCTTGGCCTTTCCTTGTTCTGGATTGACTAACTGCCTTAGCATCTATTTCTTTAGCTAGCGGTAAGGGTGCAGTTTTTGTGTTCCACCCTTTGCTCCCTTGTAGTTAAATCATAAAAATGCAAGGCCAAAAGCACTCTTGTCTACCCTACATATGTTCTAGCTGGTTTTCTGCTGTGCTCTACGTTCTGTATTTCATATGCTGTATATTTGTCTCCTGTAGAGAAAAAAAAGTCAGTAAAAGGGCAGTGCTAAAAAATTTCAGTACCCCATTACTGCACAAAGAGCATCTTCCAAGATTCCAGCTGGGCACCATCAAAACAGACAGCAATGGACATGCTACCTTTCTCTTGGTCATGCTGTGTTGTTGGAACAGAGAGAATAGCCCATTGAAGTGGCTTTTGCTCCTTCAAACTATTCACCAAAGAGGAAGACTGCCTTGATGCTCAGCTTGAGAGCTGAGGTGTTAAATTAAATCCTTCCTGCTGTTACGTGCATGCTTTGTGTGACTGCATGGCTACTGAGTCAGGTTTGCAGAGTGCAGGCAGGCTTCCTGGTAAAACCCCTAGATGTGGAAATCTTAAGTGGCACATCTGGGTTCATCTTCTTTAAAAAAAAAGAATTGCACTAACATGGAGCAAAGCCTGTCACATGCACTCCAGGAGCCTACAAGAACAGATGCCTTAGAAAAGTAGATAGAAGGAGAGAGGGGGAGAAAGAGATAGGTACACAGGCAGGCAGACATTAGAAAATCTGTCCTTGACCTGCATATGCCAAAGAAATTCTTTTTGTTTGAGGTGGGGGAAAGTCAATCCCTTAAGGGAAAACAAAGGAGGGGAGAGAGGTAATAAGGAAATGAGTCAGACACAAAGAATTGTTGGCAAATACAGACACTTCCTAGTAAGGGAGGACGTTTTTCAGCTGATCTAATGTAAAAAACCACAGATATTATGTGCCTGGTTTTTATTTAGTCCCCCTTGCAGCTAGAAATATTAGAGTATAATAAATGGGGAAAAGGTGAGAAGCAAGACCCTTTTCTCTCTCTTCACTGCTTCCCCACATCACCCAGAGGAGCAAGTTGAAAGTCTGAATCAGTGTTTTTCTTTGGTTTTAGCTTTTTTTTTTTCCTCCCCAAATAGGAGCTTTGAGAAGTGGTTACACTGTAACCATTTCAAAAGAGGTAAAACATGTGGTCTCTTCACAGAGCTGTTTCTAATAAGATTGAATTAACTTGCATAACTATGTAATTATAATGACGATAACTGATATTTTATTTTAGATTTTATTAACCAAGTTCCCCTGAAGTACTCTAGTTTCATTAATAAATCCCTGAGGTCCTCCTTGCTACAGAGGCCTGTGAGCTTGAAACAGCCAGAGTCCTTCCCAATCCTTCCCAGCACTCAAATTAATTGCAATCTGAGGGGTAGACTGGAAATCTACCTATATCCTAAACATTACAACCTAACCAGTATAAGATCTATCAAAGCATAAAGCCTGTGGCTTATCAATACTGCTGAATCAAAGTTGTAGTTATGAACAGCAGAAGCATTGGGGGCCAGCAACAACTCAACTAGAAACAACCAGGGTCAAAAATTAAGGCAGAGGCTTTTTTGCTTGCTTGGAAACAAATTATGAGGGAAAGATAGGAGGTTATGTACTCACATACTCACAGGAGTATACAATTGCAGGCAAGAATGGCCAATATGAGGAAAATGAGGGATATAGGTGGAAGATCTGTAGTTTTGTGAGATAAGCTGAGCTGTAAAAATGTTGGTTAATTGATTAAGGTATCAGTGTTTGCCTTTCTTGCAAAGTCAGGATCTTCAGCCAGTGAATGTTTGTTGAAGTCCTGTTTTCTCCTGTGAGATACTGACTGAATTGACTCTTCTGATTTAAGACTGAATTTACTCTTCTGATTTAACTCTTAATTAGTCTGGGAAATCAGAAATTGGGATGGCTCATCCGTACCTTAGCCCCGAAGGTGAAGAGCTGCCATACTCCTTCCAGTGACACCTGGAAGGCAGAGCTCCTTCTCTGGCAGAGTCACTGGGATTTAAACATCTGTGCAGCAAGGTGGTTTTTATTAATCCCATTGTCCATAGGGCAATCACTGTGGTCCCATTCCCTTGTTATGTGGGAGAGGATTCTTTCCTTATTAAATATATATCTACGTGATCTTTAGTACAATTTGATCTGTAGCAGCTCTTCCAGAATAATTCTTTGGGGTACAGACCTAGGCCATTGGAGGCACAATGATTTGCCATTTGCAAAGTAATACATGATTTTCACAGTGATGTGCTTACAGCAGTGTAAAGTCACTGTATTGGCTGTTCTGGGGGGGGAGCAGAGAGGAGGAGAGAAGGGAACCGTAGCCCATAGATCCTGGCTGCCTTCCTCTGTCATGTGTTTCATAGGAGATCAGACTAGGCTAGCCTATATTTGGCCCTTCTGGCTTTGGCCTACAAGTCTATGGGTTTAAGCTGTTGACAAAATTCCATTACCTTCTTTCTGTGATACAGCTATGAAGAGACATTGTGATGAGATGAGGAAAACTATGCCTAAAAAAGAAAATCCCTTAACCTCTCTCCTTGAAGGCACACACATCTCTGGATGCAGGGTTTATCATGGGCTAAAGGGAAATATTTTTATTGCACCTCATGATTAAAACACTGTCATTATGGTGTACGAGCGTAGTGACATTTCTTTATTCTTTATGGCATTGTCATGCATGTTCCAATATACTTCCAGGAGGCAAACATTTCTGCCTGGGATTGAAGAGGTGTTGGTCCTCAGTATGCTCTGGATGTCAGACAGAGTGAGGGCAAATCCAGCCAAGCAGCACCCACTCCCAGTGTCCTTGATGTTGTTAAGATGAACCTAGATTGTAACAGCCCACTAAGGGTGTTTATATCTGCCTCAACATTCTGCATAGATCACAGCTAATGGCACATACATCAGCTAATGGCACAGAGACATCCCCACTGGAGAAAACCCACAACAACCATCCAGCCCCATTGCAATTCAGGATAAGAGAACTCAGTATGACTGCTCATCCTGGCTGCTAATAGTCTCAATATTAGAAATAAAATTCAAGGAGAAATTAGCTTGGCATTGTTCAAAATGCATATTTTGTATTACAAACTTGTTTCAAAATAGAAAAGAGCTCCATACGCATTTTCAAATATATGTATGTGACAACTCAGCTCTGTGCTTTCTGTGAGTTACAACATAATCATTCTGCTTGGTTTTGTTCCTTCCATTCTGTGATTGCTATAAACTTTGGCAACTAAACCTTCTAGAGAAATTACCCCAGGCACAACTAGTTAATTGACTCATTTATTGGTTGCCTGAAAGTATGCAGTGTTAGCAATTCCTCCCATTCATCCCTTTTTGTCTCTGACAGAATATACAGTGAAACGTCACTGGATGAACTACCAGAGGTTCATTCCACTCCATTGTCTTTCTAAGCTCCTTTGGTTGTAGGAAAAGTACTGAAGCAGATGACTTCCAGCAACTTAAATACTGATTCAGCCTGTATAAGTAATCTTACACTCACAAGACTCCATCAGACCTGTGACACAGGTAGTAGTGTCTCAAGAACAAACAACAATCCCCACAAATGATGTGCTGTATCCATCTTAATTATTTTGGATGAGGTCCAAAGCATTTCAGAGAGCAGACAGCAAAATAACAGGCTACAGTGAGCTCCTTCCAACTTTCTGTTGTCTGCCATCACCCAGGGTATTCCTTGAGCCGTCACCTTGAAACACTTTTTAAGACTTCTGAGCAAAGATGAAGAATACTAATGTTGGTATTTTCCTGTAAAGCATCAGCCTGAACTTTTAATTTACCAGTACTACCCAGAGCTTTCAAAAATAATCCCATGGAAGTTTGACCTGTAAAAGAATCAATAGGTAAAATACTTCTACAACCAGATACAGTGGAGAAAATGTTTCAACCAGCACATGCATTATGGACGTAGGTGCACATCAACTAGAGTTTTATTACAGAGCAGCATTTGAGAGACAGTTTTGGTTTCAGTCATACTTGTGTAATCCTACTGAGGACAGAGAAGTCAAAAAAAGTCTGGCTGAAAACTCCATTTGGCCTCATGTATTCACTAAGCATCAAAGGATTTGTGCTTTGCTTTGTTTGACATTGCTGAATTTAAGGATATACTTTCAATCTTTCAAAGAACAATTACAGTGTCAACACCTAAATTGGAAGTTGTTGAAATACAGGCACTACTGTTCCATTTTCACCGAGGGTTTGCATCTCCACAGAGGCACACAGCTAACCTGATGCAGCAGTCGCACAGAATGATCTTAACTCTTGCAGCTGAAGTCCCAGTGAATCAGCTCCATGGTGTGGAAGTACTAGGACATGGCCAGCAGGCACCACACTATTAATTGCCGCATGGTAGTTGGAGAGTACATTGACCTCACTGGGTCCCAGTTTTATATCTTCATTTAAGCATGAAGACACTACATTAGGAACTGAACTGCAGCACCCCTGAACTGAAGTGCTTGCCTCGTTACTTTCTTGAGCAACAGTAACTGGCCACTGACAGAGATGAGGGAGTGGGCTTATGTGGACCATTGTGGCATTCCT
>NW_009258296.1:1464482-1507964 GCF_000687185.1 Egretta garzetta | reverse complement strand
TGTGAGTACCTTGCCATAGGGTACCTATGAGCACCCTCCTAGGGAGTTAGGCTGAAAGAAGTACAACCCTCATTCTCACCAAGAAGCCTTCAGCAGACCAGTGGTTCCATTGATTTTAGTGCATATCTCTGGTAAAATAAGGTGATCCAGGTCTGGCCTGTATGGCCACGTTTTTCAGGGTAAGCAGTGACTTCCTTGGAACGGAAAGCATTACTGTTAAAAATCTGCTTATACAAGTGAGCAGGACAGCCAATCAGATATGTGGCATTTCCATGGGATTCTGGCTTTCGGGCTACCTATCAAATGGATCATTAATGAGTCATGTTCTGGCAAAAGTACAGGAAGGCCTCAGGAGAAAGGTGGGGAGATAAGCTGGCATTGCTGGTGTTGGTGTCCCTACTTCTTGCCATGAGCTTCACAAAATGTAAAAGAGCAAACAGTCAACCAAAAGTAGGAGCCCTGACTGAGCAATTTCCCCAGAAACTCTGTCAGTGTAGGACTCTTTTCCAAAGATCGTGGTGGCAGAGGGCAATGTCACTCTACCTTCTCGAGGTCATTCTCTGCCTGGCATTTGTTTCTGAGGATGGCAAGGAAGCTACACCACCCGTATGGCATCACCCTGTAGCTGCTGTCTCATCCACTCCAGCTCTCCTCCCATGCCAAGGTGAAAGAGGCAGAAGCTAAAGGCATATTCATCTGCCTACTCAGCTGGCAGTCCTTTACAAATGGTAAGTTAGTAAATTTTGGTAGATAACAGAATAAATAAAGACCAAAAGAGAAAGGCCAGAGACACACCATGGAAGAGAAAGATTTTTTTTTTTCCAAAAGGAAAAGAAGTAGGAGGGGACTTTGATGATGAAAAGAACATGAAGAGGAGCATAACGAGAAACAGGAGAAGCAAAAGATTAATTCATGGTAATGTGGTGGGGAATGAAGAAGACAGAGTAGGAAAGAAAAGGCACCATTGCAATATCTTGCTGAAAATGAGAGGAAATAAAATCATTATCAGTTCTGCTTTTATTATCATGCTTGATTCTTGATGTAACAATGGATACAGAAAAATTGTCTTCTAAACTGCAGGTAGGAAATTGTCAAATTCACTCCTCTCTGTTAAGGTCTTAAAAATCCAGCTTTGCAATCTGAAGGCACCTTTTTCCTCCTGCAACTAATTACAGAATTTTCTTGTTAATTTGGATATAAATCGAAGAATTTCTGTTTAGGCTACATGCACAGCACTAAATTTCAGAGCAAGATAAGTGTAGAAACATTTGGAAAAATGGGTTTTTTAATGATACTAAGTAATACTGGTATCTTAACAGACCTCTTAACAGAGATTCTTACTCTGCTAATCAAGGAAAGCTTCATTGATCTATAATTATTTCTAATGATGTTATTATTGCTAAGGAGAAGTGCCAATGTCTGTGTTGGAGACATTTGCCATTTATACATTTTTATTCACTTGAAGAGATTCAATGATTTGTAGCTCTTTCTGCAAAGGATCTTGAGACAATAGCACTTCGACAAATTATGGGGCATACTGAAGAAGTCTTTTCCTGTTGGCAGGCTTGTGGGACAGGAGAGCTGACCTGAAACTCCATTTAATTTGATGATCATCTTCTTTTCTAGGATCAGAGTTCAAGTAGTCTAAGTTTCTGCTGTCAAAGGCAACTTAAAAATGGAAACACAAAATTTATAATCTCTGTAGCAACTGTGGAAGTGGTACACAGTGTGACAACTCCTATACTTTGCCTTATCATCTGTTGGTTTCCTGTATCCACATGTTACTTTTTGTGTTCTCTCTTGACCCAGTGATCATGTTATTGCATCATTTTTATAGTTTGTCTAGAGCAACAGAACAGAATTTGGTGTGTTTGCTACCAGAGTTTCCAAAGTAGTTCATATTATCTTACATCAGACAGGAACAAATAAAGGATCTTAAGGGTAGAGATGCCAAGGAATTCAGAATTTGGCCATGAACATCATAGCATTCATTTTGCCTCATAAAGCACAGTCTGCTGCAGCATCTTTTACTGTTAATCCACCTATCCATTTCAACTGGCATAGCTGGAGAATGGGAGATGACAAGTAGGCCCCTAAGAAGAGGACTCAGATGTTGATTTTTTCTGGGGTTGTGTACCACATGGTAGACATACAAATTAGAAGGTAACCCTGGCAGAATGAAGGATGTATTTCATCTGTGTGTGCTTTTCATTCATGTAGTTGCATCATGCAGATTAATGAAAATAAAATTAGCCCTTTCTTCTGATTTTGATTTTAGCAAAAGAAGAAAATCATTACCACAGTGAGCTTTCTTCTGGCTTTGTGCCCTGAAGGTGAGCTTCCAAGAAGTTCTGAAAGATTCCTCACCGTGAGGCATAATACAGCCTGCCTCCTCTGCCCATTCACACATTTTCTTAATGTGTGTTTATGCACACTCACTCACAGAATGTGATTGAATATCACACTCACAGGAAACCGGGCTAAAAGAACAGCCTTCATTTTTCTGCTACTACCCGAAAGATATTTCAAAGCACCTATGGGTGTTTTTGAGTGTTTCACAATTAAACTAATGAAAGATATTACTTAAAAGTTGAAACTAATTTTAAACTTCGTCTCAACAAGAAGTTGAACTTAAATTCTGCTGATTTTTTCTTTCTTTTCTTGAGCCATCTGACCATACCCCATTTCCTTTGGATTTTGGTCTTTTCCAGTTTGTATTCTGCTTTTTTCCAATAGTGCAATCTCAAACGCTAACAAAGCACAAGCTTTGCTATGAAGGTTTTCTGTGACTAGGACATCAGCAAACCAAAGAAAGACCTTCCAATTAAACTCTGCAGGAAAGAGGCTGCCCTGTTGACATGTTGCGGCAAGATCTTTCTTGAAAACTTCATCACAGCAAAGGAGGCAAGTTGGCAATAGCTAACCGAGCAGTGGGCTCATGCCATTAATCTGAACAATTGTCTCTATTAGAGCTGCAAATCTTTTGATTGTTTGGAAATACTGTACAGATTCACACAGAGTAAGAGAAAAACAGGTAGATGCAAAGGATGAGGAACAGTATATACAGTGTGCGTTAGAGGAGAGGCTTATGGCTTTCTGAGCCACCTCAGAGTCCTTTCTTCGGTCACCTTTTCAAGGTGTGCCTGGATGAGGTGATGCACACAATGACATGATTCCTCATTTCTGGGTTTATGTGCTAGCTGTAGCACCAAACTGAGAAGATCTGAGGCACAGGCAATGCTCCATTGGGGTGAGAAAGGCACGGTTGTAATGCTTTCAGCACAGCTTGGTTGATTTACATTGTCTCCAGAAAGTCTTGCATGGGGAATTCAAGTTCATGTAAAGAAATTGGGGACTTTTTTTGTCCCCACAACCATAATTTTAAGTGGCCCTTCATAAGAAGGAAGGTGCTGTTCCAGGAACAATCTATGATTTCTGAACAATTTCTGAGCATACGATTTCTGAACAGGAAATTGGTTCAAGACACAAGTTATCACTGGCAGACCTCATCTGTATGCAGAGAAAATATCACCTACAGCTTTCCCAAGATTGGCCCATGCTCAACATGTCTTCACTGATTACATATGTTGCCTGCAGCTGCATTTTGATTGCACTCACTGTATCCCCAAGCTCTCTTGCAGAAGAGGGTTACACAGAACATGCTGTTCCATAGCAGCCTCCTTTTAACAAGAAGTCTGTCTCCTCTGCCATATCTGTCATACCAGACATAAATCAGTGTCAATATACCACTCCAGAAATAGTCTGGGCCTGCTCTACCTTCAGGCAGCCTTAGAGAGTCGGCACACACTGCCTCTGTCCCAAGACCTGGAGAGAGGCAGGTGCTTCTTCAGCACTGCTGAATTTATGATCATTTGTCAAAGAAAAAGAAAGATGAGTTTCATGAAGAGGCAAGACTTTCCTGTATTTGACCTTGGGAGGTTTTTTTCCTTTTCCTTTTTGGCTCTATGTATCTTATCAGTGGCTCTTTATGCCCTCCCAGTCTAACTAATTGATTCCTTTCTCTTGTGATGCTTTTGTAATTGGATTGTAATAAATTATATCCTGCTGTTTAAGAATGTGTCAAATATTGTTTTAACTTGTCCAATGCAAAGAATTGAGAACTGGAGCCTAAACCATAAAATGACATCGGATTTTGCTGGTATTAAACAGACAATTAATTATTCTGCTGTCACTTACATCTGCATAAATCCAGTGTGACTACACTGGCCTCAAGTACTTTCTCAGCATTTACACCAATGTGAGTGATGGCAGATTTTAACTCTTCATTCCTGTGGTGAGATAGATGGACTGCAGGCCAAGATATACAGACTGCATTGGGAAAGCAATGAGTAATGCTACACAATAATTTGAAGAGACTAAATTAAAAACACTGATGGTTGTCTGAGGATGATGTATTCATGAAGAATGGTGGCCCCTTTGCCTAGTACCTAGTATTGCAACTAATCTCTCCCATGGATAAAACCAGAAGTTCTTAACATATAGTCCCCTAAACTCGGTAAAGTATTATTTCCCCTACTGACAGGACTCAGATAGTATGAAGACCCTGCCAGGCAAAGACCAGACTTTTCTCAAGAGAGTAATTGTCTTTCCTATTGCTGTGAGTCTGTCCGGTCTCTGGACTGCTCCAGTCTACTTTCCCTGCAGCAGACTGGCCAACTGCGCCAAATTATGTGTCAAGGTTTTGGCAGCACAACCTATTTCCCACAGAAGACCAAACAGAGAAGTGCACTCTTCATTTAAGTCACTGACTGGTCTTTAGACATTGAGCTCTGTTACAGAGGATAGAAAAGCTCATGTTTCAGCTGACACTTTCCACAGGGACTTCTTTTTGCATTATTGTGGCCACATACCACTGGCAGTTGTACAGATTAAAAACAATGCCATAATCCTCTACAGGCCCTTGACGGCACTGTCCACACATCCTATGAGTAAACGTTTTTTTACTCAACCGCTTCAGAATTTCATTTTAAAAGAAACCCTAGAAAGTAGATTTGATGTTTCGTACTGCCTTTTACCTGCAACAAGGAGGTGCATTCATTCTCTTTGTGCACCTATTTAAAATACTGGGCATGAATCATTACGACTGAACCATATAGAAGCCTGTTTTCCTTCCCTCTCTAAATGCCAACAGAAGTGTTAGGTTAACAGTGACTCATTAAAGACCACAGAGCCTTAGCTGAGGTGGTTGAACTTCAAGATTTAGTTACTAAGCCTGAAGAATGACTGTTGTTTCATACTCACTGGAGATTCACTATAAAGGCTCCCTTTAAATGAGGAGTGGACAGGCTGCTACCTCTGGCTGTATCCCAGCACCATGGCAGACACTCTTGGTGGCATGTGTTTGAAGGTCCCAGCTAGGGAAATTTGACCACAAGATGGATGGCTCCTGTGGACCCAGCCCTCTTCTCAGCATGGACCTAGGAGCGCCAAAGGTCTTGGTGACAGTGGTTTAGAAGTGGCACCCTACAGTGCTAAGAGCGGAACTTTGCCTATGAGAAGTACTCTTATAGCTCTTATTCCAGTGCCTGTAGTTCACCTTCCTTCGCTTTAATTTAGGACATGTGGAAAAGTGCACACATACCTTTGGCATATCTGGTACAACTCTTGATTGAGGGTGAGAGTTTGCTCTGGAGCTAGAAGGAAAAATTCTACCAGGTTCTGTGCATTTCCAGGCTAAATTGGCCCTTAATTTTGTCTTGTATCATATTCAGGTCTGCATTTCTATTTACTGGCTCTAATTTAGGAAGATCCTCTGGTTTTCTGTCCACTTCATGTACATCTTGGAAAATAAATTAAAACAGGCATGACTCAAGCAATAAAAAGTTCCAAACGAGGAAAAGACAGATAGGCACTTTTGGAACTTTTAAATGAAAACCTGATACAGGAAGATGAAATGAGTCTAACAAATAAACTTCCTATGTGTTGAAAGATCAAATGGAATCAAAAGTTGAGCAGTTAATATAACACATATTTACTGCCTATGCTGCAGAACAACAGCACTCCCCTTGCAGGCACAAGAATCAAAAGGAGCCTGCAAAACTTATCACTCAATGCTTCCTAGTTTGTTCTCCATTGCTCACATTCATATGTAGCCAAATCTTCAAGTCTTGACCTACATTGTACTCAGTCCTTGCCAAGACAAATTGACATTAACCCCATATTGGTGCTAGTGCTAGAGCAAACAATATGTTAAGGGTGGTGTTTTCACAAATACTGTTGCTCAATAGCATGTCCAGGAATTTCGTGGCCTTTTGAAGGAATTCAACGTCTTGTTCACAACGAAGTTCAAAAGACAGCCATGCATCTAAATCACGTACACTGCTTTGAAAACACTACTTTGGAAGGTCTAAACTGAAGCGACAGGAGCTTGGCCAGAGAGAAGCAAGGTTTCAGCTGGGGGTCCTATGGAACATATTTAGTTTACAAGCCAAAGTGAGATTCCTATGACTGCCAACCAGCCGCATGCCCTGGCTTGTGTCTTGACAGCCATGCAGTACTCTGTCTCGTGTATCATTGGCAGAGATCTTGGAGAGGGAGCTGTGCTGACAGTCCTGCCGGCAACGCTCGGGGCGGGGTGCATGTCATTCCTCTCTCACAGCAGAGTTGGCTGTACAGCATGGTCAGTCGTTGAAACTTGCTCTGGTTGGTAAATGGAGCAGGAGAGACTTGCAGGATTCAGAGGGAGGGGACATTTAGCAATGTTCCTCCTCTGTTTTAATGAGCACCCTCTGACCACAGCAGATGTTCCTCCAACAGCTCCCAAGCTTCTTGCCATGCCATGCACAGTGCCAGACCTTACTGGAAGGAAATATGAATTCCCATGCCATGCTTTTTGTTTCTGCAGATCTAGGCAAGTCAATGGAATAGTCACCCTTTTGATATTTGTAAATAAGTTAGCACAGCGTTTTCACTGTAGGAATTAACCGAGTACCTAATTACAGTGATGGAGAACTATTCTCTCGTGGCCTAATTAGTATATTGAAATACTGTACTTAACCTTCTCTAAGGCCCATGTATGTCTGCGTGAGCAGTCTTTCTTTAAAAAACAAAACCAAAGCATCAAAATCGCACATGGGCTTATGTGTTGGTAAAAAGACATGAGCAAACTTGCATATAGTATGTCCTACCATGAAGGTATTTTCTGTGAATTGGGCCGTAAGATTGTAATTCTAAGCAGCCACACAATTAATTCTTCAGTTATGCAGTCCAATTAGGACAAATGCTTCCTTTCTAGTTTAATTAGAGATGGGTAAGCTCGTTTGAGCTTATTTGTATAAAATATGTGCTCATTAAACAAGGCCTGGATTTTGTTCAGCTTGTTAGAAATGTTGTGAAAAAAAAAAGCTTTCTCACACTGCCTCTGGCCTTTTTAACCCTTTGAAGACCACAAGTCTGATAGTCTATCAGTTATCCTCAAAGTACAGTACACTTGTTTCAGCCAGAAAAAGAAAAAGGGTGATTGTGCTACAGTTGGTATATTTGTAAACTTCATGCTGCCATGGAGATAAATATCTTCCACCCTCAGATATCAGTCATTGCAACATCCCTCCCTGTGGGCTAATGCAACCGATGATAGGTTGGTAGAGTTTGCTAATCTTCTTTTCAGAGATCCCTGGCAGCAGAATGAAAGAGAAACTCAGGGGCTGACGCACACTCTGTCTTTGCTGAGAAAAGAGCAGGGGACCTATGAACCAGTATGTGAATGTCTCTGCAGGGAATGAAGTAGAAAGGTTTACATAAAAGCCATACAGTATGAAGCCACAAAGGGCACAAAGTCAGATGAATTGTCCCAAGCAAAGACATTGCCAATGGTTTGAGTTTACTGTCTTCTCCTTCCCTCCTCTTATGTTAATTATGTCTTTTGTGAGCTCATTTATTCAGCAGAAAGTAGTTTACTTCTGTGGTGAAAGCACCTGCATGAATCTCATTCTGAAAAATGCCCTGAGGTATGATGTCATTTATTCAAACCATACCTGAAGAAAATAGAGCTCTCTGTGCTTGTGATCAGGATGGATTTTCTCCTAACATGGTCATTTGGCCTCAGGTCCTTGAAGTGGGAGGGAGGAAAGATTGAGCCACCTTCCAGGGTACACGTGGGTACAGAGAAATAAAACCCCACTGAGTATCAGGCATGGCTGAAAGCACCCAAGCCTTGGCAGAAGCCATGGCGCAGGGGCAATGCCATAGTAGGAAGTGCCCAGATGGCTAGAAAAGGCACGAGGGCAGGCTGTCAAAGATTAAAGTCTAATTTATTCCTCCTGGGGCTGCACACTCCTCCACGCTGTTAGCAAAATGGACAAATGCAAGCTGCAGACACACACAAAGTGGGAGATGGTAGCCTCAGCCAAACGAGCTCTGGGGTGTGCCACAGCTATCTTACAAATGCAAATCCATCTCTTTTCTCCTGCACGTGAGTGGGATTAAGCATGCAACAAGTGTGCATTCAAATACTGTGTGCGCAAACACAGCCCTTGCCCTTTGAAATCCTGGCCCTTGAACGCCTCCGTTTGCTGTTGCAATGATTGAAGTCTGGATTTGAGAGGCAGTGAAGGAAGAGAAAGCTTAAGTGTGGCTCCCAGGTCTCCAAGTGGGTTTCACAGAGCAGGAAAAAGCTTGTAGACTAAGCGAATCTTGGGTTTGGGGTTTGGAGCCCATTGTTCAAAAGCCAAAAGAAAATGGGCACGGCTCTGGACTCATGACTGTCCTGGCCTAAGAGCTGCCTGCAGCCATTTCCAGGTTGACAAAACCTCTGAATCAGAGGGAAAATGTAGCATATAGATGAGATGTTGTTCTAGGTTGCACATTTGGGACCACATCCAAAGTCTACTGAACTTAATGGGAACCTGGACTTCAAAGACCATGCAGTGGTATAGCCATGACATACAACTCAGCCCTACTGGCAGGGGTTTCAGCTTTCTCCACTGCACGTGCTGAGCTTCTTACTGTCTTAACACCCGTGCTCTCAGGATCGCCTTGGGGGCAATATGTGGTGTGAAATAAAGACACTGTAATTTTCTTAATTTTATTTAACTCCTGCAGATTTATGATGACATCATGGTATTATGATCTTGTATTTTCACAGGTGTCATGGCGTCATCTCTTAGTCTGAATGATTGCTTCATTACAGCTAAATGGGATGGGGTGGAGGGGAAATGCTGTTTTTGAGTGGGGACCTACTGGGACCTGTCATATTTTATTAAAAAATAACCAAATGCAGACCTTTTTGCAGCCATATGTCAGAGGAAAATAACATCAGAATCTCTTTTTAAGGATATGCTGGTCCCAAGGTACGTTTTGCTTTCAGGGGGAGATTTCCTAAACAACCAGCCAAAATGCAGAGGGGAGACCTTCTTAATTGGTAACCCGAAGAGCTAGCACAGAACTATTTCCTCTTCTCTGTCTTACTCTACTGACAGACAGCTTGTAGCAAATGGAAACACTAAAAGAAAGGACCATGATCTAATGAGTGGATGGTCACACCATCAGTCCCACAAGGGGAGGATCTTCTTGAAGAAAGCAGAATGACATTTTCTCTTACTTTTGCAAGTGAATGATGCTTCACCACAAAGAAAAAACATAAATATTTTAAAATTATTATAAATATATAAATACTCCAGTTTTCTGCTGTAGGAGCAGCTAGAATCAAAAAGGGCCACTTTACCAGCACTGTGCATGTCCCTGAAAATGGTAAAGACTTCAAATACTTTGCAAGAAGTTAATAAATATTTAGGGAAAAAAAAGAGTGGAAATGTAACACTGGAGACATGTCTGCTGGCATCAAAGAGATTTCCAAAGGGTTTTTCTTTTTGGTCAGGTACTATAATGGTCCAAATAGTGTTAGTCTGGCCATGATGGCCAAATATAAGTCTAATTCATTTCAGCTTAGGTTTGCCTAACTTCACTTTCTGACCAGTGTCTTAACTGGATTGTGGCAATTTTATTTCAGAACTGGAACTGAGCATCAGAGAAGAGGCCAGCCTAAATCCCAGCTCCCATGTACCTTTGCCCTCATTTTGATTCAGACTGGAATTTAGCTGACATTATCCCCAGCACAGCCAGGTTAAAAATGTGTAAAAAAAGTTACTTCTGTTTTTCAGACGGTGTAGGTTACTTATCTGTAGCAATGGTACTTTCTGATGTTACACAGAGAAGAAAGAAAGGAAAAGAGCTACCTGGGGGCATAATTTTAAGGCCATCCATTGTGAGCCCTGCTATGGCTAAAAGCTTCTCAGTCAAGTAGTTCAAATAATTCTGTGACACATAAATAGTTTCAATAATTAGGTGATATATCTTTCTAACCCTGATTTTAAACCATTTTTTTTTCTGAAAATAAAGCACCTACAATGAAGTGTGCCCTTACTTTTTCTGCCCAAACTGCACTCCTGTGAACTGACAGAGGGATGACACACTTATTCCAGTTAACACTTGTCCAAATATGCTAAATTCACCACAAGCAATTGCCCTGTGGGTGAAAAATTCTTCGAGTGCTCACACAGCCCAGAGAGAGGGAACAACTGCCCTGTCACTACCCCGAGCACTTGTAACGGGAGCTACATGGTGTGTCAAGCTAATGAACATTTACAATTGCAAGAGGTTAAAGGTGGAAGGGGAGTGTGGATGATAGAGATACCTCAGGAGTTTGGCTGACAGGTACTGGGGAAGGCTGAGAGGTCTGCAATAAGCTAAGAAAAGCTCCCTTCGAGAAACCTTGCAGGGTGAGGAATGTGTCCGGCTACACCTGCTGGACTTGCTGCTTGTCCCATGGCATCTGGGTCTGAAGGGAATATTTTTCATCAGGGCACAGGCATCTCCCCATCATTGCACTGAATCAAGACCTGCCAAACTCCTATGCTCATGAGGATGTTAACGAGGTCCTGATAACTGGGGCTGAACCTGAGCTAGCACCAAGGGGATTTTCAGGCACCCTTATTGCTTGTTTCACTGGGCAGCAACTCAAGGACGATGCACAGCTCCTGGCTTGGTATCAGACAGCAGCACTGCCTCTCAGCGGAGGTTCTTCATGAAGCTAAGCAGCCTTAGGATAAGATGGATATGTCTTGCATAGATTAAAAAAAAAAAAGGATAAAATTAGACGGCAGGAACTAACAGTCGTTCTTCACAGTGAAAGGAAGTCATCAAGGGAACCCACAAGGAAATGAACCAGGATTTCTGATCTGGAAAAGGGAGTGAAAGATATTAGAATCTGTGGATTATATTTAAGCTATTTAGGAGGTAAAGATGCAGATTTAAAAAAAAAATACAGAAAGGCATAAGAGAATACAGCATAAATCAAGAAAATTGCAGATGAAATTCAGTGTAGATAACTGTAAACTGGTGCATGTTGGAGAAAAAAAATTTCCAGCTTTACATATACTACAAGCAGCTCTGGTGTGGCTGGCTTTTTTAACAGAAAAATAAGTAAGTAAGTAAATAAATAAATAAATAAGATCAACCACTGTTCTATATGGGTCAAAATGGCAAATCAATTGCTAGGAATTATTTGGGAAAGAATAAATAACACAGCAGAAAATGTCCTTATGCCACTGTATAGCCTTTATTGTCTCACACCTTGAGTACAGTGTGGTCCCTCAAGGCCACAGAAGAAACGGAAAAGGCAAAAAAAAAACCTACAAGAACAATCAAATGCTTTTGTTCAAGGAACAATTGAATAGACTCTATGGGAAAGGCAATTGGTGGTGTTGTTGATAGTTGCTAATAAGGAAATCAATGCAATGGGAATGAGGTGAGTGCAGAAAAAAACCCCAACAAAATACCTCTGCACTGAGTGAGTGGTTAAGCTGGGGCTCTCCACAGGGGGCATCATGACAGTGTGCATGCTAAGTATGCAGGGTTTCAAGAAAGAATTGCACAAATTCAGAGAAGAAAAATCTACCAGGGGCTATTGCTTATGAAGGCCCTGGAAATTACTGAGCTGCTTATCATTGGATATTAGGAAAGTATTCAAGAGAAATATGCCTCTTTCCTCAACATCTGGCATTGGATGCTGCTGGAGACAGGATGTTAAGCTAGGTCAGCCTTTGGTTCTGATGTTTTTTCTAAGCTTTTGGTCACCTTTTTGTTTGCAACGTATCACAGACTATCACTCTGGCACTGCTATGACACAGCTGCAAATGCTTTTATACTGTTGCCAGCACCACCACGATGATCCAGATAGCCGCTAGCTTATAAAATCTGCTCTTATACTTGAACCCCAGTAGGGTAGACCATTCCCCAAACCAAGGTGGCGTGTGATTAACTTTGGGTATACTGGTCATGGACTTTTGTAGGACTTGATTTTAAAATAAATATCTGCTTAAGAATTTTGCTGAAAAAGGAAAAAATTGAGCTAGTATTTCAATACTTTGCTGAATGCAGCCCATCACATTTATGTCTTTCAGCTGCGAGAAATCATACCACCAAGCAATCAGAAATATGTATGGAAGCTAATAAATCTTTCCCAAAAGTTTTAATTCATCCTCTCTCTGTCCAGTGTTTCAGAATGAGTTTTTCTGCTTCTGATTGGTGTGTGCTGACAGGCTTCTTTACAAACATCATCATATGTATTTTTTAATTTTTGCCTTTTGCAGACAGACAGGTGCACGCCAAGAATATGGCTCAATTTATATAACTGGATAGCTCTTATCTAGCAAGATATTGGTTGTTGAATTAGAGGAAATATTTCATCACAGGAAAAATCTTTAGCCACAGTAGAAATGGAGAAAATAGAATGGCAAGTCTGGGTAGTCTAGGTGAATGAAATAGCACAGGCTTGCAAAGAGACATGATCACATTTCTAGACTGTTTTATTATTTGTTCACCTCAGGATATATTTCATGATCTTCTTTTCAATACCAGTTTTAAGCCTTCAAAGAGATGATTACTTTATGCAAAGGATCCAAAATGGTGAAAAAAGACTGTGAAGCAAGGAAATATGGAGAGTTCCTGAGAAATGTACTGATGCTAGATCCCACAGCTTTGAAGGCACAGTTACTTCTCTCCAGAAACTGGACTCTTTGAGGAGTTAAGACAGAAAAGACAACAGCTATAAGCAGTTTGCCCAAGGAAGATAGGACACCTTGTCTCTATAGGTGACAAATACTGCATGCAAAGCCAAAACCTTATATTTCCCCCTGTTGTCTCATGGGATAAGATGGCTGTACAAGGCCTGTCCTCAGCACATCTAGACAGGACAAATAACCCAGCCCCAGAAAAGTTTTCCTCCCAGAAAAATGAAAGTGTCTGGAGCCAGGGGACATGGTTCAGCATGTGAACTGCAGTAATGCTAATTGCTTCTTCCTTCCACGACATCAAAACTAAAGTAGGCCCCTGTCTTTGGGTTTGTGGCTGTGGAGCAGAAGGGATCTGCACACCCTGTAAACCTCTTCTGCATCTGTGCAATACGATTTCCCCCATGCAACTCCTAAGAGACAGGGGAGTGAAGTTGTTCCAGTTTTGAAGAATTTATTTGAAACCTTAAGCAGACTGCCTGAGCTCTCAGGACAGCACACTGCTGGCAGCAGGGGGTCTCTTCATTTCCATTTCTGGGCTTTCATCACAAAATTGTCTGCCAGGACCAGAGTTCAGACAGCCTCTAGGCACTTCTCTGGAGATCCAGTCAAACCTTCCCACGAATGCAAAGCTGCTGCAGGCAACCCACATGTGTGCAAGCCAGAGGAAGAAAGCAGGGACGAGAAATTTAATTTCTTATTGTCAAAAACGAATGACTGGAACCTTATGTATGCCTCCATTCTGAGGACTACTTAAAACAGAGTCGTCTATGCCTCTATATAACCATGGTCTTCAAGTCTTTTCTCCGCTTTTATCAGGGTAGAGCAATGTCTGCTGCAGTCTTTTGAGTCACATCCCCTTCTTTTGGTTGGCAGACCACAGCACGGCACTAGGGCTCACTGAAATTTTCCAATCTCTGAATACATGCCCTGTACAGACCTTCTAAGCTTTTTTTCTCTCACTGGAGGACCTGTCATTTCTTAGCTGGGAAGTTGTCTACCTTGTCCCTGCATGTCCCAGCTGCTCATCACCATGCAGGTCAAGTTGTGCGACAGACACCTGTATTCCACATCTGGGAGCATATGACGAATGCCAGCAGGCAGGTGGGTACCTTATAGGACTTGTTTCCTGCATTGCAGTTACTGTGGGGCAGCAGCAAACAAAGGGTCCTGAAACAACACACGCACATATCATCTCATCTAATCTTGTGCTTCATTACAAGCTACATTAGACAGGATTTGTGTACAAGAATAGATTAGCATCTACTCATATTGGTTAGCAGTTCTGGGACCCAATCTGGTTTCAGTTTAACTCCTGAAGTCTCTCTCTTGCACCAACCCCCACACCTCCTCTCAGGGAGATGAGTTTGGGTTTTTTTCCAGAACACCCACCCACCTTGTGTGAGCCTGGACTTAATTACCACACAGCTCAATGGGGTCTTTGTGATGGGGCCCATGCAATTTCCCCACTCAGAAAGCCAAGCTGTCTAAGAGAGCTCTCCAGAAGATTTGCTCCATTGCTGGAGTGAGCAGATCTGCTAAGCCTTTATTGGCTTTGAGTCCCTTGCCTTGTGACCCAGTCTGCCTGTGGCAGGGGTATCCAGGCTTTCTGGTCCACCCTTCCAGGTGCATCAACATCCTTGTCACACCTGGGGCTATGTATCAAAAATGACAAGAGAGGTGCCCAAGGCGATGTGGCTTGGTAACAAAGCTGAGCTCTCAGATGGCCCTTCACTGTGTGAGCTCTGCAGAGCCATAGGTGTAGCTCCTACCTCTTACATTGGCCTTGACAAACCAGCCATGTAGCTGCCATGGTTATACTCCCTTGCATATCTATGCAACACAGCACTGTCCCATGTGAAGGGTCCTGCCCCTCCTTTTTGCTTTCAGTTGTCTCTTTTGCCCTGTCTTTTCCACTGTTTCAGCCCTGACCCTTGTGTCTGGCTTCCCACCCAAACTCCCTTCTTTGCCACTTAAAGACTATGGCACAGTATATTTCAGATGGAGAGGAGTTTATGATCTTGGGTATGCAATGAGACTATGCAAAATAATTGTAGCCCCCTCAATCCATCAAACATGTTATGACTGGGTTTTCTCATCTGATTGTTTCTGCGGCTTTGGAAAAGCCAAAGGTATGAGCTCAACATTTGCTGCTCCTTGCTATATTTTTTTTTTTATTATTGGCTGGTGTACTGAGAGACTGCGGAAGTGCCTGTTTCGTTTGACCAAACTTCTCTGACAGATGTTTTCCAATTGTGAAAGAATCTGACCTTTATTAAAATCAAGAACTTTTTTATGTTGTGCCCAAACACTGGAAAAAACCAGCATATTTTAGTGGTGATTTTCAGATTTTAAAAGGTAAATTTTGAGCTGGGATAAATAGAACATGCATTTGTTCTTGTTTTGTTTAAATTAAAATTCAGCTCTATTGGCTGTTCTTGGTCCATTTGCCTTCTAGCATTGTCCTGAGCATCTTTGAAGCCATAAAATGAGACATCTCAATTAAAGGCAGAAAAGTGGTTAGTAGAAGCAGAGTACCAGAAATCCACTAACTGACTAATCAGTTATTAAAGTGACTTTGTCAGACCATAAATTGCAGCTATCACATTTCCCTATAAACAAATAGACTTCCCTTCTCTGACACTGAGGGCTGTCATCTGGGATATGTTTGAAACATCACAAAATGGGTTACACATATCATTTCTTCCAGACCATTCAGAGAGATAAAGCAGATCAGATGAGGTAAAGGATGAAACCAAGGGTGGTTTTGGTCCTCTCTTCCCCATACTTCTTACAGCTTTCTGTCTCTTTTGGGAGACTCTGTATGCCAGCCAGTTCTTCTGCTTATTTATTCAAATTGCACTCAAGTGCACAATTCATTATGGGCAAATTTTTTTCTCGTTCTTCCAGCAAAAGGAAAGCCATGTTGCAATTCTTGCTCTGATGGCTATACTCCAGAAGATAAAATTTTGTAGAACAACTTCTGTTTCTAAAGTGGTATCCATCAAATAAGAAAAGTGAATGGACTTCATGCTTTAAATTGTGATTCCAGTGTTTGGGCTTGAGTTTCAAAATGTGAATTGCTTATATACTGAAGGGAAAAAAAGAGTAGTTCTGTGCAAATTTGGCTGTGTAGCTGTAGACTGTTCACATGGTAATTTTTTCCTGCTTCTACCCATGCAGAATCTTTAGCTTTGAATTTTGCTTTGTGCTTTGTGTTGAGCAAGCCAAAAATCAAAGTGCAGTTCAGATGCAACCACAAAACAGTTCACAAAGCTGGTGAAATACAAATTTTGCAAGATCTTCAACAGAATACCGTAATTGGGTTGCACATTAGGAGACAGTGGACAGAAGTTTGCTTTGTAGATTGGCAAACCTGCGACTAATCAAAATTCATTTATGGAGTGCGTTGCAAAACCTGAAGCCAGATGTGGTTTGCGTCATTTAGGTTTTATTGGGTACATTTAGCTGCTCTAGTCTGAGAGCAAAATTCTTTTTACTCTCTTCATTGGGCAATTTTTGCACACAAATATTCCTGAAGCAACCCACAACCCATCTTTAAAATCTTATTCCTCTTTGTAGCTGAACACTTGTATGTTATAAATATGAGCTTATAGAGACCATGAAACACTGTTTTTCCTAAGATACATGTAGGTATCTACACTCAGGATACTCCATGCAGTCACTGTCCACACATAAGAAATCTAGTGATAATGAGGTGTCCACAATAGAGAAAGAAATAATACATTGTTTGCCTATACCTATTCATCATGGAGATATGCACCTGCAAAAAAAAGACAGTAAAGAAATTGATTTTTGTAATTTGATGAGCTAAATGTATACTAACTAAAGGACAGCAGTGTATTCTGAAGCTCAGTTAGAAACACGCACGTGTATTTTACAAGCATCCAGAAGCTATTGTGTTCTGTATCATCCCGAATAAATTTCTAAATGGATTTAGTGTTAGAAAAGCACCTCAGAGAAGAAACTGTAGTAACAATAATATATTTTATGCATTTGAAAATCCACAAAGTAGAACTGTTCTGGTTCTTCCATACAGCAGGTAAAGCCATCATTTTTCAAAACAGAATTAGCTCACACCACGCATTATTTCACTGAAAAACTATGGCTTTATTACATTCCTGAAATTCCTGTAGCCAGTGTCAATGAGAGAATGTTTAATACATACTTGACGGAGATACGTGAGTATAAAAACCAGAAGCTTCTGAATGGCCTTTCTACTTCATCTGTTTGCTTTTCAGTGTTTTGTCTGAAGAACTGCTCTTCTCAGTTAAGAGACAGCCCAATGACTATAGTAAGAAATAGGCCTTGGATTACTTAAATTATTCAAAATGTTACACCCTATTGCCCCTAGATAGTGGAGCTGCACACTTATATATAGAACAGAATTGAATCAAGGACCTGTTGTTTCCTAGGTTTCATACTCAGTAAAATCTAGGTTATACTCCAAATTTACAGTAGTCTCAGTTGTTGTGTAGCCCTTTGAAGGAAGAAAGAGATTATAACTGAAGCATGATTTGAATTTGTTTCATCCAGTAAAACCAAGCAACAGCTCAGGTTTGGTCTCATTCTTGCACATTGATAATACCTTATGCAAACATACTGACCCATTAACCAGCACAGAAAGAGCCAACATTGTACAAGAAAAAGCTCCAGCAAGACTTTTAATTTCAGAAAGAAAAAAGGAAACCTCACATTTCAGAAGATAAATGCTTTATATGGCAACTACTATGTATAATGCAACTACTATGAGAAGAGCAAGTCTCCATGCAGCACCTGTGTCCATTTTATGAAGTGTCTTGTTGACCCCAAATGGGAGTTAATGGATAAATTAAAAATTTGTTTCATCCGTGGAATCTGCTTGTAATTATAAAAGCCTTAATTTAGACACTAGAACTGTTTGGTAGGATTTGTTGGGGAATGTAGGTTTTGAGAAGTCTTTGCTTAATTGTGGTTTTATTAAGAAAATGTTTGTTAGCAGCATTATTCTTTGCAAGTCAGCTGCTTTTTAAGTTCTCTTTCTGGTGAATAGCATGGGGCTAGTAATATATTTTCAAAAGTTCACTTTATTTGTGGGGTATTAGCTATGTGAGAGAAGTCATCTGCTACAGTTTTTTTCTGATTTACACTAGTCTCTTTCTTCTATACTCTGGTTCTTGCTGATAATTTTACTCAGGCACACAAGGTAAACAGAATTTCAGAGCCAAAAAGTGATTTCTGCTGTTTTATATGGGCTCGTATGTCTCTGAAGTCCCGGCTGTTCTGTTTCTGCCTATATAAAGTACACTTAGGAAAGAAGGGGAGCTGAATTTTCTCCTGTATATTCTTGTAGAATGCAACACTACAGCTCAAGTGGCACCAGTTTCTTTACTTTTCCACTACATGGACATTTTCAGGAGAGTATCTGGATGAAAAATTATGTATCTTGAAAATATTAACTACATGCGATTCCGGTAAAGAAAGATTATACATCTTGGAATTATTATTAGTTGCATGCAACTCCTATAAAGCTATAGGTAACCTTTAGGATTAGACTTGATGGTCAGAAAGAACCTGATGTTGTGCCTGAAGCTTCTGGGGACAAAAGTGACCATTCTGCAACCAGATATGAAGGAGAAGATGTATATGTGTTTACCTACACTGATCCTCTTAATTTAGGCTGGAGTCTGAGCTTCACTATTCCCTGTATCCTTTATAAAGCTAGATACAAAAACACAAAACAAAAAATGGTTAGTAAGTGTTCTGCCAAATCATTTTTGGAGTAGAAGGCAGCACACTTAAAATGTGTTCCTGAGATAGTGCAGGTGTGTTACACCCAGCCAACACACAGTTTTCCTGTGTATTTCTGATTGTGTGTAGCCAAGCTGGGGCTCCCTGAGGAAAGATGTAAGGAAAGCTCAGCTGACTGATGAGTGTGGGTTATCTCGAAGAAGAAGAACTCCTTTTGGGTTTCCTTTTTATATCATAGTAATTTTTCCTTTTATGAAGAAAAGGCCTCTTATGTATCTTACTGGCTGTTTTGGAGGAAAAGAGCAGCATGCTGCTTGAGTTAAATGCCTCATATCACGTACTGACTATGCTGCAGGAAAGCCCTTTGAAAATCAGAAAAAATTAGCAATCATAGAATCGCTTAGGTTGGAAAAGACCTTTAAGGTCATCAAGTCCAACCATTAACCTAACACTGCCATTCCACAACTAAACCATGTCCCTAAGCATCTCGTCTACTCATCTTTTAAATACCTCCAGGGAAGGGGACTCCACCACTTCCCCGGGCAGCCTCTTCCAATGCTTGACAGCCCTTTCAGTGAAAAATTTTTTCCTAATATCCAGTCTAAACTTCTCATGGCACAACTTGAGGCCATTTCCTCTCATCCTATCACTTGTTACTTGGGAGAAGAGACAAACACCCACCTGGTTACAGCCTCCTGTCAGGCATTTGTAGAGGGCAATAAGGTCTCCCCTCAGCCTCCTCTTCTCCAGGCTGAACAACCTCAGTTCCCTCAGCTGCTCCTCATCACACCTGTGCTCCAGAGCCCTCAACAGCTTCATTGCTCTCCTCTGGACATGTTCCAGCAATGTTTGTGACTGCTTTACTCGGGACAGAAGAAAGTGAGTTCTGGAGAAGATGCATGTTTCTGTCAGACTTTCAGAAAAAAAAAAGGGTGTTTTTTTTTTGCATAAGACCACCCATATACAGGTGGAAAACGACAGTTTTGCTCTGGACAAATGAGCTCCCTATTGCTCTGCAATTTTTTTCTGATTTCTCCAACTGACTACAGAGGAAAACACCATGGAGAAGGGCTGTAGGAGAATTAAACTCTCACAGGGTTTTCCAGGTTCTGCACTTTCTTCCCTTCCAGCTGTACACCCTCCTGCATGGCTGTGGGGAAGCTGCGTAGCCCTAGCCTAGGATGGGGGACTGGAGAAGCACATGAAGGTGGGTCATTGCAAGACTGCTACAAGACCACACTAACGGCACTAAGTTTTTCCTCAAAACCAACCAAAGGAGATATGACATGGACTTCAGCCACGGAAAGATAATATCCCTTCAAAGATGTTATGACTTACTTCTTAAAATGTTTGCTGCCAGAATGCAGCTTTAAAAAGGGGGTAACTACTTGACAATGTATCCCTGCTCCTGCTCTATATGCTTTATTGCTTCATTTACGAAGAACTGACATTTACAATGTAATTATTTAAAATCATTTGGGTTCTTTTATGTCTAAATATACACCTTTTTAAAAGATTTTTTTCATTAAAATATATAAAGCAAAGAAATGCAATATATTTTGGGCATTAGATCAGAAGACTTTAGTTAGATCTTTTTTCCATGTCACCCCCTAAGGGGAGTATACATTAAATTGCATAGTTTGCATAGCAAAATAAGTACAGCTTTTCATCATCAGTGATTCTCAAAGAGAGCTTAGTTTTCTAATGGGACACACTCCTCTTCTGGATGGTACTCTGAAAGCAATCTAGATATTTCTCCATTAAATATTGTGAACAGAAGGAATATTCCTCCCATTGCCATTGAAAAAGTCCCTGAATGAGCTCCTGAGGAATTTGGGTTGAAGATTGCTTTCAGATTTGTTACAGATTGGTGTTTTTTAAAGTGTATGTGCGCATGCGCCCGTGTGTGTGTGTGTGGATAGATATAAAAAATCCTCATGGTCCAACATCAGTCAAATGAAATATAGTCTGTGTTTTGGCTTAGATTGGCAAAGAGGAAATTAAATGTTTCAGAGGATTATTAAACCATTCTAAAAAATGGAACATTTAAACAAGAATAGGAAAAACATGAAGTAGGACAGGAAGACGAAAGAGAATGGCATGCATGTAAAACTAAACCCAACAGATAAGTGTCCTGCTTTTAAACTTTCAGTAACCACTTCCTGGCAAGCTTGGTCTTGACTGACTGTTGGATATGATGATTTTAAGAGGTATGCAAGGCCTTATAGCCCAAGGAACACCTCAGATGAGTTAGTTACCACTTTTCTCAAGCTTTCCCTTTCTCCTGCCGATGCTATCCTTAATACATTTCATATATATATGGGAACTTTTTCCACAACACACCCCTCCCTTCCAAATTTTCATAATACAGAGTTTTGCTTCGAAACCCACAGCTGTGTTAGGTGAGAGCCGGAAGCCGCAGCTCCTGGGAAAGGGGAGCAGGAGTATTCAGCCCCCCAGGAAGAAGAAGGACCAGTTTGTTTTTTCTGGCTGCTACACACCGATTTTCCTTCTGGTAAACAAGGAGAGGATACATCTTTTTTCTCCCTCCTTTATTTTAAATGGTAGTGAAGGTTATCTGGGTTGTCTTTAAGATCTTTAAAAGATCGGTCACTAGTACCCTTAAAAGTGACTCCAAAAGTTATCCTAGAACCTTTGGAGTAGCGCGTTTTAACAAGGGTAGGCAAGGCTGATATACTCTTAATATGCAGTAGCTAGTTGATAAGAAATTCAAGGCTTTACTTTGCCCTCAAACTTACTGGATTAACAGCTGCAAAATAAAACCTTGGCCTGCCAGAAAATGCTCCAAAATGAAAGACTACTATGTCCTAGATACTCGTCTGCAACAGAGCCCTGAGTTTTGGGAGCTTCTTCAGACTTTTCCTCTTACCTAACAGCATTTTCTTTGAGGATGGGGTGTGTTACTAGCTTATGCTTCCACTAAACAGCCCTCGGTAGTCCAATTTATAAAGTAGGCCTGGAGAAGCTTTAAAGACACATCCCATTATAAATAACTGGAGATTCTTGACTTTCTAAACACCAGTATCTTTTGGCCTGAGTTCCAAACTACTTCCGAAAGTAGCTACGTCCAGCGTGCTTCAGACTCTTTAGCAGATTATTGCACTTACTTTTGTGTTATTGTTCTTAGTTTTGCATGTTTATCACACATTTCTACATCCAGTTGAACTGTTTTTCTTGGAAACTGGTCATCTAGGAAACATTTATTTTCTGTGGATGGATCATTCTCAAAGTGAACTTATTTTTGTAAACATCATAATAATTAGCAAATATTTTCTGGATGACTTAATAAAAAGTTAGCCTCCAAGTTACTAATACATTGTTCATATCAACTACTATGTTTGTTTTCTCTTCATAGTTCCTAAAACACATTGGTTTTATGCTTTTTACAATTTTGTCTTCTAAGGCATGAAAACAACTGTAACAAATCATGGCCGTGTACTCATAGCTACTAGCCTTGCTCAAATGCAAATAAAGCTCCACTCCTTCTCCTCAAATAGGAATCCCTTCACTTGCACATAGCAAGTTGTGTGGGGGAACAAAATGTTCCAGCTAACGATCTGAGCCATTTTTGCTTTCACACTCCTTTGCTTAAAAGACAATAAGACTGCAATCAGACAACAAGTTTAGACCCTGTGTGCAGTCATTTTGGAAATGTTAGCTATTTGAACAGTCGGTGGTTTTGGATCTGTTTCTATAGTGAAAAAAGGTTTTTATGGATTTTATGACAAGTTGCTCTTTTCATCCAGTCTCTAGTGCCAAGGTGTGGTAAATGAAGGCTTGAATATTGATTTTTAGAATAGTGTTTCTACCATAGGTCACCCTTTGCCCATGTGATGTGCTTCTAGTAGGCACTGTGCAACCACCATACTTTCCCTATCACAGAGGCCGTGATGCTGTCAGCAGCCATGTCAGACAATTAGGTCTACAGGGTACATTTTTACTACATGAAGCAGATGCTCTTCTTTATTTAACAGATTAAAAATCAATCTGCCTTCTGAGTCTTCCCATCTGCAAAACACATAGGCTCAGGAAGTGGGGCTGAGGTTTGTGATTAAGTGTATGTTTTCCTTTCCTCTTCTTTTAAAGGTATGAATGAAACATGAGGAAATTTACACCCAAACTTCTGTGGTGTGTGAAGGTTTTGAAACACTCAGCCAACTTTTTTCTTTTTTTTTCTGGGTTTTTTTTTTGGTTTGTTTTTTTTTTGTTCAGACCTATTAGATTATTTTTGGCATCTGGGTTTCAGGAGAAACAGGAAGCTGATGAGCCAAATGACCATAGGGATTGCCTTTATGGATGTTTCAAAGATATTGGGAAGAGTGAGGCAAATCACCTCAGACTTCAGCTCTTGAGTCTTTGGTGAAGAATGCATCTCTGAAAAGGCTTCAGGGGACATTGGAGGAACACCGTTGGCAGGGAGATGGTGGTTGCCATAACTGTGTGGTCTATAGTCACTGCTGCCTGGAGTTCACCCCAGCTGCAACAACTTCTGGTCCTTAATCAAACACCCCTTTCAATAATCGACATGATTTCTTGCTGCTGTTCCTGTCCATTCTTCTTCCCATGTCCACGTCACAGCATGAAATCTCCACTAACTTCATTGATTTAGGTGAAACCCGTACACAGAGGTACCCAAACAGAATATAACCATCTTCCTCAGTGACGTCATTAATGGGATGGAGAAAGATGGTGGGGAAAACAGTTTATCTTCCAAGGCCACCACTATTTTGAGATAATTATTCTTGTCTTCCTGAAAGGGAAAAGACAGTTTTAAGAGGGTAGTGCAGTTTCTGCTGTGCTGTTTGTGCTGATCTATCTATTGACAGTATTTGAAGGACTTTTGCTGCAACTTCCCGAGTGTGTGCTAGCCTAGCTGGAGGATGGGAAACTGCACAAACCATACTGGGATTTTGTTATGGGCCCTGGGAAAGTAAAATCTGAAAAAGCTAGTCACAAATGTGTTTCCCATGGAGACTGCTCTTACTCTGTTGCAGCCGGTACTATGCATGTATTATGCTATGATTTCTGTCATGTACTGCATAATAATTAAAAGTCAATTAAAACCAGCTCTCACAGCAGTTTCCTTGATACTTGTGCTGTATAAACAAGAAACTTCAAATTACGTAGTGAAGAATACTCAGTACAAAAGCTAACGCACTCTACCTAATTTAGGAAAAAACTCTTTTTTGTCTTTCATAGTTAAAATCATCCATTTCTTACTCATAGTTAATTTCATTGTCTAGATAATACGTAGAATAGTAAAATCATGCTTAGTTAGAGTAGTTCTACCTTTGGAGAGCCTAGTGAAGGACTCTTTATATGAGCTATGGTAACAACATGGACATTCAAGAGAGGAATAAGAATAGAATAATCCAGTTGTCCCATTAGACATGATCAAAGTTTGGAGATTCGTGGTTTCATTCATAGGCTGGGTAAAATATTCCTTGAACACATCAAATCCCAGTTCTGATGCATGTGATTCTGGCATCAGCACATGGAAAATAATGAAGTGTATGGCTTCATCCTTCTTTCCCTTCCTCCAACAAAAAGTAGAAAAGCTGGAAGTCTGGGTAAATAAGAGTCAGACATAGCAACTAACTCAGGAGGAAGCTGTTTGAATTAAAAATATGAAAAATCCCAAATGGTGGATGTTTTCGGGTTTAGTTAAAAACAAAACAAAGTTGGAAACCCAGTTTGATTTGTCTTTCATTACTTAAAAATTAAAATTGCCCAACTTTTTTATTAAGGTATTTGAGTCATGTCTTATTCTTTGCAGTTGCTTGTTGGTTTGGTTTTTTTTCTCTTGTACAATAGCATTATAAAAGATGGGAAAATACTCTTTTTGTAAAACTGCAATATGATGTAAAATTTTGAAAATATACTATACAGTTAAAAACAAAAGAACTAAGCATGAAATCAGTGGAGAACCTGTCCTCAGCCATGTTTTCCCATATGAATGCAACAGATAAAAAATGTAATAAATTCATTCATCTACACCCACTTTAAATATCTGAGCTGATCAGTAGTTTCACTGATGTGCGGCCAGACTTTGAAGTCTATCTTAGCTCTCTGGAATTTGACCAGCCACTTTCCAGACCATGTAATGCATTGCAGATCTTTCCACATTATGTATTCCAGATGGCCATATTCTTTGTGCGTTTTGCCTTTCTTATTTAGGTTACTGGGGTAATTTGGGAATAAAACTTGCATGCTACAAAGTGACAACTGACATACTGTTATGCTATCATGCTGCTTAGATACTGATGATGGACTTTAATGAATGTTTATGAAGTCTGGGTTTGTTGTTTTTTCCCCCTCTTTCAAACATTTCTATGCTCCTGGATAATGAGACTCTGAATGTGGCAGATTCTTCATGCATCACATGTAAGGCTAGAGTTTCAGAGGTGCAAGCACTCACAACCTTACATGAAATTAATTGGAGCTGGCAAAACTTAGCACCTTTTGTAGATCAAGCCTCTGGTGAATGCAAGTTTCTCCTAGGATTTCCGCAATAAGGAAAGCAGCCCATAAATTGAATTAGCTGGGGCCTCCAAGCTTACTTTAGGGACCACATTATCTGTATCATTGCAATCTTCTGCCTGAGGTTGAATTCAATCATTTTCATAGGCCTCAGCGAGATCTTATCCACTGCCACCCAGAAAATAGCAGGTAGGCAGCCAAGTGATATAAGGTTCTCATTCTCCTGAAAGGTTCTGAGGGCATGCTACACCTTGGAAGATACATCTGCGTTGTTTGTCACTCATACCTCAAGATGGATCTTCCACTTCACACTGTCTGTCCTCCTCCATAGACCTGGAACAAAGCCTTGTATTTCCTCAGGCTACGTTATTCTCATCTCCCTGCCCTCGCTTTGCACTAATCTCTCATTCCTTCCTTGAATCTGATAAGTCAGGAGAAGTTGGAACCCATTTGGAAAAATGTAAGTCCAGTAACCACTACTTCATGCATGTTTTACTACAGTAAATGAAAAAAAAAAAAAAAAGGCATGGAAAACTGCCAAAAGCCTTAGAGGAACATAGATCTGAATCCTGCAAATACTTAGGCAAGAGCACAGGGAAAAAGGCCAAATGTTGCCAATATTGGGGCTATTATTGCTATTAGCAAAAAAACATTGTGGAATACCATCTAAAATATATTGCCACAAGTTTTATTCAGTAAACAGATTAAAATTTCATCACCATGGACAAACAACTTCTGTCTTTCCCAGTGCAGTGTCTCAAACAGATCTGTCTTTAAGAAAAGGTATTTCTGCTTGAAGAGATAGCTAATTGAAATAGCTTGGTTTATATTGGTATTCGGCTAATGCCATCAGGGAACACAGGCGTGGCTGGAAAAATAGGTTGTACCAGGGCGTGGGGGTAAGAGCAGATTTGCCAGTGATACCAGAATCCACGATGTTTTCAGTCTTTGATCATTTTGATTGTTTACTTTGCAATATATTTTTTTCCTTTAAAACTTCCATTACTGTCTTCTTCCCTGCAAACCCTTATGGTCTTCCAAACTTCAAACTAATGAAGCCCAAGCCTCCAAATCACTAGCTTCCTGGCACAGCAAATGTTGCTTAGGTTGCAAAGGCAAAAGTAATGGAAAACTAACTCCCCAGTATATTGTCTGATGCCACAAAGAAATAATGGAAATCCCTGCTTTCCCTCCTGCCTGTGATTTTGATCCAGCCCCCAAAATGGCATTGTCTGCCATGGGTCATTCGTAAGAATAGAGCTTGATGCTCTTTACTGAGATGGGAGTAGCACAGCTGAGGGTACATCCCCTCCAAATGTGATTTTCTGTCTCCTGCTGGAGATGTTTCCCAGAGCTATCTCAGGCACTTTGTGACTGCTTTCCTGGCCTCCTGTGGTGCTGCTGTGAGACCCAAGTGCCCACCAGGGCTCCTTTTTTCAGAAAAATTCTGGGAAAAGGTATTGGCATCAGAAACATTACTGGATGCCCCTCAGGGAGTTATGACTGCTTGACTATTTGTCCTATGGTTTTCTTAAGCTCACGGAAACTCTCCCATGCCCTCTAAAAAGCCATTCTTCAGCTTTCTGCCTGCCCCTCAGATACGTACCAGGGGACAGAAATGTTACAACTCTATTTGCAGAGGGACATCATGGTTACAAAGTGAAACTACAATAAAATTTCACCCCAGAGAGTGTATTTTGTGCACAGATACTGCACGGTTGTTTCCTTAGATGTTGTATTTGCAAATAAGCTTTTCTGTGTTTATTCAGGTTCCTTCTGGAGTTCTTACTTTCACTGTATTCATAAGGAGCACTTCAAACCAGAGAAAATTAGGAACTCTCTGAATGTGGTGTTAAAACAACAAAGCCCTCTCCAATAAATTTCAGCAGTGCCCCAAAAATCTTCTTTCTCCCTGAATTGGGCTAATGTTTACTGTTTATTTTAATTCTGAAGAGCTGTGGTTCTTCAGTATTGCTCTGTACTATGACACCATTGCTCGATGTAGTGGTTTAGGGATGAAAACAATTATGTGGTAAACTTTTGTATTCTTACAAGATGCCTCTTATGCTTACCATTGTGTGAAAAAAGTCTTGGGATGTAGCTACTTAGCTTAGCTCCCACTTTTATTTTTAATACCACTATGCCACCAAGGTTTTTAGGCACACAGTTGCAATCTGTGCAGAGATCCTTACATTTGCCCTGAGTTTGGTTTTTTTGGTCTAATGCAGCTACCATTGCCCAAGCCACAGCTCCCAGCTGATGCAGGGAAGGAGGCAGAAGCCAGTGATTCACGTGGACATAACAGATTAATTTTCCTGATGCCAGAGCCAGGGGCTGCTGTCTCTGAGTCCAGGATACTGCCAGTCATGGGTGAGATGGATGTCAAGCAGTGTTTCTGTAACACCCTCTTTTTCACCTCTTGCCTTAAGGGCTGAATGAATCACCTTCACTTCCACTCCTGATTCAAGGAAAAAATCGAGCTACTAAATTAAGTGTTGGGAATGATCATTGGGAATGATCAGGCCTAAGGGACTAAATGCTAAATGCTTCAGTATGGCACCAGAGCCTGTATGTGAGCAAAAGGAAAAAACCCAGTACAAATTACTGTTGTTTGATATGCTTATACACATTTTTGCATTATTGCCATCAGAATAGCTAAGCTGAGGATATATTCAAAGCTCTGAGTGATGAGCTGCGATGATTGACATGGTTACATCTCACCTGTTGTACAGTCAAAAAGGGTTGCCAGACCTGGCAGCTGCTCCACCCTCATTTGGCCTATGAGTGCTGTCTTCATTCCGGGCATCCCAGCAGCCCAGCCACAGCCATGTGGCTGTCAATGCTTAGCCACCGCTACAGGGAGCAGAGGACAGCAAAGGCACAACCTATCCCAAGCAATGCCACTCCTGCTAGGGACTCAGACCTTCAGCTTTGCCATGTCCCTGGGGAGGCAAAGGAGTAGGTTTCCCCTGTTACGCTGAAACACAAGGTGTGATGAGTTGACCCTGGCTGGACACCAGGGGCCCACCAAAGCCACTGTATCACTTCTCTCTTTAACCAGAGAGGGGGGAGAAAAATAGATCAAAAGGCTCATGGGTTGAGATAAGGACAGGGAGAGATCATTCACCAGTTACCATCATAGGCAAAACAGACCGAACTTGATGAAATTTATTTAATTTATTGCCAATCAAAATCAGAGAAGGAGAGGATAAAACTGCTGAATCTTAAAACACCTTCCCCCCACCCCCGCTTCTTCCCGAGCTCAACTTCACCCCCAGATTTCTCTACCCCCCAGCGGCACAGGGGGATGGAAATGGGGGTTGGGGTCAGTTCATCACACATTGTCTCTGCTGGTTCTTCCTCCTCAGGGGAGGACAGACTCTTCCTGTGCTCCAGCATGGGGTCCCTCTCATGGGAGACAGTCCTCCACAAATTTCTCCAACATGAGTCCTTCCCACGGGCTACAGACCTCCATGAACTGCTCCAGTGTGGGTCCATACTTTCCATGGGGTGCAGTCCCTCAGGAGCAGACTGCTCCAGCATGGGTTCCCCGTGGGGTCACAAGTTCTGCCGGCAAACCTGCTTCAGCATAGGCTCCTCCCCCCATGGGTCTGAAAAGTCTTGCCAGGAACCTGATCTGGCGCAGGCCTCCTATGGGGTCACAGCCTCCTCCCTTCGGGCATCCACCTGCTCTGGTGTGGGGTCCTCCCTAGGCTGCAGGGGGATAGCCTGCCCCACCGTAGGCTGCGCCAGGGGCTGCAGGGGAATCTCTGCTCCGGTGCCTGGAGCCCCTCCTGCCCCCCCTGCCGCACTGGCCTGGGGAGCTGCAGGGCTGCTCCTCACGTCCTCTCATTTCTCTCTCTGGCTACTGTGTCACAGCAGTTTTTTTACCTTCTTAAAAACATTATCACAGAGGCACTTCTACTGTCGCTGATTGGTTTGGCCTTGGCCAGCAGTGGACATAGGGAAAACTAGCAGCTTCTCACAGCCATCCCTGTAGCCCCCCCTCTACCAAAGCCTTGCTACACAAACCCATTACACAAGGCAAAAAAACTCTCTAGGCCATGTAAGGAGTTTTTATTGCAAGCAAAACCAATACAAATCTCCCATCTCCATCTTGTGCCTCTGCCCCTTTAAATAATGCATTTCTTTAGTAGCTGGGTGTGCCTCCAGTGCTGAGACATCAGATGCTGCTGGAGAAAGCTTTTCTATTTAATCCCCTGGGTCAGTAAGGATTGAATTCTTCATTGTGCACACACCTGTGTCATTCTGATTATTCCAAGAAAGTGTAAACTGTGATGGGGAAAGTTACTCTGTTTAAAATACATTGACTTTATTGTATCTTAAAACATGTATCCTTCAGCTACACTTTATCTGCACTTGTCCAGATATCTGATGCTGGGAAATCAAGGCTGGCACGGTACTAAGGGTAATTGTCTGGCTATTAGGGTCTGATTCTAATCCTAGTTAAATATCCTGCAAACTTTCCATGCATTTCAGTGACAGCAGAATAAATTAACTGGCAAATAAATGTGACTTTTACATAGTTGGGATTTGATTTACCACTTACGCTGAGACACATCAATGAGAAATCACCTCAGTAAAGCCAAGAGTGAGTGCATCCATTTTAAAACTGTTGCAAGGTCTTTAATTTGCTGATGAAAAAGTTTCCAGGATCCCAAAAAGTAAATAAAAGTAGGACAGATGACAGATGCCCATCACACAGAGTTAATGATGGATAAATCTTGTTAGGCTGCATTGAAAATGTCTGAAGGTCTGCTCCTCTGTACTGTTTTCATACAGATTAACTCCCCCCTCAGAAAAGCTCAGGTGTTGTCCATGATCCTGAAATGTGGATTTCACCAAGCATCCCTACAAGAAACTGAGTAGCATCAAGACTTTGCCTTCTTTTTTTCTCAAACCATAAACTCCACGTCAAGTCGACTTTTATGAGGCAAAGGGGCTGCACGTGCATGTGCCTCCCCCTTCCTATGCACACATGCCTGTCTCACGGATCTTCAGCTCTCCAAACCCTTAGCCCTGCACGTAACAGTGACAACTCTGTAACAGCTCAGCATCCTCATGTCTCTCTCTGGAGTAATTGTAGATCCCTGACTTCCACTGAGAGAGCAGGCAAGCTGCATGGGCAGTCTGTGGCTGGGGACTGGAGCAGTGGCATAGATGACCTCACAGTTACCCATAGCAGATTTACAAACCTGAGGGTCTCCTCCATCACTGGCAAACAGCCAGAGTGTGTTGTAGACGAGCATTTGATACAATAGTCTCCTGTAATGCAAACTGTGCAGTAGGTATGTAAAGAGTTTTCTTAATTTGAGTTTCCTTGCTTGAATGCTTTCATTATTACTAATAGGCTTGCTATTGCTTATTGCAGTATAAGCCCCTGTGAGTACACTGACATATGCATGCTCTCACTAAGCCCACAGCCCTACTGACTGCACTTTAAGGGATATCCTAAGGCAGATTAGAAGGCCGGTGGCTGCACACAGAAGTGTCCCTAGAAACTTCACTTTAAGATGAGATGCGAACAGGGGCCCGGTCTCAACTTAAAGGGTAGTGTTAGGCTTTGCTGTTTAAGAGCAGAGGCATTGCTGTAAACATGAAGAAGGGAGGAAGGCATGGTGATAAACATAAACCACACCAGTTGTTGCAGTCTGTGCTGCAGTAATCTGATCTGGCAGGAAAAAAAAAAAGGTATGAAGGGAGCTGACGAAGATTTACATACCAGGGAGGGAATACGGGACACCTTCTGTTCAAATGCATATGGAGGCAAGTGACCTGGGATTTGGTATTACGCATATGTCTGTCAGTCCGAGAGTCAGGGATCCAGTGAAAGAAGGCAATTACCAATCAGTTCTCTACAATCAAAGACTATTCTCCACTTACAGGCACCTTCTTGCCAACATCAGGATGTCAATCACAACTGTGCATGGTCAAAGCCAAGTGAACAGCAAATTTTGAACTCTTCCCCACCCTTTTTGTCTTTCCATAACACAGTCCCACTGATTGTACAACTCAAATTTCAACTCGACCTATTTCAAAAGATGCACATACCTTAGAAAAAGCAGGATTCATATTTTATGTGGGTATTCTTTTCTCAATCCTTGGTGGATGATAAGAAAGGATTGAAGATTTCCAGGCACATAAAGCGTGAGAACCATTCACAAGCTTTTTTTTTTTTTTTCAGTGAGAAGCTGAAAGGTTACGTGGCTCTTTTCTAAAAAACAGAAAAAATGTGTTCAAGTTTAAAAGACCAAGATTAAGAAATAAATTAACTGAGTTTGGTGTGTTTCACTATCAAGAGATATGTAGAGATACAAGGACAATGATGAAACTGTACTTGCACCAGCAGCCCCTCTACGGCATGATCATAGCCATGTCTCCAGAGGAGCAGAAGAACAGTCCTCCTCCAGAGACACTTCTTAACAACGATATTTGTCAGTTTTGATGAGGAAAATGAATCATTTCCACCTATGCCCTAGAAAGCTCTAGCCTCTGATACTGGTTTCTATGTTGCAGCCTGGGTTACAAACAAAATGTTTCAAGGACCCTATTAAAAGTTTGCAGTCTGTCTCCAGCTTCAGGACACTTTTCAAGAGTTCGGGCTGTCTTCCTGGAAGGGGAGGTGCTATTTAGTGGAGGAGCAGGTGAGCCTGGACACTTTTGAGCCATTCCTCTTCTCCTTCCCCAGCATCACCAAGGGGTGGACAGGCTACAACCCTGCCTCGTCCTCTTAGCGTCGATTTATAGGTTACAATATTGCACAGGAGTTTGCCTAATCCTTTTTTTTTTTTTTTTTTTTGGGGGGGGGACACGACTGCTGGCACTGCCTCCCCTCTCACCCTGCCCTGGCAAGCAAGTTCCAGAAGTTCACAGTGTGCACTGCGAACGAATACCTTTTTATCCGACTCCAGGTGGTCTATGAGTTTTGCTGAGTGCCCCCCTAGCTCTAGCATTGTGAGATTTACTGAACAGCACGCCCACATCCAAGTTACCCACAACCTTTATGATTTTGTAAACTTGTCATATCATTCCTCAGCCCTCTCCTCTCTGCCCCAGAGAGTCCCATGCCTTCTAGCCCCTCCTGCTAAGCCTGCTGCTCTGCCAACCTAAGCATTTTGCTTTCCCTCCTCTGTGTGCTTTCCAACTACGCTACGCCCCTCTTGGGCTTCTGAGCCCAGCTCTGCTCACAGCACTACTGGATTGTATGAGGTGGCAAAACAATGTCCTCTGCCATCAGGACCCTTCCTGTTGTTCTTGTTGGCTTTTTGGGGCAGGCAGGAGGGTTTACTGAGCTAAACTAGAGGATAGAGCAAATCTGTATCCGGAAGCTTTGGAGCTGGTCAGCAGAGAGGGTGAAAAGTCCTCACAGAGCTTCCGCAAGCCCTGGCCAGTGTATCCAACAGACATAGGCTGTTGATTGTATAGTATGTTGACTGTTTGTGTAAGATGAGGTAACAGCTTTGAGAGGGAGAAGAACCTGGTACCAGCTTTTGTTCTGCATTTTTGTAGTCCAAAACCAAACAAGTCCTTGTTTTGCTGTCTCTTCTGAAGAGGAACAGCAGCCGGGACAAAGGGTCACCACTCAGGATGAGCCACATTTCTGCGGATAGCTCAGACTGAAATGTTCTAAGGTAAAAATTAAAAAAAAAAAACAAAAAAACCCACAAAAAAAACCAAAAAAGATGCCTCAATCTTTAAACGTGTTTCTTATTTTTTCCTTCAGCATTGAGACAACACATGCTTTTCAGCACAGCTCTCAGGTAGCTAGCCAGCTGGCTCCCATGCTCTCAGGGTGAGTTCTCAGTGTCTGGTCATGTCCTGATAGATGACCTATTAGTGGTCAGAGACTGGAGACTCGGTGTTCATGCCGTGGGATCGCTCACAACCAGAGGTCCCAGCCTCCTGTGAGGAGCCACAGTCACCACTTCTCTGCTGCCTCCTGGCCAGTGGATTATGAAAGCAGAGTGCCAAAAAACCCCCTGAACTCCCGTTCAAACCACTGCAGTGCACTTTTTGTAAGAGCAGATTTTCATTAAAGCCATATATCCCATAGAACAGCAAACCACTTTCAACAGAACTACCAAAATGCTGATTACGTTAAGTATTTCATCCAGGAATGTCCCTTTTACTTGAGTTTCTTCATGAGACCCAAGAAATCAGCAGGTTTCACTTACAATTTGCTGTGGACCTAACAATGTTTGTTAAATTTTGTGGTTCTGTGAAGTACAACTCATATTCTAATTTATCATTCACATATTTTTTAAATCTATTTCTCATCAAAACCCCTCCATTACAGGTGCACCTCAGGAAAGAAAGCTAATAATCCAACATGATTCATGCAGTGAGGGCCCGACACCTCCAGCCATTCTTTTCAAGTGCTGTTGGCATTAGTTAATATTTTCCACCTTTACTTTAGGTAATTTCCTAGTTTTCTATAGACAAGAAAAACATTTCAATAATGACACCCACAGCTCTAAACCACTACTTAGCACATAATGAACTAATTTAAACCAAGTCAATTTGATTCCAATTTTCTGCCATGTGAAACAGATGCTTTTGCCAAGGCCAAAAGCTGGACATAAAGAACAGTAGCATGTGAGCACATTCCTGACTGTAGGTGTAAATCATGCCTACACAGTACTATATTTCAAACAACATTAAGTATAAAGTAAGAGAATAAATTAAATAAATGAACTTACAGGCTTAGCCACTCTGCGTTTGCCATTTCTTTCCAGGTCATTTCACAGTCCTAAAATACTTCTTTTTGTAAAGTTGTGTTTGTTTGCTTGTTTGGTTGGTTGGTTGGTTGGTTTGGTGATGAAAGAAAGTTTCAGTAGCTGTTTATTTTGTTTGTTGTGAAAGTGTGGTTTTATACTAAAATGTTTGTAATTCTTTGGTGAAAATATCAATCTCTACATGACTAGGCAGCTGAAATTTAACCTTTAAAATAAACCACTGAGTAAAAATAGCATCTTTTTTTTTTACCATAATGTATTCTATTCATAGTGAAGCAATGATGACTGCAGTACATAAGACAACTAGCGCCTGCGAAAGATGTGAGTCCTTTGAGCAATATACACATTAGTGTATTTGCATTTCAAGCTTTTGTATACCTTTTATCACCACACAGCATCAAAGGCAGGGTTTAGATTTATCAACAAAGCCAAAACACACAACAGTATCTCTCTAATACTGCCATGTGTGGCTAACAATAGGACTGTAATAACAAGCTCTTCATTTAAAGTCGAGGCTCCACGTTTTTAAGTCATAGATTACACAGAGCACTTTCTAACACAACTGGCATGTCTTAACAAAGAGGAAATGCTAGCTTAGGAAAACATTCAATGCTTTCAAGTCATTTCTGGTGGATGAGGACGTTCTTTTTGCTGTGCTTTTGGGAAGGGGATACATATCCAACCAGCTCCCCTCTGCTACTAGGGAAGGCAGGGCTGTATGCTAACAAAACCTTTGCTAAAAGAACAACATTTTGGTTCCCAGGAGGGAAAAGGAGGTAATTGGCTGCTGGGCACGTTTTGCCTAAGCAAACACAGCAGAAGTCTTGTCAGCAGCCCTGGGATATGTGGGAAGTGATTGCCTGAAGGAAAGAGGTGGTGGAATTTGCTATATAGTGTTTTCCTATTTCTTATCATTCCAAAGGCAGGTTCAGCTGTTTATCCTTGCTTTTATTGTCCGATTGATAACTTTAAGCCATTATTAAATGCAGTCTGCATTTGTGCAGTCTGCTGCGAATTCACAGCCAAAAGAGCAAGTAAAGCCAGACAGAGCAAAAGCCTGAGATAGCAGAAGCTAAGCACACCTGTCACATCACAAGGTCTTTTAGACAAGGGAAAGCATTTCAGAACCTTCCTGGAAAAAATGTGGGGTATTTAAATGTAGTCATATCTAGTATGATCTGCAATCATCCTGTGTGGATACCATGTGAACTCTGATGCTGTGGTGGACAGAAGTGCAGAAAATCACACATTCAGCAGGTAACAATCTAAAGTACATCAGAACCTGACATCTGTGTACCTAATAAGTGGGTTCGAATATGCTGCTGCTTTGTTTTGGCCCATGTCTCAGCCTCTACGCTTGCATCTGCTCTCACCTACTACACATGGTGTCTGATCACCCAGAGGCAGGAGTGTCAATGCTCTTTGCTTACCATGTTGCACCTACCCCAATCTATTTTACTTCACATCTAGTACATGCAGCAGGTGGATAGAATCATAGGATCACAGAACCATAGAATCGTTTAGGTTGGAAAAGACCTTTAAGATCATCAAGTCCAACTGTTAACCTGACACTGCCATCCCACCACTAAACCACGTCTCTAAGCACCACATCTACCTGTCTTTTAAACACCTCCAGGTACGGGGACTACACCACTTCCCTGGGCAGCCTGTTCCAATGTTTAGCAACCCTTTCAGTGAAGAACCCTAATGTCCAATCTAAACCTTCCCTGGCACAACCTGAGGCCATTTCCTCTTGTCCTGTCACCCATTACCTGGGAGAAGAGACTGACAATACAGTCGGATGCAGCTCCACAGGTAAAAGCTAAGGTTGGAGTGATTGTGTTAATGCCGACTTTATACGATCTGACATCTAGCATCATTTGGGCAGATAGTAAAGGCCACTTTTACATAAACAACTTCTCAAGCAGAGTAAGAGCAGTACTGGAGAGCCAGCATTCATACCAGATGTGTTTGAGGTGTTTCGTTTCGGACTAGCTCTGATCTGGTCTTGTCTAAATCTCCATTAGCAGTGGGAATAGGCAGTGTGCTGCTAGGGTGTGTCTTCTGGTTTAGTTAGTCATAAAGGAATGTGGTTTGTGTGCACTTAGACCAGCCAGTGCTCTGAGACTCCACGTGCTAAGCAGGAGTGACTGGGAGACTCCCTTGAAAGCACTCGCTTATCTAAACCCAGATGTCAATATTACCTAGCAGAACTAGAGCAGCAGCTCCTTCTGTGGGCCACCAGATCCTGCTGCTGCAGTCGCCCATGCTGCTGCAACTGAGACCTCATGGGAATAAGGGGAGCTGATCAGCACAGCTGCACATCATTTCACGAGGGTGATGGTCTCCTCACTGTTCTGGTTCCATGACAATGTAACTCTAGTGACAGATACTGACCACAAAGGAAATCTGTCCTCAATATATGCTTAGTCTATAATGCATATGTTAAATAAAAATAAATGTTATATAACACAAATTTGATGTACCCTGATGTAAACTCTTCCTCAAAACAACTATATACCTGTATGGAAGTTCAGGTCAGATGGTATCAAGTGATTCAAGGAGGGAAAGCAGGCACACTTGTTATTTGTGGAGTGGGTGTCAAGGGCAGCATTACTCCCTGGGGTAGGGAGTAACACTGGGATTTCACCAGAGCTACCACCACCTGTGCTAGACTTGAACCTCTTCCAGAGACTGAAAACTATGCTGTGTTATAACACTGCAGGAAAGGGCAAGGTGGAGACACAGGCAGGGTAAAATGCATGGCCAGGTACCTATGGTTACTCTGCATGCACTTAACCTGCGGACTGCTGTTTCTGTAGAAGCTTCCTTTCCCTCCTCTGGGACCCGCAGAGGTTTAGGTTTAGGTGGTCAGCTGTGATTGAGGTGCAGTTCCAGTCAGGCTAGCTAGATAGGTATTGCACGTTCCCCAGCACGCTCAGGGAGCCTGGTGAAAAACAGGCGGTTTGGGGTTTTTTTCAGCATTTCAGATGAAACAACGGGGGCAATTATCTCCTTTATTTGGAAAATGATACTGAATTTGTCTCTAATTGCAAGAACTACTTGCAGACTTTCCCATGTTTGGGGTTTTTTTAACTTCCTTCCGGAGTGTGTTTCAGCACAGCATCACTGCTACAATCTTCCTGCCCCCTAAAGCATCAGCCTTCCACTCCTTGCTCTGGCAAGGGTCCCACTGGCTCTAACAAGTGCTCACCTGGAGTCGGTGTTACTGACTTGGGCCCTCCGTGCGTAATGGGATTGAGAAAGGAGGGTGTACCAGGCCTAATGGTCCTTTTGCTGAAAAAAAAAATAGTTTCATGTTTATCAAAACTATTTCAGCTGCATTAAATTCACTTGAAAAGAGAGATTGTTTGTGTGTCAGATATTTCACTTGATGTTCTTTAAATGAGACAAAGGATCCATACATGGTATTCTAGTAATTTCATTGCAGGACTTTCTTTTTCATTTTCTAAAAAGTAATAAAAAATATAGGAAAATGCTTTGTTTCATTTCACAAAAAGCATTTCTATGAAGCCCATTTTATTCCAGGTTCTACTGAACTGATTTTTCATTTTGCTTAGGTCAACCAGAGTCTTTAAGAAAACCTGTATAACAAGGATTTCCCTTATCCCCTTTACATTTTGACTGGCCAAACATCAATGCAATCTCTTTAGAAATCTGCAAGTGTGAACGACCTCATTCTGAATCCCACGTGTTTCCCAAATACCTCAGATAGCTGATAGATCTGCCACCAGCAGCAGGGGACAGGGCACAAGAGTTTCACCAACTGGTCCAGTAAAGAAATGCTGCATCAAAACAGACCTGGTGACTCTTCAGTTCTGCAGGTGATTTATCCACAGAAAATTCATTCCTTACTGTTTCACTGTTTCATAGCTTTCAGAGAAAATTAATTCCTTGGAAGCTTCTTATTGGAAGATGGATTATACCATTATATTTTATCTAATGCTAATGTTTCTCATACAGAGGATCCCAAATAACTTTTTTTTTTCATTTGACATTTACCTCCCTGCAAAAGGCCATTGAAATAATTTGTTGTCAGTGCCTAAAAACGTACAGCTATGTCACAATGTTAAAAAGGAAGGCTCTGACAGACGAATGAGAAATGTAGTTAACTGGTCCATCAGGCGAGGCATAAGGAAAGAAGACTGTAAATGCTGATGTGGCTCCAGGCTCACAGGGGACATTTGACTTGGGGCAGCCTCCTGTACCTGACACGGACTGGTGGTCCCACCTTGTAGCCCCCTAGGACGGGTCAGCACTGCTGCCCTCTCCTCGTCAGTCCTGTCTCGCAGGCAACAGAAACCAAGAGTGCATTGAAGCACTTGAGGAGGACGCTGAGGCGGTGTGTGGTGGGCAGCAGCACCCGGGTGTCCCTAGCCCTCCTGGGAAAGGGGAATAGAAGGGGATGGAGGAAGCATGCACTCCTGGATGAGGTGGGGAGACACAAAAGTACTAGCTTCAAAGCTGGAGAACCAGCAAGAGTGACTGCCCTCATGGGTACCCTCAGGAGCCAGAGCCTCACTGGGGTATGAAGAAGCTGGTCACAAGCAGTGTTCCCCAGGGCTCAGTTCTAACGCCAGTCTTGCTTAATATCTTTATGAAAGACCTGGACGAGGGGATTGAGTGTGCCCTCAGTAAGTTTGCAGATGACACCAAACTGCGTGGGAGTGTTGATCTGCTCGAGGGGAGGAGGGCTCTGCAGAGGGACCTGGACAGGCTGGATCAATGGGCCAAGGCCAACTGTATGAGGTTCAAGGCCAAGTGCCGGGTCCTGCACTTGGATCACAACAACCTTATGCAACGCTACAGGCTTACTGGTGAGGCTGCACCTTGAATACTGTGTTCAGTTTTGGGCCCCTCACTACAAGAAAGATGTTGCATTGCTGGAACATGTCCAGAGGAGAGCAACCAAGCTGGTGAGGGGTCTGGAGCACAAGTCTTCTGAGGAGCGGCTGAGGGAACTGGGGTTGTTTAGTCTGGAGAAGAGGAGACTGAGGGGAGACCTTATTGCCCTCTACAACCGCCTGAAAGGAGGCTGTAGCGAGGTGGGTGTTGGCCTCTTCTTCCTGGTAATGGGCGATGGGACGAGGGTAAATGGCCTCAAGTTGCACCAGGGCAGGTTTAGGTTAAATTAGGAAAAATTTCTTCACCAAAAGGGTTGTGAAGCATTGGAACGGGCTGCCCAGGGAAGTAGTGGAGTCCCGATCCCTGGAGGTATTTAAAAGACGGGTAGCAGAGGTGCTTAGGGACATGATTTAGTGGTGGATGGCAGGGTTAGGTTAACAGTTGGACTTGATGATCTTAAAGGTCTTTTCCAACCTAAACGATTCTGTGATTCTAAAGCAGTGAGGCATCTGTCACCTGGCTCCCTTCACAGTTCCATGCTCTGTTGTTTGGGGCACTGAGGTCTTACAGTTGGACATCCAGCCTGCTATACTTTCTTTTTCTTTGCTCAAACCTAGCCATTTGGCTGGAAAGTTTTGACTCATCCATAAGTTTTAAAAGTAAAAATTTTTGCCCTGCTGCATTCTAAGTATCACCACAAAAAAAAGCATAGCATTGGTTTCACTGGACCATGTGTTAAACGCTGTCTTCTTTTTCAAGTAAACTCCTCAGCACATACTAGGGTTTGAAATTTTTTATCTTCCTAGTTTGATATTTTCAATATTCAGCATCGTTTACTGGTGATTTCATACACAGTCATTTTTTTTCTGGAGTCCAGGGAGAAAGAACCAGAGAAGAAAAAATGCTGATTGACCACATGGGCTTAAATCTTCTCTTTCTAAGAGAATTAAACACTCTTGAAGGTCTTTATTATAGATTATCAGGAGTCTGTAATTGCACCAAAAATCTGACAGAGACAGCAGACATGGAGGATAAGAAAATGGAGATGTCAGAGGTCACAAACACAGGTAAATAGAATACCACCTAAACATGTTGGAAGGCCAGTATGAAATTCCAAGAATATAATTCTGATGTTGAAGGATTTCCTACTTGAAAATAGTGGGAAAACTTTACTTCTAACTATATATAAATGCAGGAGTGTAATCTATGAAGAAAGTCATACGCAGGGTTAGCATTACATAAATCACAACCTTCTCACTTCAGTCAATTTTAAATCAGAAAAAAAATCTAAGTCCATTTTGAAATATAATACCTAGAACTCAGCCAAGCCTCTTGCTAATGGCATTTATTAATAATTCTGGGCCTCTGTTTATTTGGGAACATCCAGGGCCTCAAAGTTCCAGCTGGGTTACTTCATATTGACTAGAAATATGTCATATTGTATAGTCTGTGATGGGATGCAAACCTTTCACATGCGTGTTTTCATCTGGACCCAGATAAGGATCACCCTCTTACAAAAACAAAATGGATGTGATTATGCAGTATGGATTTCTAATTGCTCACCTCTGCATAGTATTCACTGTAAGTAACTGAAGTGTCACATTGATTTTTGCAGCTGCTTTTACAACCTTCTACCTATTTGGTGTACAACTTTTAGGTGCGTGTTTGAATATGCAGATATAAAAAAAACCAAAACAATGCAGCTGGCAGCACAACCTCAGAAAGTTTTGCACTTTCCAGGACAGAGGAGGGATGGTTTAAATATGCCTATGATGCTGAGGTCAGCAAAGCTATACATATAAATGTCAAGTACGTGCTAGTTCTCCTGTGAGGTCATATCAGAGTGGCTCTCCTCAGCACTCTTTAGCCTGACAGCATTTGTCAGTTTGGTTTCCTAATGAACTCCTGTACCTAGGGTAGACGTGTGACACTTGCAGAATGTGGCATGTTATTCTAGATTGCAGACAGGTGTGTACACATCTTCCAAGAGGCCAAATACTGCTCACTTCTCTCAGGGGAGGTTTGCCTTCTGGCTTTGGCTCCACACTTCTAACTTCATTTCTATGCTAAGATATGCTAAGAAACTGTTACAGTTCTTAGTAAACACCCTCTGCCCACCCTAGCTTGCTGGGGCTCAGACTGTCACTCTAGATGTGTCAGGGAAAGCGAGGCAATTGTGATTATGGTCTTCACTGTGCCCTGTTGGAGTCTGCAGAATAAGCAGAAGCAAGAGAAAGTTAGGGACTTGCTGGTGTGTCTCTGGGGACAGAATCATTGGAGATGGACAGGAATAATGTACCCCAGTGGGGGTACCCAAACCCAATGAGTGGTCCTCTGGGGACCGTGCAACCATGCACTGCTACATTTGCAGTTACACTTGCTGCTCTGGCGACCCAGCTCTGAATGAGGGAACAGCTTGCAGGCAGGATTGCACACAATGATTTGATGTCTTTTCTCAGTTTGATGGCAGTATTGTGATCCCTGGCTTGCCAGCAGGCTTTGGCATGGCTGAAGCATGTAGCTCTCCGTGCGTAAGGCTCTTCCTCATGAGCCCGGGGTAAGCAAGTGTTGGAAAAGAAGCACTGGAAGTACAGCGTGTTCATAGGTTGGGTAGAGCTGGCTGAGCTGCCTCTTGGGCCATGGGAGGAAGAAATCACTGAGGTCCATGCCAGTTAAGCTAGAAGGCATCTTCCCACATTTTGTAATCAGCATTTTGTGAGCACTGGCAGGTATAAACTGATGGCATGTACAATGCACAAGTCAAAACACAAGCCTAAAACACAACCTAATCCAGGGAAGAGTTTCCTGTGATGCTGTAGGATACACAGCTGTTCTTATGAGCTCTACCTTGCTTTAATGCTACATAGCATTAAAATTTTATTTTGTTTGCATTGAGCTTCTTTGCAGCTCCAGTCAGGAATTCCGTCCTAACTTTGTTTAGCAGCCAAACCCCTTACTTTTCTTGAGGGCTGTTCTGCTCCAGAGAGGACAGTATGTTGGTTCTTATTGCTATTACTCTAGCCAAGCATTGGTAAAGTTACAGAGGGTTCCCTCAGATCTTTGCTCACACAGGTCATCTGATGCAAGGAATTTTTACTTTTTAAACCTTTTGAAAAAACATTCAGCTAATCTTCTAGGCTCTGGTTCAGGAAAGGACACTCCTAATAGTAAACATATGCTTTGGAAGTGTCATTTAAACCAAGGGATCTGAAATACATGTTTCCATTAAAGATTGTAACTAAATGCTGTCCTCAATAGGAGTGCATTCTGGATTTGGGCATTAATGAGGGTGTCCGAGGACAAGCAACATCTGCTTTTTAGCTTTGCATTAGCTCTACATCACCTGCCGACAAAGGCAGTGCTTACACATGAAGGAAAGCAGTTTTGATTATAAAGTAGCCAAAGGTATGGTTGCACCTTGCTGTTTTCAGAGAGGTTATTAGATTTAGGGCCTTGATACTTGCTTGGAAGACCTGAGTCTTTCCAACACTCACTGCATTCAAGGGTATTCAGTGCTTTGCAGGATTAGGTCCAGCTACACAATTTTGAAAAATCTCTCTTTGATGCTTGGTGGCTATGTTTGAAGTTCATAGCATCATTTATTATTATTCTTCTTTACGCGTGGAGCACAGCCACCACAAGCACATTCATATGTCTAAAACTGAGCTGAAAAAAAATGTTCTGGGGTTTAATAGAAGCTTCCAGTTATTTCTTTCTCATACATGCAACCCTGAGGAAGGAGCTTTAGGACACATTTGTGGGCTGTCTCCACAAATGCGCGTGGCGAGGGCAGCAATTGCTGTGTCCTACCTGTAGCGGTGAGTGCACAGAAAGCTGGAGGGGCCAAGTCACCAGCTAGCACCGTCTTTTGCAAAGACAAGAGAAGCTTCCTGAGTCCTTCAACAGGCAGGCATTCACCACACGATCCCTCCAATGGTCTCCCAAGTGTCAGTCACAACATAACACATCTCAGCTAAGACAATAAATTGGTCTAAATTTAGCAGAAAAAAGACACCTGGCTCTCTACCAGGCCTGATAAGCAAGAAACAAAAGATGACCAAAAGGAAAAAAACCAAAAACCCCTGGATGTCAGGAAATCTTTTACAGATTTCCCCCCACCCTCTTTTGGACTTCCGTTGCCACTTTCTCATCAGGTGTGCTGACGGAAACCGATCGCTGGCCGCTCTAATAATTGCCCTGGATTCCTGAGACGTCTGCCCTCCGGAGGGGCCAGGAACCAAGACAGAGGAGAAGGAGGCCGGGATGTGCTTGCCCGCCTGGAATGCAGCTGGAGCTGAAAGCTGACACCAGCTCGGTGGAAAAGGGCTTGCGAGCAAAGGCTGTCTCCAAGACAACAGAGTATTTTCCCTCTGATGCTTTTACACAGTGGGGTTAAAGTTCTGTGAAAGCAACAGCTGTTGTAAAAACATTGTATTAAATATGCTTAGAACTGTAAAATGCATGCTCCTCATGTTGCACTTTGCTCGAGAGAAATATGGAAACCTGTGGTATGTCTGAGGGAGAGTTTCTGCTCTCTCAGAGGCTGTTTTATAAATGTCATGCTCCATTTTAAACTTTTT
>NW_009258296.1:1457700-1464319 GCF_000687185.1 Egretta garzetta | reverse complement strand
TCCTGCTGAGAGGGCTGCTTCTTAAGACCATTTTTCTCTAAAGCTGACTTTCGAGTTTGAAGTTAATGACTAAAGCACAGCTGGGTCTATGCCTTGCTTTTACCCCTTTAAATTATGCTGTTTGTTGGAAAACTTGACTTCCACTCTGTGCATGCTCTTGTGTTTGGGCATAAGCAGCTAAAAACGAAGCCTGCTTGTCCTGGTACCACTCCTACATGTAGCCCAGCTCTCATTTGCAGTTCAGACTCACCAGCACTAATATTTTCCATCCCCAGAGAGCAAATCTCCTGCAATGCTCTCCTGTTACAGACTTTGCTAACCTCTGGGAAGAAACTTTCAGTGTAGATAAAACATTACCACTTTCAAAAATAGGAGGCCAGCATAGGACAAGGGCTGCTTCAGAGGGGTTGTCTCACTCTTGTTTTGCAATTTTTAGCAGCTTTTAAAACCTATATGCAGTTTTCAAGTCAAGAAGCAAAGAGCTAGATGCTGTAAGAGCCTCATCCCACGCAACCTTTCCCAAGTGGGACCACAGGGATGCAACGGCACAGCCACACAGATGCCCAGAGAGCCTCTTCAGGCACTGATGGGACAGCTGTATTTTTGCTTGTCTCCACGCAAACTTTGTAAAAGCTGTAAAAGCCTACTGAAAAGTGTGTTTGATTTCTGCCATCTCTTCTCTTCCTTGCTTGGGGTTTTCCTTTCTCTGGAAGGAATCCTTTTTCTAGCAAAAATCTTTTTGTGCTGGAACAGAAAACTTCATATATCTTTTTAATAAAGTTTGCTTTATTTCATAAGAGCTGGACTGTAGGTTGGCAATTCCTCTCTTTAAATTCCTACTGGACTTTCAGACAGTTAGATTTAGCAGACTGATATTCTATAGCCTGAGTTCATCTATGATTTTTTGTCTCTGCTTCACTGCACAGGGTCCTCCACCCTGATTCTGTCTTTTCGCTAGAGATTTTGTCTTCTTTTTCTGACAAAAATGTTTTCTTTTCCTCCCTTCCCAGAAGTGCTCAAAATAAATAGTATGTGAACATTTACTGAGTTGTCAAGCCTATCGGGTCTGAGCCCATTTAAGCAATGTGAACCTGCTCATCCCTAGCAATAATACTAATACAAAATTACTCTTCCACCCAAATCAAGTTCCAACATCTGGACATAGCTTGTCCTAATGGACTTGGCAATGTTGCCAAAAAAGCCTCTTCATCCTTCACCCAGCAGCTGCCATCATCACAACAGTCCAGCTCCCACTGGGATGGCTAAACATTTCTGCAAAGCTGTTTGAGCATGTTTCAGGAATCCCAGGAAAGAGGGCTTGAGAGGAAGGTGTTGTTTGGACACATGAACTCACAAGTACGCCAAAGAGGGGAACAGGAGAATATTGCAAACCCCATTCTTCCCCACCCCTTAAAACATATTCAACCAATTAAAATAATCAGTGCAAAGATTAATTTTGACCATATGAATGTATGTGTGGGAAAAACTTGATGATTTAAAATATGTTGTGTTTTGGGAAAGATCATTCAAACACATGTCTGAACACATACATATGAGAGAGAGAAATCTCAATATCTGGGCTTGATTTACTTCCATGCCCTTGAAGGTACAAAATTCATATGTATTCTACATCTGTTGGAACCTGGCAGAACAGGAGTTGTGGGCTTTTTACTGCTGCCAGAGTCCACGTGCATTGGATTATGCTGTTGTCCCACTTCATGTTAGAGACTGGATCTTCATGCGTAGTTGAATGTTTGTCTGAAAACACAAGACCCATTCATCTTCAGTGGGAAAAGCATGCCTAAGCTACTTCAGCACTTTTGAGAATCTCAGCCTAAATCATTTTAAGACATCAGAAGTGAAAATGTTGGCTCACTCAAGACAGAGTCAAACCTGCTGATTTCAGTTGAAGCTTTGGATGTTCAGCACTCCTCAGGTGTGGCTTCTGTAGGGTGAAAAAACCCAGCCACTCAAGAAAATTCTCTCAATTTTGGGAGCCAAACTTCCCCAGGAGGGAGGGAGGCCCTTGAAATGCTCTTTCAAGAATTTGGCTAGACGAATGAACAGGCTGGGCCAAATGTCTGTTCAATACCAGGTGGGGTCTGGAAGAATCTTTTTTGAAGCCAGCACAAATGGCAGCACCTTGCCCACTTTGATTTATGCCATTTCAAATTTTGAAGACATTTTCCCCTCCACCACTCCTCAGTTCCATTGTCCCCACAAAATGCATGGCAATCGGAGAAACATCATTAAGTACAATAACCAGAAGGCACCGCAATGCCCTCATTACCAGAGGGCTCTAACCAGCAAAGATCATTTTATTTAGCTGAAATCCTTCCAAACATCAGTGTTTTTCAACTTGGTTTTTTAATATTTTCTCACAATCCCAAAGGTTAAGGGCCAGATCTTCAAACAGAGCCTGTGACAGGCAGTATCTCAATTTGCAAGAAGGAAGAGGAAGGGATTCTGTCTCCAGAGGGAGGCAAAGAACGGAAAGTACTTCAAATTAAGGGGCATTTTGAAATAACTCCTGTGCCTAGCTCTCTCACTTCTGAGCTGAGCATCTAGTAATAGGATTGCAAAATTGTTCTTCAGATGAAGAGCGTGATTTTGTTAGGTTTCACTCTGCTCCTCATGGAAGTCACTGGAAGATTCACCACTGACTGACAACACATAGCAATGAGTGTAGTTTAAAACTTTTCATTATGTGAGTCTATGGTTCAGGGGAGTAAGAGACATGTTTTTAAAAAAATATATGTTTACAGCCTCAGAGGCAATATATGCATTCAATCAAAGAGAAGTTTTTAAACAAGCGTATCTATAAAAATTAAGTAGCTGATTCCCAACAAGCCAAAGCCTTAATTCCATGGTGAACCCATTGTCCTGCTCTCAACCGGTACACAATTCTAGGTTTTATATCAGAAAAAGGACATTGTACTTTTCTTAAGCCCCAACCTATATGAAATACTATTGTTATAGCATTCACCACAACAATAGGCCTTTGGAGCGCTCAAAATGCCTGGCTGTCAATTAGGTTACTATAAGGAAGGAACAGGACATTGTTTACATCACAATGCAGCATCAATGAAGGTATATACATTAGCCAGATGAATGCATTCTGCTGTGTTTCAGTAAGCCCAGTGCAATCAATGCTGATATAATGAATATTAAGCAGATCTCTAGGAACAGACCGCGCAGGTATGGGCTGCACCATAACTGGGTGCTCAATATAACTCAGTAAGTGATGTGCTCCACAGAACGGCGGTGTTTTGGAGCGCTTTGCTTCAGGGGAAGGTTATTGATGGGGTGTGTGTGTGTGTGTGTGTGTGTGTGTGTCAAAGATACCTAACAGCCTGGCACTGACCCATTGAAAATAAGGAAGCAGTTTCATACAGCCTCACCATTTGCCTTTGTTATTAGGAAATAAATCAGCCTTTGTTTTTTCTGGACAAAGTGAAGGAATGTCATTATGACTTATAAATTGTGCAGTTACAAAACAATCAGGAAATCTTCCCATTTAAATCTGAATAACTTTAATTGTTTGGAATTTAAACTTTAGTCTATTGAGTGAAACAAATGTTTAAATAGAGCTCTTCATTGAAATTCTGAGTTTGAGCTAAAAACCTCACAGAAAAACTGTGAGGCTGGTTAAAGACTGAGCAAATCTTACAATTGCATCATTTAATACCTTTTGACTGAAGATAAGACAAAACCCAGAGATGACAAAATGGCAAACTGTTGTGGTTGATAGGGCTTTATTTGTTCTATCGCAAGTGCATTCAGAGTGTTATTGCCATGTCATATCATTATGCAGCTCCCTCAACTCTGTCTGGACCCTTAGTCCTGAATGTACTGGTGCATTAGCAGTTAGTACATTAAGTCAAACATATGCAGAGTTCCTTGCTTGCTCAGGGAATAGCATCAAACATTTTTACACAGTGCTCGCTCCCAAGCTATCAAAGGTTGTCTGGAGAAATTGTTATGTCATTGAGCTAAACCTCTCTGACTTGATGACAGCAAGATGAAGAAAAGGCTAGCAGAAGAAATGGTGCAGTTTTTGAGAAATGGGTAGAAGTATTATTTGTACTTCGCATACAACTAAAAGCAAACCCTCCACTTAAAAAACAGCCATTTTTGTCACTAGGCAGATGAGCTGGCATCACTGATCTGGCAATGGGAGCTGCAGGCTTAGAAATGATCTATGAATAACCTCAGCACTCTGATAGCTATGATTTTATTGGTGCTTCCATGGTGTAAGAGCCTCGCCACTTCTAGAATTCCTTTTTTCCAGCCTTTATCTCCAGCTAAGCTCCACCCCTCGTGGATTTTCACACTGTCCCTTCTCAGAGATGACCTCTCTTCCACCTCTGACCTCTTTCAGAGTTTTCACCCTTGCTTTAACAATTGATTTATGATGTGCCTGTGAAAGGGTCAAGCCTACTTTTACGGTTTGCTTAAAATATTTCTTTTTTGGGTAGATACAGAAGTGGTGCTTAATAAGTGCTAAGTAAATAAACTAAGGATTGGAGACAGCTTCCCTTTTCTGCTAACTACTAGACATCTCTAAAACTCTTTGTAACAAGTGTTTACCAAGTCTTCAAACAAATTAACTGATAACTATAATCATTTTGTGCCTAATGAAATGTGTCAAGGGTTTAGGATTTCCAGAAAAGAGTAATTTCAAATTAAGTTGTCTCACAGTTCAGTGAAAAGGCAACCGCTAAAGATAATTCAAGGACTTGTATATGTAATGGACAGGAAGTCTATTTTTCTTTTAGTTTGACAGCTCGATCTTCCACAAAAAAAAAAAAAAGAAAAAAAAAAAAGGCAAGAAGGGTACCAGGCATAAACTTTCATTGCCTCCAGCCTCCCTTCACCAAAACTCGTTTTCACCTCTCTTCAGGTGAAGTCAGGACTGCAGGATCAATCAATCACCTCAAAGGCAGATTTTCTTCTTATGTTTCAGTTGTGCATTATTCTTTACATGAACAGTAATTTATCATGCAAATTCGGTTGTGGTTTTTTATGTGGTCTTCATCATTCACTGTATTTAAAATTCATAACTGCATATATTTAGATTAAAAAAAATCAGTTAGATATTTATGCTGGTACTCATGAAGCTCTAAGTAAATACTGACTAGATGACAATGCTTATCCTTCTTGCCACAGATCACATCACACATGAAACAATTTGGAAATATGAAGAGGGTGTTTTGAGGCTCTCTGTTTCAAGTTGAACTGCACACTAACATTTTCTCTATAAACTTTGTCACGTGTCTCTCCCCAGGTTAAATGATACCAGATGATATTTTTACAGATGCCACAAGAGATATTCTCTTGGTTTCTTAAATGTACTGATTTTTTTTCCTGCCCTTTAAAAACTTGATTTACTATCCTGACAATTTTAATAGCTAAAGAGACAGAGGTTTATTGCTAAATTTTTCTCATTTCCACATTTCCTTGAAATGCTACCAATGTGGAAAACCTGCCAAGATAACACCTGGCATTCTATTTGGCTGGAATAGAAAAGTTCAGAGAGGCCAAATTTAAATGGTCTTTCTCTCTTTACTGTAAAATAAATAAATAAATAAATAATATTAAAATATTATAATGCTTACATGGTTTCAAAGCATAGCCACACACCAGGAGCTGGAACAGGATGACACCAGGTGAACAGGAATGGTCACAGGGTCTCACGCAGCCTTGTTGGCAGTGAGCTTGCTGCTAACCACTGGTGTGGGATCAAAATGCTTATTTGGGTCTGCGTCTTGCCTGTCCCCTTGCCAGAGCCAGAAAGGAAGGGGATGAGGTTTTGTTCCCATCCACCCCATCTAGGAAGAGTACAGAAGGATCAGACGGAGCAGAACAGAGGGTTAGAAAGGATCATCTCCCAAACACAAGGGCTGCTGTTAGGACTGGACACTGTCTGCGTTGTCACCATCTACCTGTGTAATAGCCAGGCACAACGAACCCTATTCATTAAGGGCCTCACTCTGGGCTCCTTTGGCATGCTTAACACTTCCGCTGACTACAAGAGCCTTCGGAGTGTTCAAAGGATAAAAGACTGAACACTATTTATAGTTTTGCTGCTGTTGGGAGGGTGGCTGAAATCCTAAATTCCTTTCTCAGCCCATGCTCAGTCCTCAAGCAGAATGAATAGTAAAAATAAATAAATAATAACCATGAAAAGATAACCAAATGAAAGTGCTGTCTTTGTTTCTGTCCTGTACATGGAGTGGTGTCACTCATTACATGCTGATGTTTGGAAAGCGGCTTTGGATCTTGAAAGTTTTCTGCTTTAATTCCCCCCTAAACTCATCTATAGGAAGCAAATTACTCTTTCTTCTCTTGCTCAGATCACTTAAGCCAGTAGATCAGCTAGCTGATAGGACAGGAAGTAAAAGAGTTGGAAAAAAGTTCACACACACACCCCCAAAAAGGAGCTGAAAATACTTTCACATCTTGACTACACTTGACAAAATCCAGAAGTGGCCTGTGAACTATCCATTAGCTGAAAAGCTGGTATAGATCAGTGTCACTGCATTGAAGACAATGGTGGTTTGTCAGCTGAGAAGCTGGCCAAGTGGACAGAAAGAACATGGTCTTTTCCTGGGAAAGA
>NW_009258296.1:1456147-1457424 GCF_000687185.1 Egretta garzetta | reverse complement strand
TACTCCTTTCTGAAAACTGCTTTCCACTGCCTTCACTGGAAAGCTTTGACTTGGGAATATTTTGAGTGTTGGTGAATAAACACTATAAATACATTTGTGTGTAACTATGTCAATAATGTACTCAAAGTATTAAAGGCTAACTGCGTGGGTTTAATTTTGTCATTGCCACTCTTTCTATGCTCTAGCTGCTTTTCAACAGCACTTTTAAACAGGGAAATTAAAAATCCATATTCTGAAACTCTGGGATAAGGGCTTGTTGAAAGATTTTCCCCTCCACGCCTAGCAGGAGCAGTGACTGAAGCTTTGTCATCCTTCTGAACCAGGGTTTCTAACTTCCCTCCTTTGAACTCAACTAAAAAAGCTCTCCTTGGCATTAATTGTGCAGGAGAAGGACCTTTTCCATGGAAAAGTCTGAACCTGGTGCCTAACATGAGGAGCAGTGTGGGTACGTATCTGGGACACGAACAACAGCCACCTAGCCTCTGCATCCCAGGAATTCATGTTGTCTAAAAGCTGACTTGATCAAATCTGTTACATATCCTGATCTGGATAATTAGGAACAAATGAAAGCAGAGGATTATAACAAAACCAAAATGGCAATCATATGTATTAATACTGTCGCGTATGTGTATTTATTACAGCAGTAATGACACATACAGTAAGCTTCTGTTGCACTCATTTGTAGCCTTCTGAGATATTCTTAATGGAGCTTGAAACCTTCTATGCTAAGGAGCAGTTTGTGCAACCTACATACCCTATGGAGTTAGGGGAAGAACAAAGTCTTAGTACATGAGCAGACCTGGTCTTTAAGGTCCAGTAGGGTCAGAGTAGTGCCCTATGGGACCTCACTGCCACCTATCAGGCAGAGGTCACCAGCCCTGCAGCACTGCAGGTGGAAGGGATCACATCCATGCTTGCCTCCGGCAATCATCCAGATCAGCTCAAACTACTTCCACCAGCAGTTTAAGGTGGCCTGTCCCATTTTGGCTGAAGGGGAGGAGGACTAACTCACTAGTTACCTTTCACAGGCAGAGATGTTCCCATAGTGCCCACTAGCCAAGACATGTCACTGATCATGAAGAGTACCCGAAATCTGCAAAGCTTTGTGTCTTGAGCAATGGAGGGACTCTACTGCAGCTCCTCCACCCTGTCTACCTGAAGGCAGTGTGGAGTCACTGGTTAGCTTCTGCTCCTCCATCACCCTTCAGAGGAGATGGTCCCCATCCTCCAAGAAGCATACGGCCATACTGCTGAGAGACAAGAGATCTGTTTTACAG
>NW_009258296.1:1446920-1456132 GCF_000687185.1 Egretta garzetta | reverse complement strand
AGTCATCTCACCTCTTATTGTGGCAACAGGGCGCGGGGCTTGCCTGACCCATTGCTGCAGAAGCAGCTGCCGCCACCATGGATCTTGTTTCCTCTTTGGACTTCATGAAGGTAATGTGGGATTTGGCACAGCTGCTAGGCACAGAGGCAGCATCAATCTTGTGACAAGGGATTGGTGTCCTGAGGGGATTCTGGGAAAGGCAAAGATAATATGGACCTTCAGTGCAAGGTTCCACCGTGCTGCTGGTGACACCACGCTGGTTTTGATTGACTATGGGAATACTATATTGGGTACAAAAAAAATCTGCACAGAAATATCAGTTTTCTTCAGAACTTTCAGTGGAGAAAATACTTCCCAAATATTTTGGTCTTTCCCTGTATAGAGTTTGGTTTCAGCTAAACCAAATATTTTTGTTTTCTAACATGTTTTTTTTTTTTTCCCAAAGTGAGACCCAGAGAACTCCCCATGGAAATCAATTAGTATTTTGAAGCAAGCTATGGACCTGGAGGCAACACTGAGGGCTGGTGGCAGAATCCTGTAGTAGATCTTGGGAAGAAAATAATTATCCAGAATTTGGTCTAATATAAATATAGGGAAAAGATTTATAAGTAAGGGAAAGTCCACAGATCCCTTTCCCCCTCTTCTGCCTCCTGCCAGTTTTCCCACAGGAGGACGGGAGAAGACCCTGAAAGCAAAATTTGTCCCACTGCTAGCACTGAATGAAGACTACTGTTCTGGGCCCATGATCTTATTATTATAGGGCCAAATCCTGACACCACTGACACTCAATGAATTCCTGTTTATTTTAGTGGTGAGTATAAGTCAGGTCAGGAATTGACACATAATGTAAAACTAAACAGTGATCTTGGCTTGAGTCCTAAATCTTCCTGCAGTTTTGCATAGCTTCGCTATCAAGATAAATGGCTGATCTTTGTGGAGGAAAGGATTCAGTTTCCAATAAGATGTTGAGAATGAATTATCAGTTCAGTTATCTATGCAACCAGCTCCTACTTGAATGCCATTTCATTAAAACATAAGGATGTGTTGTGTCATGACTGTCCCGCTGGAATGAATTTTTAAAGGGGAAGAAAAGAAACATTTTTTTTTTTAAGATTGTGGGGGGTAATGTGAATTTCCCCTTAAAGCATTCCTATCATGCTGCTTCATATTCATTAATTAGTCTGCGGTTTCCCTCGTGTTTAGTTTACAAAGCCACTTAAACCCACGTACCCATTTAACATATTTATGACCCCAGTTTTCTTTCTTTTCTCTGAGACTGTACCGTAATTGTTCTCTGGACTCAGGGACTGCAGAGTGCCTTCACTGATGAAAAGAGACAACATAAAGAAGGAAATGAATGTGTGAGGGATGAATACCTTCCACAAAACAACTGGGTGCAATTTGGCCCATGGCCCCAGGGGTCACTTTAATAGAGTGGAGCCTCAGTCTCTATTGAGTGTATGGGAGACTATTAACTCTTAACAACTCAGTCTCAGGTTATTTATTTATTGCTTAAATGATTTGTTATTGCTACTTGAATTTAATATACCCTCTGGGAACTGAGATGGCAGCATCATGTTACAGAAAAACTACAAGTTATTTTAAAACTGTAATTGAGTTTTTATGAGCACCATAAAATCTTTCTGAACAAATAACTTACCGTTAGTCAGAAATTTTTTTAGAGGGTTAAATATCTGATTTTTCAAGTATTTATTTTATTATTTGAACATAATAATACTTAAGTAGCACCTGATGTTTCCAAAAGGATGTACAGAGACAATATTAATAGAATAAATTATTCCTTTTGGCCTGGGAATACCTTGTGTTCAGGGGTCTAGGCTGGCGCACACCTGTTCAGTATGAACATTTTTTCAAACCACTGCAGGGTATCTACAAGGAACAATGACAAACCTCCGCATCAGGTCTGCTAAGTGGACTCATGTTCTGGGTGTGTTTGTCCAGCTACTGGTTTTGTCCATCCTTGCCTATGCGCTGGTCTCCCCTCTGGAAGCTTGTATTGGTAGACTTCTTTATATCATCCACTTTCCCCTTTGCTTTTCTGATCCTTAAAGTCATTAGGACAAATTCCAAACCAAATAGCACATTGTGGGGGGCACAGGGGGCAAAGGAAGGGAAGGAGGATTGAAGGCATCATAAAAACCAGAGGCAGAATTAAGTGCTCAGAAAAGTAAGGGGAAAGTAGCAGTGCTACATAAAGAAGGTTGAAAAGTAGGTTTAAAAACAGAAAGCATAAATGTCAGCTTTAGTATTGCTGTAAGGCTGGTATCTGTTCCCAGTTATTTCTAATAGTATACCCAAAGGTGTTCATTACAAACACTAAGAACTGCAGAACCAAAGACAACTACTGCTTTAACAGCTTGTTGCTTGAAATCCCACCATGGCCTTACATAAAGACCTATTCTATGTTAGTTTTTCTCTTTTTGAAATGGAATGATCAAATCTGAATACAATACAGATGTTCAGATTATGTGATTGATACACATAATCCCATAAAAATATTTATATCTTACCCTTTTCCATCCTTCCTATAAACCAGATAAGCAGCATTTCTGATTGTTTTAACATATAGTTTAGATATCAGTTACCTGCAGAAAGTCTAAACAAATTATATTTGCTAATTGTCTTTGGCCCTTTGGATTCTACAAATTTAGAAAAGTATGTTTTCCATTCATTCTGTGGTTTTCAACATGCTCAATTCTTCTTGATCTCAGTGGACAAGTAAGGAGTAGTTCATGATCAGATATGAAAAACACGCTTGCAGGATGGCTGTCTCTGTCATCTTAAGTTCACCTTCTGACATTTCCAGTGACTGAAGCATAATAGTTAAATCTGCTTTGTACCCTGAATGAAATTCAAATGTCAATGGAGTTACATTTCAAACTTCCTCCCAACACTGAGAATTATCAATATTCAAATTTTAGCCTTTGGGAATTTATGCACTGACAAATAAGAGCAAAAAAGTGGCAGTGTCCACTTATTTTCTGTTATTCTGAAGTTGTTGGCCCAATCTGATCTGACTCTTTCTGGCTCTCTGACTGCTCCTCACTCCTCCCAGCACATCTCTTGGCATGAGATTAATCTCACCTGATTTACTCTAGTCAATGGGGAAACCCCGACATTTTTTGAGGGCGCTCCAAATCACTTATCTGAGGTATGTTCTGCCAGTGGAATGAGCCATCTTCCAGATATGGCTGTACCTTTTTATTGACTAGAAAGGTTCATATATCACTTAAGCTAAATGCCTCTGAGATATTTACATTTGGTGAGATTAGTTTCACCTCAGATGTCTGAAGAGATGCACATAGAACATGAGAAACATGCTGTTAATGACACCTGTCCTATGGCCATCCAGCCTTGTAGTCTAAGACAGCCGAAGATTGGGCCCCTTACTACAAGAAAGATGTTGCATTGCTGGAACATGGCCAGAGGAGAGCCACAAAACTGGTGAGGGGTCTGGAGCACAAGTCATACGAGGAGCGGCTGAGGGAACTGGGGTTGTTTAGCCTGGAGAAGAGGAGGCTGAGGGGAGACCTGATCACCCTCTACAACTACCTGACAGGAGTCTGTAGCAAGGCGGGGGCAGCCTCTTCTCCCTGGTAATCAGCAATAGGACAAGGGGGAATGGCCTCAAGTTGCGCCAGGGCAGGTTTAGGTTAGACATTAGGAAAAATTTCTTAACAAAAAGGGTTGTCAGGCTCTGGAATGGGCTGCCCAGGGAGGTGGTCGAGTCCCCATCCCTGGAGGTATTTGAAAGATGGGTAGACGAGGTGCTTAAGGACGTGGTTTAGTGGTGGGATGGCAGTGTTAGGTTAACAGTTGGACTTGGTGATCTTAAAGGTCTTTTCCAACCTAAACTATTCTATGATTCTAAGGTTGTCCTGCCTTCCCGTCAGCTGGCTTGTGGGCACTTCTCCTTCCACAGGTCCCTTCTGTCATTTCACAGCTTCTCCTGTGAATGCAATAATATCCTCTGCACAACTGGTTTATTCTCTGCACATACGCCACACAGTCCTGTGCTCCAAAAAACATAAACTTCATGTGAAACAATGGTCTGGGGTCATTTAACTACTCTTTGTCAGGAGGTAGGATGCTTGCTGCAAGGCAGAGAACTGCAATAAAACAAGGCAAACCAGGGATAAAATGAAATTTCATACAACAGAGGAAGTCTTTATTATAATGAATGGATATTTCACTGGCATGGGTCTAAACAACCTGAAGGCTTGGACCCTAATGCAGTTTTACTTCCAAGTACGTGAATATTTTTCTTCTTAGAGCTGTAGTCTCGCTTCACTAACCCTCCGAAGAAGTCCAGACCCAGAAAATGAAAGGGTCCAATGGAGTACAATACTTACAGGAAATTTAGTTTCCTCAGGCTTAACATACCGACTAGAACTTAGGGCAGAATTTCTATCCAGAAGTGAAAGGTGAAAGGTTCACAGACAGGAAAATCAACCTGTACTCGCAAAAAATGATTCTGCCTCCTTTGAGAGTCTTATTAGACACATGAGCCTTCACTAAAATTGCAGGCTGACTAAAGAACCAGAATTCACTCGGAGCCTTCTGGGTCCAAAAATACTTCCAAGGAGTCACTTCTGATTAGTGCTGGAAAAACACCAAGGAGTTTGAAAGACTTCTTTGGATAATCTGAGCTGCAGAAAGGTGCTTAAACTCTTAAAAATCTTCTCTATACCTGCAATCTTCTCTCTCCCACTGTCTTAATCTCACATCTTGCTCCAGCTCAATCAAGAGGCCTCTCAGTGCATGTCCTCCTATGTGTCAGAAACCTACTGCGTAGGGCAGTGCTTTTACCATTAAACACCAGAATAATTTTTCAGGCAGCCTCCACAATTTCTTTGCAACCCAGGAGAACACCTAGATTTCTGCAGCTATGTTAAATATTGTTGCATGTTGTGTTTGACTGGAGCTTACTAATGCTAAATGTCTTGATGTTAACATTTAGCATGTTTATTTTCAAACATCTTTAACTAGTCTCTGTTTGTAGAAAATACACCAATAACAAACCCTGACTAGTTAATTATAATTTTTAAAATTATCTAGTATAATGTTTTAAATATATATTGTGCCTTAAATGTAGAGAATTTTTGGGTGAGTAGAAACACTGCTTAACTGTTCAAAAGTTGTATGAGAATGTTCCTATTCCACTTTCAAATTATTTAGCAATACATTGCTTAAGTTATCATACCACACTCTAACTCAGATTCCCAAATATCTGTTCCTCTGTGACATAAATTGTTTTTTGTCCCATGGATAAAAACATATTTTAACATTCTGATACACCAAATGGCTGGTCAGAATGCTTCATTGACATGTGTATCCATAATCCTTGCAAATTTTTCAAATATGACCTTCCTTTTGTAGAAGAATTTAGCTGTGGTGTGAGAGTAATTTTGAAAATTTCTTAGCACTTTGAAGTTAGGATTTTGTTGGACCTCTTGCCTACACAAAACTTTCTAGACTGGGCCATTTCCTTCAGAGCCTGTGCCCTGCATCAACAGTGCCAGCAGTGTATGGCCTGTGATGATGACAACTAAAGTACCAGAATGGATTTCTGAACCCAGGTGATATTAACTCTGAGTACTTTACTTGTCTTTCCAGAATTTATAGCAGTTTTCAATCATGTAAAGAATCAGGCAGTCCACACATATTCCTAACATAATAGCTTTCATTTCCTGCATCATCAGGGGAAAAAAAGCTCCCGCCCTGCTCCCCCCCAAAAAAAGAATTGAGCTGGTTTTACCAAAATTGTACCAAGAAAGAATGAATTTAAGTGTTAGCCCTTAATTTTAGCTAGTCTTACTCTCTCTATATTCTACTTCTAAAGCATTAAAATGGAAAAATAACTCATAGAACTTTCCTACAGAATCTTTACTTAGGATGCAAGCTGCTTGTACCTTCCACTCTCTGCGGTGCGTGTGGTTGCTTCTGTAGATGTCCAAAAACTGGAATAACATCTCACCCAGACAAGCGCGTTATATGACTTCATCAGTTTGTAAATAGCATCTTTCAAGATCTCACCTTTGTATTTCATGCCCTTTCCTGTGACACCATGCATCACACATCTTGCAGGTGCTGCTTGAGAGAGAACTCCAGACATCTTGTCGGATGTAGCACTGGGGCATTATTTCCATAAAGATAAGCTGCTCTTTGCCAATTCACCAAGAGGTTCAAAGAAGCAAAAGTTTCATTTCCTGAGTGCGTTTACCATGCATAACTCAAGGAGAACTCTGCTTCATGCACTGCCTAAAGTCCTATGAGGCCAGTGTATGCTATCTATGACTTTGCTCTAAAAGAACACAGTTTTTGTAGCTGTGTAGTCCTCCTAAAAAAAAGGGAATGCCATAAGGCAAAATGACAAGTGTGGTGTCCTCTTGCACTCTGCAACAGGGCCCACCATAGCTAACCTTGCCACTGCAAGAGCCAGTAAAGTCATCCCCTTACCACCTCAGTGCGTGGTTGCCAGCAGTGCAGCACCACTGCAAATTGACAGCTCAGGCTGGGGTGGATAAATAAATAAAGGCACCAGAAGATGCCATGATCCAAAAATACAGTTGTAATTAACTGCATAAACTCATTCACTTTCCAGGTCTCAAAAAACCTGAAAATCTCTGGAAACTTTTCACACAACTAATTAGGTATGAGTAAGTACAGTACTGCCTGCAGACATACAGTGCTGGATAGGACAACATCGGGGCCTCAGCTGGATTTAATGGCTGTTAACGGATAGCTAATCTGCATTTATCATTCACTTTTGTTGCAGTGGATGGGAAAAGATGTGTATCTGTATCTTGACAGAAATACAGGGTCAAGTACAGTAGCAGTCCAGAATGACATTATGTATATGTTTACACTCAGATGAAAAGCATATCACTGCTGGACTGACTGCAGGACTAGAGCTGTTGAAAAGATTGACAAGGGATAGACAGAGAGCATCTTCTCTCCTCCAGTTACCAGCATTTGGGAGGCCAATAGTCTTTTTTTTTTTTTTTTAATTTAAATGCAACCCTGTAGTAGCCCAGAAGTAGCCTGAGATTTTTAAAAAAGTACTAACACTGACAACAATGTAAGGATCAAAAAATCCAATAATTGAATTTGTTTTCTACGGACCTCAAATGAAGAATGTTGTTGTGATATTATTAAGCTCTGTGTGCATGAGAAGTACAGAACATCAAAAAAAAGGTCTGGAGGGATGTAAAAAATTGAACATTCTGCAGGAAAAAAGGTACCTTTTTTCTATTGATGGGAAAAATAGATTTCCCTGGCATAGACTTAACGAAATGTTTTATGGTAAGTAACCCACATACCATTTTTTTTCCTAGAATTGAGGTATCTGCCATTATAATGTCTCACAGTGGTCCACAGTCCAGCAAGTGAGAGTGTAAACTGCTTGTAATGAAATATGTAAGTTTAGAAATGTGACTGTCAAGTGCCATTATTCTGAGTCTAACAAGCTGACGGAAAATAGTTCCAAAATAATAGACAAAATGGAGATGTGGTGCCAGCTTCTATTCCATATGTAGTACAGCTGCCTCAGAAACTGCACCGGCAGCAGCTGGCATTTCAAAAACTTAAAAGAACACCTGAACTAGTAGAAATGCATATCAGAGCCACTGGGGAGCATGCAAATGTATGCATACAGAGACGGATAAGGCAAACAAACCAACCTGCCATATAGAAACTAGAGTTCTGGAGGGTACCCTGTCTCAGAAACGTATGGGCGCATCTGGGTATATATAGGTGACATGCACACCCATGCATGGAGCTGTCTCTAAAGAACAGTTGGGTATGTAAAGGAGATTGCATACTCTAGCTCTGGCTGGTACAGACTCCAGAGAAAGAGGCAAAACTTCTAAACCCTAAAAAGTATGGATAAAATGAGCAATTTTTGCTTTGAGTAGTCACTTCTGGTATTTATCATAAGTAACAATTCAAAAGATTGTCAGAAGTCGGACTTCTAACAAAAGCCGGGTGAATGGCATTTAAGTGCATTAGGGGATTCATGGGTCCAGTCTCCTAAGGCAAGCAGTTGCTTAATTAATTCAGATGTTCAGGTTCCATATACAAATTTCGCTCTGATCTCAGATCTTATTTCCATCTATTACTTTATTTCCATCACTGCCTGTGAGTTCATGAAGTTTTTGCTTTGGTTTAAGTTACTCCATAATTAGTTCACCAAAAGAACAAAAAGTGTGCTGCTGCTGCTAGATATGGAAAGTTTTAAGGATGTGAAAATCACTACTACATTGCTTTGAATCCTCATGTTGCTGGGTCACTTATTATCTTTGCATTAAAAACATACCAATTAAGAAATGCTGTTCGCCAAGGAAAGCAAGTGCTCGAGAGAGGAGTCCAGACAAACAGCTGGAGTAAATCAGATATTATACTAATGTCAGACAATGGAAGGATGCTGATTTACATCCTCTGCAAATCCCAAACCCAGGCGTTCTTCTTGTAAATCACACCAGTTTTTCTGGGAACATAGTAAGGAAGTGTTTTATCTACACTTTCTTGAAACATACAGGGCTTTTTTATGATTTCAAAATTGTTTAGGTTTTATTACTATGATTTTATAGCTCTTTGTTCCATGGACCCTGCAAAGAATGGAAGCAGGGGGACTTGCTGCTATTTTACTTTTAGCTGGTGAATCACAGAGGATGTCTCAGATTTCATTAGTGTTTGAGTCCTTAACTCCTCATATTTCTCAGGTTCTTTTTCCCTTTGCACAATGTATGCAGGGACAAGAATGTGTAAGTGCCACAGCTACCCCATTCAAACTTTCACTGAATTGGTGTAATTGGATTTTGCACCTCAATTTGCAAGATACAGTTCCCCTGAAAACCAACCCATTTTGGTGGGCATAAAAATAAAATGAAATAAAAATAATAATAAAGACAGGGCAGGCATTCATAAGGTACCAGGTCTCCACAGTCTTCAGCTGAGAGACCCCAGATTTCAATGTACCCTGAAAAGGGTGATTAATTTAAAGTGAGTGGAGTCTGTTTCTTTAAGACAAGCTCATAAATCGTGAAAGATCACCACTTCTTTTCAAAAGGCTCTCCACGGTCTGAGTTTCCCTTCTGGGTCAGTAAAGGCATTGAAGTTTTAATGGCATGCCATGGCAGATTACACGATACAGCTGTCCCAGCACCGTGAAAATTAAGTTATGCCCCGTG
>NW_009258296.1:1437873-1446890 GCF_000687185.1 Egretta garzetta | reverse complement strand
GGGGGGGGCGCCGCTGCCACGGCTGCTGTTGAGCCCCAGCTATTGAGACTGAGTAAATGGAGCTGATGGGTGAAGAAGAGCCGTCAAAATGGAGGCTTTTGTTCCTCCTCCTGCTCTCCCCAGCGCCCAGTGGCAGAGGCAGCTCTCCCTGTTCACTCGCATTGGAGCACCTACTCTGCCTTCCTGGTGCTGCTGGACACCCACCATGCTGGATCCCTCTCCTCTGCACCCCAAGTGGGTCTGGGCTGCCCACCCCTCACCCCCACGGCTCACGCACCAGCCAGCCCCCTTATGCCACAAAGTACTGCCACAGGAGGCTTACAGAGATGCCTTTTTTCCACAGGTCAGGGCCTCGTGCCTTGGCGCACATGCACGCGTGCAAGCACTCCCGTGCACAAATGCAGCTTCTTGCATTAAAAGCAATAGCAATACAAGCTGGCACCACCCCCCCCACCCACCCCGCTATTCTTCTAGTTCCCCATCTTCACTCTGCAAAGAAGGAGAGAGCAAAGAACTTATTGCAGCATGAGAAATCAATCGCGTTAGTACTTAGTCCAGCAGACTGGGGATGTGTGAATGGACGAAAGAGATCAGGGAGCAGGAAGGAAAGAATAATTTGCAAAATTATCTACACATATTCTGGGTCAATCATTTCCAATCTGCTTTTCATTTTTATGAGCTTAAAAACTTTGATCTCTGTATAGTAGTTTAAACATATTGATCTGGGTCTTGACGGTCTGATTTCTTTAAGGGACCTCCTGAGAGATGCCCACAACCACAGACTGCAGAGGGCCACCAGTTGAAAATTATTGTTCTGTACAATATTTTTAATAGCTCAAGATACTGATTTATGACAGGAGATAACCCCTAGGCCTCTTCAGTCAATTCAGAGCTGTTTGGTAAATCTTTGTTTTGGAAAACTATGAAGTTATTTAAGACTTTGAGTAGAAATATCCATTCTGATATGAAGCCAGTATGTTGGCTAGTTTTTCTCTTCCAGTCTGAGCCTACCTTTAACGGATATATAGATATACTTTACACAAACAATTTTGTCCACCTGAACTACTTGCATTTCACCGAATGCAATAACTTATCCAAAAGTTTCCGGCTTTAGACTTGCACGCTTTGCAGTTAGCCTTCTATTCCAACCCAGGACAATTATTTCAATGGGATTATTTGCGCCAGGGCTCACTAATGCAGGAGTACTTTGATTAAGCTTTTTATTTGTTCCACTGTTTCCCTGTGTATTGATAGCAGAGGATGAAGCCTGACTACCTGCATGTTCATCCACCTCTAGTTTACAAATGCTTGATTAGTTATTAAAGTATTCTATGTTGGAATTAATTTGCTCTTAGGACTTGAAAATTTTTCCTTGCCTTCCTCAGTTGTTCCTGTGTACAACCTGCTGTTCACAGCCAGCATATCACTCAATATGCTAGTGGCAAGGATTTTTTAAATTGTTGTAATAATAGTATAAGCACTGCAGGATTAAATCATCTGTATATTGCCTTGTATTCCCAAAACCATGGGCATGTAACTCAAACACAAAGTGTTAAGGACATTTGCCAACACAGTACGAGCCAAACGTCACCAGTCCACCAAAAGTGTACAAACCTGAGACAAAATGAAATTTTTTTCATTATTCTTGGATGGTTGCTTGCAATGCTTTTCACAAGTATGCCATGATTTCATGAGAAGACGGGACTTTTAGCCAAAGGACTCTGGATCAGGAAACATTGACTAAGAAGTGTTAGCAGCCATGTATGTACTTTCCATTTGTAGTTGGCACAAGTGATTTGAGAGCTGAATCTGTATAATATCACTAGATGTGTATGGGGGCAGAATAAGGGTTTTGCAATTTATCTCCTACACAGGTGAAATACAGGCATTAAAGAAGAGCAACTTTCACAGCACTAGAATGATTCTGCTTAGGTAGTAGCAGAGACAATGATATTTGGGACAAACTCATCCCATAGTTTTACCATTGTAGTTCAGGTTTTTTGCATACCTCAGTTTCTTAATACACATCAGTGTGGGGGGAGAGCTGGTTGCAATTCCTATTTGCGTTGTTGCTATTCACAACAAGTAGATCTTTCCCATGTTTTTTGTGATGGGTTCAGGCCTTTATTGAGTGAGGAGAGCTGTGAGCTGCCCAAGAGCTGTTTTGTTGGCAGGGGGTTAAGGAGAATTGTCTGTCACATCAATTATCTGCCCTTGGGCTCTTAGAAAGAAGGTGCCTAGAGACTGACGACTTCTCTTGCTTGTACGTCCACGCACATGGACACCAGAACAGCTCACACTTTGATTGGAAGCTGTTCTCCCCCTCTCTCAGCAGTGCTGCAATCCATGTTAAATCAGCTCATTCCTCCTTCTCAGTGAAACTAGACAGGCCCCGGCTTTGAATACACCAGACCACACATGGGAGAGGGGAGAAATATCTTTCCCTCAACCCTTTCTCTCCTTCGTCATTTGGAAGCCTGTGTTCTAATAAGAAATGATGATTTTAAAAAAAAAAAAAAAAGAAGACAAGCCTTCCCTTCTTCCCTTTTTGGAGCAACAGCTCTGAGCCTTGGTCAGGGGAGCCCATGAATTGGACTTGCAAAGGGCCCGTGAGGGGTCCCTATAAATCTTCTCCACACAGAGGAGGCTGTCTGTCTACTTCTGGGCTGCTGCTCATTGTGACGAAAGCTTAACTATTTTACTTTCATTCAGAAAAAAAAAAAGTCACATAAACCTGAGGTTTATGGATATTGCTTTATTTATTTGTTGTTTTCAGAGGCATTTGTTTCCTTCATCATTATTCCCTTAGAAAAGTAACTGACACAATTTTTTCTTCTTTGTTTATTGCCTACTTTTCTTTATTCCTCTGTCCTTATGCTGCTGTTTATGCAATGGAAACTATATTAAGCCACTCAACATTTGGCTGCTCATCCTATAAAGACCAAGACAACTAGTATCAAAATAAGAAAAATAGATTTTAAAGTGTTCATGTACAAATCCCATGTGCCTGTGTGTATGAATACATACATACATACACACAGGCACAGAGATACACAGACACAGACACAGACACACACACACTGGATACCTTGGAGAAATGCCAGCTGTAATTGCCACAAACTAAACATGGCTTTATGTTTTCTCACTGATGTTTTTACCCATCATATTCTGCCTTTCTGCCCATGACTAATTTCTTGATCCCGTTTCATGGGTCACAGAGCAACATACCAACCCATTTAGTAGCAGTACGTATATACTTCTTGGATATACTTTGAGTATGATGTCATGAAAATTATGAGAATAGAGAATATCACTAAACATCACCAATGCATGTGAATCCTTATAATTGTAAGAACGGATTATCCAGCTTTATTGCTGTAAACATAATTTTTATCTCCACAAATTACCCTACCATGTAATCTGAATCTGAGACCATTACGACAATTTCTGATTCTGAAAATTATAAACACATTAATGGAATTGTTAATTTCAGCTTTTATGCATGACAAATTATCCATGGTCTTTCAACATTTATCTTAAGGAGAAAGTTGTCTGAAGACTGAACCCAAGACTAAGCATTGTATTATGAAAGTGAAGCAAAGATATTTTGAAATAGAAAGTTCACTTCATCCATTTGCAAATAATGTTACAGGTAGACAGCAAATTGCATCATTTACAGTTACTATGAATTTTGCCCAGTTCTCAAAATCATTTGATTGAATAAGAAAAATTAGACCTGCAAAAGAAGGACAGAGCTGACCATGCTGGGGGTGTGGATGTTCCTTTATATCAGAAAGAGGAAGGGAGAAAGGCATTTCCCAGTTCTTAGACACCGGCTTGCTTGAGGGCTGTTTGAAAGCAAAGCATGTAAAGTTGGGCAGTTTGTTTGTGCCTGCATGTGTGTGCATGGGTGGGTGAGGGGAGTTTGAGAATTCCTAATCCTGCAGCTCTCAGGACCTGGAGAGTTGTACCCCATCTGGGGTAACTGGATTAAAAATCTTTTCTCATTTCAAAGGTTTGATCTCAACAAGGGTTTGATGTGATGAAATCAAAGTGGCAGCTTGGATTTGAAAACTATTTGGATTTGAACTTCCTGAAGTCTAGATCTGAGGCAATGGCTGGGGTGGATATGAATGTGGTAACTGCACTAATGCCTGCATTAAGAAGAAAGTTATGCTTGAGGAAATATAAAAATATCCCATTTCTAAAATAATACCAATTACAGTGAGAATAACCTTATAGTAAAATAACTTTTGTCAACTAATAAGTGTCTCTTGTGCTATCTGATTTTAACACAGCCCCTCAGTGACAACAATAGAAGACTTAGTCTTAACACAGGTGAAGCTAAAATAACAATAGCTACAAAAATTATGTATTATGTGGTAATTGCTACTATTATTTTGTTGTCCTTGTCACTACCTAGTGTTCGAGGACCCCAGAGACTTGAGAGTAGTTCACTGACCTATCCCAGGGAAGGGCAGATCCCACGTGATTCTGAGCAGGTCACCTTCCCTCCTTCTCAGCCTCAGTTCCTAATCTGTAAACTGGGCATAATAATAGCGTATCGATTTCACAAAGGCTTTCTGAGGGAAGTGTGCTACAATGCTTTGAGGCACTCACACTCTTTGCGATGACGCCTTGCAACAAGTTCATGCATTTTTGAAATTAAACACAAATCAAGTTCTCTGTTAAAGCAAATAATCTATGGCTCCTGGAGTAATTTCACATGTAATTAGAAACACAAGCTTAGAGGGAGGGTTAATAAGTTATACATTTATAAGAAACTATACACAAAAAATTGTTAATATAACCCCTTAAAAGGTAGGTACTCAGAATGAAAATGTGCTATATGTACCAAGGGCCAAAATACTTCAACCTTGAAAGGTTACAGTGAAGGCACACAAGACAATCAATGCTGCCTTTTTGTGATCATCATATAATGTCTATCTGGGATATATTAGCCATGTGTCCTATTCCACACCTACTGAAATTGACTCCTCTTTTGAAATGATACAAGATCATACCTTTTATACAGAAGAAATAACGCCCATTTTTTGATACATGGGAAGGTGAAAAATCTTCAGATTCCCCCTTCTAGCAGATATTTTCTGTTTAACTGAGACAAAAGCTTCATGTAGTATAAAGAATGGATTACAAGATCTCTCTCTGAGACATGAAAGAAAATTCATGTAGGTTTATAATAAAAGATTGTAAAAACTTATCAAGAGTACCCTGAAAATCTCGCTGTGTATGAGAATGAAAAACATCAACATCTCTTCATTGATGACACTTTGGGGTCATCTATTGAAAGACTGAAACTCAACTTTCCAAGCAACAGACCTTTCCCAAACACCTGTGCCAGCTTGTAGAACCATGCACAGCCCACGTCAGACCATTAGAAACCCTGGCACTTTCCATTTTAACTGCAGATTCACTTTGACTTTTTCTTGCTAAGATAAACACACAGCATATAATACGTATATGTGTGTCTGTACATTTACAAATACATATAAGAAGAAAATGAAAAAAAGGATGTCTTCTGCAAAATTCCCTGTAGGATAAAGATGGAAAACTGCACACATAGGGATGTCACTCAGCCTGTATGTTTGGGAAAATCTTGGACAATTTAGGGACATTTCTTGAGATGACTGAGGTCCAGGCTGGTGTTTGAAATATACCAACTATTAAATTTTACTTCAAAAGAAAAAGGAAGAACAGTATACAAAAAGTAGTAGTGCATTACGTACATCTGTAAACAGAATTCAGCATAACAGAACCTGTGCAATGTAATATGCCAAAGAATGGAGAAATACGCTGTGGCGTTAATGAACTATTTAAGTTTTACAGTTCTGCCTTTCAACTGCTTTTCCTTATGTAAACACCTATTATGGCCAAGTCTTGAGTTTTCCAGAGTGCCTCTGAATCATCTAGACCCATACTTTACGCCTAATTGTACCGGTTTTGGCTGGGATGGAGTTAATTTTCCTTATAGCAGCTCGCATGGTGCTATGTTTTGGATTTGTGACCAAAACAGTGTTGAGCACACACAGGTTTGGCTATTGCTGAACAGTGTTTACAGCGTCAAGGCTTCCTCTGTTTCTCACACTGTCCCCCAGTGAAGTAGGCTGGGGACAGGCAATAGACTGGGAGGGGACACAGCTAGGACAGCTGACCCCAACTGACCAGAGGAATATCCCACGCCATATGACATCATGCTCAGCAAGAAAAACTGAAGGAAAGGAGGAGAAAGGGGGTGACAGTCATGGTTATGGCATTTTCCTTCCCAAGTAAACATTACGCATGGTGAAGGCCTGCTGTCCTGGAGATGGCTGAACACCTGCCTGCCAATGGGAAGTAGTGATTGAATTCCTTGCTTTGCTTTGCTTTACCTTTTAAAACATAAACTGTCCTTATTTCAAACCATGAGTTTTCTCACTTTTGCCCTTCCAATTCTCTTCCCCACCCCTTGGTGGGGAGTGAGCAAGGGGCTCCATGAGGGGGCTCAGTGCCTACTGGGGTTAACTCACAACACTAATCCAAATCAGCTACATCTTGTTAGATGTTCTTAAAAATTGTCAATGAGGGAAAATCTAGTCCTGAGTATATACATGTCCAACTCTAACCATAAGAAAGAACTTATTCCCTTCTTCCTTGCAACAGCCTTTTATGTTGTTGAAAACTCTTATTACCTCTCCTCACTGTTCTCCTTTCCTTTCCTTTCCTTTCCTTTCCTTTCCTTTCCTTTCCTTTCCTTTCCTTTCCTTTCCTTTCCTTTCCTTTCCTTTCCTTTTCTTTTCTTTTCTTTTTTTTTTGTTTCTTTTCCTTTCCTTTCCTTTCCTTTCCTTTCCTTTCCTTTCCTTTCCTTTCCTTTCCTTTCCTTTCCTTTCCTTTCCTTTCCTTTCCTTTCCTTTCCTTTCCTTTCCTTTCCTTTCCTTTCCTTTCTTCTCCCCATTTTCACAAAGTGTTTCTCTTGGTTTTGTTTCTAAAGTTTCATCTACTCTTCATGAATTCTTGGAAATAACGTCTAAAGGTTCTGTCTGAAATTGCTTCTTCCAACTTTGTAAATACTATAGGATTAATCTCCTATAGTTGTATAAATATCTAATTGATTTAACTACTGTATCAAGCTGTATTTCCCCATTCTGTCTTGAGTTTTTGCCTTTTATTTACTGATACACTAACACTTTAAGGAGTGATTTGTAGTTAAGAAAACTATAGATGGAATTAAGCATTCTGGCATTCTCACCATCACACCTCAGAAAGTAAGCAGGGCACCAGGATCATTTTTTGTCTTCTTGGATTCCCTTGTGCACTTACAGAATTATTTCTCTATGCACTTTGTTTATCTCTTAGCTTATATTTTTGACTTTCTGATTCTAGTGTCCTGCATTTCTGTGCTGTTCTTCTATGCTGTAAGCACTTGAGATAATTTACTTTTTTTTTTTTTCACTCCCACGTGTGTTAGACATCTTGGAGGATATCGTGGTTTGACCATACTGCTCTACTACATTCCTCTTTCCATCACAGGGATAGTTTCATAACCAATTTAATTCAAACTGTCTTTAAACAGAAGATCTCCTGACAGGACGAATTGTGGGTGTTCCCCAGCCTAATATTGCATTATACTCCTAAGGGTTCAAGAATCAAAACCTGTTTAAAACAACAAAAAAAGAGGGTTTTCCAATAATGTTTCTAGTGGCTTTGGGGGAAGGCAGGTAAAATCGTAATTCATAAGCCAACCTGACTGAGTTCATACAAGGCAACTGGTGTCAATAGAAACTGTTAAAAACTGACTTTTCTGGAGAACTAAACTCCAGTTAATTATTATCTTGGCATTGTTAAACACTATTGTCTGTGCTGAGAGTGTTAACTGTGCTCTCCCAGTCACCATTTCAAAAAGCTTTTTGACAGTAACCTGCACAAACAAATGTCCTAATTTCATGAAGATTAATGTCATCATACATATGTCATCAGTAGACTAGATCAGGTGTTCTAGACCTGAGGAATTCGGTCCAAAAGATATTTGTGGCTTGGTAAGACGTGCCTTTTGAATATCTGTCTCACTGAACAGGATCCAGATCACTGAGCTCATGTCATAAGCAGCGGCTCTATTATATTTAGCCTTAATAAGGCTAAAAATAATAGAGTTCACTATGAGTGAATGAGTTCTAGGAATATCCTGAAAGATACAGCACTGTTCTAAACTCTTCTTATGGCAGTAAATCACAAGGAAAAGAAGCAGAACACACTATGACGTTTTGGCTGAATGCCAGGATGCTGTACCACCCAGAGCAGAAAAGGCAAAATGCAAGTTTTTGTGTTTAAGTAGGAAGATCATGATAGGAGCCCAAAAGGAAAGGGTAGCAAGCAGTGCTGGCCATTTTATGGGCAAGCACACTGTGAGAATCCTAGTGATGAGAACAGCAAAAAACTCATAAAAAGGTAAGAGATCAAAGTGGACCTTGTCCTCAATAACTAGTAGTGCTCAATGTTTCTTTCTTTTCTAATCTGTTGTGCTCATTGAATGGACTACAGCAAGGCTACAAAGGCAGCAGAAGGCCTGAGCTATAATGGTAAAAAATAACGTAAATGTGTATAAACTGGGGAGTGTGCAGTGCAATCCTTTCCCTAGTAATCTTCCCAGTTACTGGGCATCAAAAATATCATAAAAAGCAGTGAATGTAAATTTCCATCTCTGTGTAGGTCACAGTATGTTCGCCATCTTTTAAAGAAATCAAAGCGGAAAAAAAGACTAAAGGCCTTGCCCTATCATGCAACAAACTTTGTCAGAAATGAAAAACCTAAACCTCTTGCATTCGTTACATTCCTGTCCTCAACTAGACTCATCCACTGCAAACTGAACTGAGACACTCAAGTCATTGCATTCAGGGCACTAGCAGCCATTTGTGGTCATTACTTTTCAGATACCGCAAGCTATAAATGCTCTGTCATGATTAATTCTCTGAACCAACAGGTTTAAATCCATCCACATAATCCTGAGCTTGGAAACCATCTAA
>NW_009258296.1:1426692-1437853 GCF_000687185.1 Egretta garzetta | reverse complement strand
CAGTTCACTTGCAGATCTGCTCCTCTTATCCCCAAGGTACTATAAAACTAGAGGTAGTACAGAAAAGAGCAGGAAGAGTGACCACAGGGATGGAATGGCTCCATGGAAAAAGGAGGATTGAGAGGGATGTGGAAAAGCACTTTAAAATCACCATGGAGCAAGGGAGAGGTGTCAAGAAACTTTTTTTTTTTTTCTCCCCACAAAAAAGTAGGGTTTTGGGTGGCAAAGTCTCACCAAAGAAAAGGAAAATCTTCGGACTGCAGTGGAACTCCTTGGTGCAGGATGCCAAGGATGCAGAAGGTGTAGGTGTAACATGGCAAACTGAAGGCAGAAAACTCCTGCAGTACTTCCAGAAAAATAGAACCATTGGTACTCTAACCCTTACACTACTGCTTCATCTATCACATAGGTGAACAAAAAACTGTAAGCTACAAATTAGTATTATTCTGCTGAGATCTCAGAATAAATCTTGGTTGCTGAAGACAAAAAAAGATTGCTGTAAAAATATGCATATATGTGCATCTGCAAAGTCCTCCTGTTTATGTTGAATGAAAGACATGCAGTGAAATTGTGAGTGTGGATTCAAATCACATGGGCTGATTTGGTTAGATGAGTTTTCCTGTCCCTGCCTAACTGAAAAGGGCTCCTGCAGTGCAAGTTCACTGAAGGGTGACCATATGACTACAGCAATTACTTGTTAATGTGGCAAACTGAGGCACCACCTTAACATGCACCATTCCAGTCTCAGGAGGAGAGGCCATGTACTCAAGACAGCACTGGAGACACAGCCTGGGGGCCTTTTTGGAGCAATGGGATAGGGATGGAAAAAAAAGATACCTCTGCCAACAGCAACCACACCCAAGGTACCACCTCCTTCTTCAGCATCTTCCCCAAAACCTGTCACTGTGTATGGTGCCACTTTCAATACCACTTGAAAACAGGGAATCTGAGACTTGACGCAGATATTCAGTGCTGACATTTAAATGCGGCCTGTGTCTTTTGTGGGGATTAGTATAAATACTTGATTATAATACAGGCTAATGAACATGATTGATAGTGTTTTGTAAAGCACAAAAATTTGTGTCTCTATACCCTAGCTAATCCTGACAGGAAAAATTATTTTGCAGGGCGTGGACAGTTATGCCAAGATAAAATCATAGAGCACTTTGTAGGAAAAAAGAGCTAAGCATTCAATAGTGTTTAGAAATAATACACTTCCTATATCCCACTTATGTGCTAATTTTATTTATATACAGTATAGCCAAACATTTTAAGACAATCCATGTCTGGGCGAAGGGATATGTATTTTATTAAATCAATGCACACATTAATTTGACTACTAAATATGTGGGTATATCTCATATTAAAATGTCTGTGTCTGCATTTGAATGTGTAATTAGCCCCAAGCCTGCTTTAATCTCCACATTTTGTTGTCCAAAAGTACAGGTTTTAATGGCAATTCTTTCTTTAAAAGATCTGGGAAAATAGTTGTGGAGTCAGTTCCTATAGAGATTACAGAAAGTGGTTTTCTAGCGATAAAATTTTGCTTAAAGTCTCTTCAGTTCTGCCTCTTATCTAGTAGTCACAGTTATGCCAAATGTCTTACTATTTTTTCATCAGTGAGCAGATAATAACTCAAAAGCCTCAGCCAAAACAAACTCTTTGAAAAGATCTTATGAAATCATTTCTCCTTGCAAATCCATAAAAATCGCCTCGGACTCCTTATCAATAGAAAGGCTTAAGGAGGGTGCAGAAGTCATTGAATTATGATGTGCTTGTTTTAATGAAATTCCACTCCTGCTGGGATGTTCCCTGCAGATTTTCCATATTTCAGCATGGGAAAGGTTTGATGCTTTCCTGCCGGTGCCAAGAGTTAATTGAAAACATTTCAGGATAAATTCAGCTTGGGGGCCAATGCTCCCATTCCTTCATTATTCTTAACAATAATAGAGGAGTAATACAATTATTAATAGGCATGTTGTATCCTCTTAAAGAGGCAGTGTGTTCCTGAAACCGTGTCTTTCACATTCTTTTTCTTAAGCAAATCTGAAACAAATGGAAGAATAGAAATCTTAGGAGAAAAGCAAGCCTGTCTGGTATATTATACTGTTCATCACTTTTTTGCTACAATGAGTATTTAGCTATTGTTAAATACAGGTAGTTATTTAAAGTAAATTAAAAAATATATATATTGCTCATCTATACCAGAATTTCCTGAAGGTTGTTATGTTTAAAGTCTCAGTCCTGGTGTCATATTGGATTATTTTCTTTGAAGGTATGTAGATCCTCAGAGTTATTAAAGGAAATTCAAAAAAGTTAAATACAATTTTTAATAAAACTGCCATTGTTTTAAAGATTAAATCAGTATTTAAACCACATATTCTTCTTAGGATTTATATTTTTAGTATAATGAATTTGAAATAATGTTGGGGTTGTTTTCTCCAGAATACATTAGAATTTCTTGTTGGCCAAAGGGCTACTTATGTGTTATCTCCCAAGGTAAACAATGTAATATTATAACCTTGCAAAAAATGTATTTTCATTTTCATTACTTTTCTTCTGATCTAGAGTCTTGACACAGTCATTGAAATTTTGTCATTATTTATGCACCCCTGATAACTTAAATGTTGAAACTCGTAAAAGTTATAAATAGGGAAACATTTCCAAAACAACGTTATGTTTTCACTTAGCTTATTATCATTGAGAACAAAGGAATCAGGACAAACGGTTTACCATTATTCTCTCAAAATTTTAGGCAAAGTTCTGAATACATTTTTATCTCTTCTTCACACTACTTCTCCCAAAACAGGCAACACAAAGTATAAAGCATCTCTAATTGTTTGCAGAACTATTTTGCCATAAAGGTTGCCCACTGAAGGATCACAAAAATAGTCCAAACAAATGGAAGTTACAGGATTCTTATAGTACTACAATGAGTCAAGGCCATATTTGTACCATTTCAAAAGTCTGTATCTGAAACACCACAGTTATTACCATTTCTTAACAGAAGTCCTCCTGGCAATAGTCCATGACGGGTTCCTGCCCATTTTGGCAGCAGACGTGGTATTTAAAACTGCCCCAGTGCAGAAGACTCTCCACACAGAGCTGAGGTAATTTAACCAGCTTTCTGCACCCCGTCTTAACCTCCTCACACAGAATGGCAGCAGGGATAAAAGGGATTAAGACTGGAACGCTTTTCCAAGCAGCAGTGCCCAGATGATGTAGCATCCCAGGAGACAACTGAAAGGCAGGTATAGTCTACAGCATTATACCCTGGTGTGAGGGTAGGTCCTGCGTAGAGGAAGAACTTGGTTGCTACAGCTCTTTTCCTTGCTTACTGCACACAGATCTGGGCCAAGCAGACAATATTCTGACCAAAGTGTTCCCAATTAGTCAGAATTACTTCTGAGTATAATGGAAGGGATTATATTCGGTCTCTACACGCAGTCAGCATTTTCTAAAACTTAGCCTAATATTGCCAAAATGAAGCTACTCAAGGTTTGTACAGCCCCAAAAGGGAAAAGGCTTCACAGTTTCTGAGATTTCCTTATCTTTCTTATCTGCTCCTTTTCCAAACATGTCCTCCCCACTCTAGCAATAGCTTTTGCATAGTAACACGTTCTTCAATACATCCAGGCACTCAGCTTTCCTCACGTCCGCAGTTTTTTTGGCAAACTCTCTAAGCTACACCAGGCCAAACCCAAGCATTAGTTGCCTGTTGATTCACATAACTTTGTTTCTTCTCAACCACTATTTATCTAACTGTGTAATCTTTAAGTACACAAATAAAGCCATAGGCTAAATACTGACATCAGTTACACTATCGCGAAGTCCGATTACCTCTAACGGCAGTCAATGATTTGGAACTACACAAACAAGACTCTGCATCATAAAAAGGTGAGATGTTTTGGACAAGCTATTTGTCACAAATGTCCTTTCAGTCCTTTCTATACAATATGCACTCCTATATGGCATTTGCTTCCATGGCCTCAATCCCTGAGATGCACAGACCAAGACATATGTCTATACTTGACTTCCCCATGTCCTTTAGATTAATTTGCAAACATATGGTATACACCTGAATACACTAATATGAAAAAGAAAAATAAGATAGCATAAGAGTTTCTGTGGACTGCTGCTTTACTTCCTGTTATAATGCACTTTTGCATAACATCCAAAATGTTTTAATGAGTTTAGAATGACATCATAACTCCTGGAAAGACATAACATGAAGACCATCACTACTGAGTAATTATTCTGATGGCATTTTCTCTTCCAGAGTTAAAAAAAATAAAAATTGTGATTTCACTCTCCTGTGTCAGAATGCAATAGGATTTCAGAAGACAGGCAGGCAAGTTTCCAGATTTAGTTGTTATCATGCTAAAACTATAAGGATCATGACTACAACAGCACTTCCTCGACTGCTACCACCAGTTGAATTAGAAGGCTTAGCATCATTGCCAGTGGATGACAGGAAACTGTAGTGATTATATTTGTTCTGTTTAAACCATCTAGCTTCACATATTTTTTAAACAATGAAAACTAGTTCAAGCCAAATATATACTCACACCATAAAGTAGTAGGTGATTGCATTATTTTAGTATAAGATATTATAAACAGATGTGGCTTGATTTCTGTATTGAGAGAACATCTAGCAAGCTATGTTTATTTCCATGAGGATGTGTGGTTTGTGACTACACAGAGCACTGTAAGCTCTCAGATAGTACCATGTTAAAAATACAGACTATCTGCACTGTCTATATTTATATTTAGGCATACTTAAAATGGAGAAGAGTCAGTTGTCTTGTGTTTCTATTGTTTTGAGGCAGCAAGATATTGTGGTGATGATTGCCAAAGACATGTTTATAAACAAGTACTTCTCTCTTGGAAAGGAAGAAGAAGTTCCTTCTGCACTTTCAGTTTCCTTCAAATTCCCTTCCCATCCTGTCCTTCCCTTTTCCCATCAAACTGCCCATTTCCCAATTCATAAGTGTTACCATCAGACAGACACTTTCCTTTTCCTCATTATATTCCCTTACATTTCAGTATTTCCCTTGTATTTTATTTCCTCTCTCCCTCTTGTCTCCAGGTGCTGGACTAAGTTATATGTTTTGGTCTCCACAGTTCTCCTAAACATCCATTGACCCCTTCCCAACTGTTTTCCACTCTCTCTGGCCTTGTGGGCATGTGTAATAGCTACCTCTTCTCCCCAACCTTCCGGTATCACCATCTTGATCAAAGTGTGCTATATGTATTCCCGAGCTTGGTCTCACTCTAGACCTACACAAAGAGCATCTTCAATTTCCCATCGTCATGTCAACAATAAAATCACAGAATTATAGAAAGCTATTTAGATGGGACCTCTGGAGATCATCTACTCTCACCTCCTGCTAGAAGCTGTGTTCCAACCAAGACTAGATACATTCAGCTGTGGGTCTTGCTAGCCAGGTCTTGAAAACCTCCAAGTATGGAAGTGATGGAATTTCTCTGGGAAACCTGTCCCAGTACTGTGCTACCCTTCCTGGCAAAGTTCTTCCTAATGCTCAGTCTGAACCTTCCTGCCACAGTTTTTGCCTGCTGCACCTTGTCACACTTTCTAACACTAGTGAGAAGAGTCTGGCCCTGTAGTCTTCACAAGTTCCCTTCCAGTGGCTATAGGTTGCCATTAGATTACCGGTAGCCTCTTCTCAGCTGGACTAAAGTTCAGTTCCCTCACCTTTTCCTCACTGGTCACAAACTCTAGCTATCCTGGCAGCCTTCCCCTAGCCCCTCCAGTTTCTCAATACCCTTCCTGAACTTGAGGGAGGAGTTGTCTCAAAACTGGACACAGTGTTTGACGTGCAGTGTCACAAACACCAGGAAGATGGGGATGATGACTTCCTTCTCCAGCTGCTGGAGATGGGAAAAAAATCCTCTTCAAAGCTGAATATTCATCTTACTTCCTCATTACTCTTCCTTTTCTGGCCCTGCCAACATTACTAAAGCCAGCTACCTTTCTTCCCTCCGCTTCTGTTATTTTCAGTCTGTGCCTCAGCTAACCTCTTGATAATTTTTTGTAGCTTCTTTCTCCTTATTAGCAAGTACTATTTGTTCATTCTCCAAACTTTCTCTACACAATGGTCATCTCCTTTCCTCACCCTATCTTCCTCTCCCCCACTCAAAATACCACTTCTGAAAGTGAATCACTCTTCAGTCAGTCATGTCTTTGCCCTGTATCATTTTATTGATGTATTCCTCGGTTGCCCACACCTCACACTTCACCTTCTGACCCATCCTAGTAAACCTCTGTGTGTCTATTTCCTTACTCCAGGATGTTCCTCCTTGTCCTCCCAAACATACGTCCAAGGTATAGTATTAGCACTGTGTCACTGTGCATTTACAAATATCTGTATTCGTGCACAATCATCTTCTACTATAATATCCACTTGGCTCATAATAAATTAATGAAAAGAATTTAAAAAAAAAAAAGGTATTTTTGTCAATGACTTTTGATTTTGGGCACCAGGTGTGGATTACTGCAGTAGTTGCATAAATAATCCCTCTTTGTTATTTTATTTCTATGCCCTTCAGTTACATTTGCACTGCCTGAGTTTTGGAGGTAAATATCCAAAATATTAGCTGAAAGCTTCCTCAGAAGGCAAATCTTTCCCACATCCTTCCCTGCAGTTCCTCTTTAAGAGGTGTCAGCATGGCTGAGAGAATGAAGTGGCTCCACATTGTTTGCCTGAACTATTATGTGTTTAACATTTCCATAACAAAAGTGCCACTCGACTTCTCCCCGATTAATGCAGCTCGAGGGCTCTTGTCCTCCTTTAATAAAACATTGTTGAAATCATTTATTTAGAGCCCCTGGTTACTAGTGGGAGAATGACCATCTTTGTGCCAAAATATAGTGTATACAGTCCACTATTTTGTAGTAGATCATTCTGTTATTTAAGAAATTGATTAAATGGATGTCTTAGAAAGTATTTATGCTAATAGCGCATTACTTATGTCATTCAGATGGTCAATGTGAGCCTTTTCAACTGTCTACCACAGCCAATGCCTCAAGTAAAATACAGTAACTTTCGACTTTACCGCTTACAAATCTGTATCACAGGCTTGAAATCTCACAGAGAAGCACTGTTCTTCCCACTTGAAAATGTTTCCTGTTGCAGGGGTACCTACTTTTCCTGAAGGCTTGTGATGGGTGTGCTACCACAGGCAGCAGTGGCAGCATGTGATGTTATTACTGGGGACAGGAATAAAATCAATGGAAGGTCTGAATTTGTTTTAGTGACACTGAAGATGCAACGCAACTCAGTCACCCAAGCAGTGTTTTCCATGACTCAGATGGTGATGATTTTGTGTCCCACTACTTTTTATATGTGCACCCCGGTTACTTTAGCATTCCTTCTCACCCTGCTCCAGTGTACTCGAAAGAAAAAACAAACCCAAAAGCAAGTACTGGCTTTGCATTGCATTGAGATGGAATTTCTTGTTCTGCACCTGCAAAGCTGTCTGCAGCCACCTTTGCGGCCCCACCACAGATGCGCGCTATCGATGCGTGCCTGCAGTGAGAGATCTGGTACACTAACAGCTCTTAGGGGGAGTGGAGAGGAGATTGTAACTAAAATCTATCATGCTTTCCAATGTGACCAAACCAGAGCTTCATGCTCCCTCATTGTGAGGCTTCATCTCATAACAATTTTGAAAGTTACATATGCCTGCCTGTACGCATTGGTGTATATTGTTAAAAATAAACAGAGACCTTATGTTATGTCCATTGTGATTGCATACAAAAGCTTTGCTGTGCGCTTGGGTGATCAGTGAAGCTTGAATCTCCCTCTATTTACTGTATGGTCACTGTCAGTTCAATGAACTGCCTCCTTGTTCTCCACCATTGTCCCACACTCCCTTAAACATTTGTCACTGAAGTGCCTCCAAAGACAAATAAACTGTCACCAAGAATTCAAATCTGGTAACTGGGAATGAAAAGGGAGCAGAACCTACTGGATTATTTTACATGAAATGGTAAGGAGTTCCTTCTCCCCCCGGAAGAGATTGGCTGGACAGGACCTTGGCAAGGAGCACTTTCAAATAACCAGACAAACAAGAGAACTTCCTTTCCTGTGTCAAGGAATGTGAAGTCTTTTCCTTGCTTAAAACTGTCCTTACTACATCCCTTGACATTTCAAGAATTCCCATTTGTCTCAAAATTAAGCAAAAGAAATACGAATTTGATGGACATCAACATCTGCATGGGCTTTGCAGGCTGGGACGCATACCAGTACAAGAAGCCATTCCTCCTGCAAATGGCGCTTACTCCGACAGCACGACAAAACCCACAGAGTTATCTCCTGGGGAGGAGCTCACAGGACAGAATTAGTTCAGCTGTATTTATTGTACAATTATTTAAATTAAAACAATCCACTTTCTGTGGGGAAGGAAGCATGCAGATGAGTCCTGCCTGCCCAGTGGTGCTCAGTGTTGATTTATTCCAGGCAGATGCTTTTGACAGGAGCCTGTAAAATCAAGTCTTGAGTTTATTGTAGCAGTTAATTATCAGTCCTTTTCTAGTGCTAACGTCTTTACTCCTAACTGAAGAAAAATAAAGGCTTTTAGCTGGGACTTAATTTTTCATCAACAAGGAGTTAAATAGTCCTTGTGGGTGCTAACTGTTGACAAACCAAAAACTATGTTTTTGAGCACCTCCTAAAGAACTGGGGAAAACATTTAAGATCACCCCTGCGCAACTGTGAACTCGGCACTTTGTAAAGAAAGCTGACTCTGTTTACAAAGTCTCACCCAACTAATCTGTCCTCTTCCCGAAGAAACAACGTTTCCAGCTTTGTTTTAACAATAAGCTTACTCAACCGTTCAGATGATTTTAAAAACGGACTTCAGATCATAGGCACACACCATACCCATACACTTGCCTGGTATCAGGGCTCTTTGGGAACTGGTTGGTAAGTGTGCACGTGCGCCTGTCTGCGTTTATCGCTGGGCAACCTAATCAAATTCACACCCCAAAAGAAAGAATGAAATAATCTGTTGTTGAAATAACTAATCCAGAAGCAGGGATTTCTAATTTTGTTGATTTATACAACAGAGAAATGTGGATTTGCCCTCTGTCGAGATCTGGTAAGATAAAAAAAGACACTATCTTGCTAATCTGTCGCCCCCTCAGTCAAAGTTTATTTGTCGTAGCTTTTAAACTTCTGACTTGCCTTCCAATCACCGCATTTAAAACGAAAAGCTTTAAATAAACACCATGAATAGAAGATAAATAAACTTCCCCCCCCCCTTTTTTTCCTTCCTTTTTTTTTTTTTTTTTTTTTTTTTTTTGCGAGTGCCTAGTTTAATGCAGTCCAAACTCAAATCCCCAGAGGACTGAGCTCTCTCTTTTGTACTAATGTTTAAAAGATTTTCCAATGCTGGAGTTTATTCCTACTGCAAACATCTCTATTTACAAGGTCAAGTGTATCAGCACTCGACACAGCTTAAGAGTGTAATTATTTATCTAAGGGCGTTTGAGTGTAGAGCAGTAGCTCTGGCAGCAAACCAGGCTTCCACACCATGCAAAGCAACCCCAGAGAACAGTATTACAAGATCTAGTAATTGCCGATCCCTCCAGTGTGTTTACTTTTGCATTCTTCCTTCTTGGAGAAGGCAGCCTGAATGGCAAACTTCCGTGCATTTTGTTGCAGCCCCCGTGATGCGCAGGCCACTGCCCGCGCCAAAGCCGCGTTCCAAACGCATGCTTGCTGCCTCTGCGTGATGTTGTTTCTCACCACTTGCTTGCGTGCAAACCTAGGAGCGTTTCTAAGAGCGTCCGAGTTCCTCCACTTCACCAGGAAAGCACGAGTAATTCCACATACATACAGGAGCATTGCTTTACTCTCCTCTGTCACTGGCTAGTTACCATGCCAACGCATTATAAAATCAACCACTCTTTTAAAGTAGTACTTTCAAAGCTGTATTTACTTCTTGCATGTAATTATTCATTAAAGTAAGAATAGCAGTAATTTACATCTATGTAGAGTATTACAGGCAGACAGAGATTTTTGTTCGTTGATTTGTTTTTGGTTTGTTATTCTGTGGTTTGCTCCCCCGCCCCCCTCCAACCTCGGGTGCTGAGAGTTCAAGTGTCCCTGGAAAACAATTTCACTACATCCATTATTTAAAGCTCTTTCTTTACTAATTTACACGTTTAGAAAATACAAAAAGCCATACATATTTAAAACACAGGCCTTTTTTTTTTTACGCCTCCTATAAAAATACAAGGTTTAAGGCAGCTCAGAAACGCACTTATACAATTCTTCAACGTTCATAAAGTCTCTCCAAATAAGAAAGTTAACTTCCGACCTATAAAATACACTGTACATTTGATGTTCTAGAGAATACTTCACTGAATCGCTGTTGCTGGTATCCCTTTAAACATAAAATGAAATCTGCACCTTTCCAGAAAAGAACAGCAAATGCAGTTATCTGGCAAATAGGATGTGGAGTTAAAACTTTTATTTTTTTTTTTAAATAAATTATCCCCAAAGCATACAATTTATAAAATTGTATATACAAAGAAGAGCCACTGGTAACAAATCCCAGTTTTAAATACATTTTTTTTATATAAGATTTACCAGAGGTCAGCACCCTGATATGACGAGAGGCAATATAACTTTTCAGGATATTTGTACATACATGTTCTCGAGTTTAAAAGTGTCTTTCAAAGATGGCAGTGCACAGCTCTTTTAAAATAAAAGTTGCATTGTTCAGTATCACCAACAACTCTGAAAAAAAAAAAATCCTTTTTTTTATGTCACTAGGTTAACGAGGAAGAGGCGGCTGCTGGCACGCTTTTGTTACAGGGAAGATGTGTGTGCAAGAGGGAGTGCTGTAAACCACAGAACTTACTCAGCCTGCTATTTCCTTAAATTTAATTAAGGGCAGATGCAGCATAACCCCCTTTTGGGCACCACTGCACCACGAAGAGCAAGACTTGGTGAATGACAATCAAGTTGTGGACTAACCCAGCGCGCTAACAGCTTTGGCAGCAAGTTTGGGTCGCTCACCTCTTTCCAACCTTCATGTCAAAACGCATAAAAAAAAAAAAAAAAGCCACTGCCGGCATGCCGTTACTCCGGGCTTCTTGCGGGGGGCGGGCGGCTGGCGGCAGCGGGGA
>NW_009258296.1:1424317-1425051 GCF_000687185.1 Egretta garzetta | reverse complement strand
CGTGGGGTTCCTTTTCTCTTTCTTTTTTTTTTTTTTTTTTTTTTGCACAAAATAAATCCCCAGCTGCTGCTGCTGCCGCTGCTGCCTCTTCGGGAGCTTTTTAACTCTCCGCTCGCAGCATCTCTGCACATGCCAGCCGCTCCGATCCCATTCACAGTCCCGGCTCCGCTCGCTCCCTCTCGGCACGGGTTGCACTTTCGGGTGGCGGGGAGAAGTCGTCTCTCTCCCCGCTAGCAAGAAGATAGCACGGGGAAAGGAGAAGAGGCAGCCTTCGGGGTCTTTTTCTCGCTGGGCGACTGATGCTGCTTCTGTTGTCAACAAGCCCTGCAAGCTGCTCTGCGGATCCGTCTGTGGATCTTTTTTTTCTTTGCAAGGCTTTAAATACAAAAGTGCCCTCCGAGCAGCAGCAACGTGCTCTGATTAGGCCTCATTATGCATGCATGGAAAAGCAAACAAACAAAAAAAATTAGCAACGCTTCTTCTTTTACGCATCCCCCAGCCTGCGCTCTCTCGCTCTCTTTCTCCTTTTCTCCACTTTTTTCTCCCTTCGCTCGGCCCCCTTTCCCTGCCTCGCTACTTGCCATTGGTCCGGCCTGTTGTTGAAACTTTTTTTTTTTTTCTCTCCCCTCCTCTCTTTACGATCTGCCGGAGGGAGGGAAGGAGAGAGGGGGGCTGGAGGGCAGCTCACATTCAAAGCTTGAAAGGAAAGGCTTAAGGAGAGTGACAGCCCCCCG
>NW_009258296.1:1405713-1424230 GCF_000687185.1 Egretta garzetta | reverse complement strand
GAGGGGCGCGGAGCAGCGGCGGCGGGGCTGGGCGCTGCGGGGCTGGAGGGGCGTGAGCCCGGAATACCCCGGCAACCAGGCCCCTTTCTCCTCAGCTGCACTAACGTGGACCGGTCTCCTCCCGGGAGCTGCGTGCCGCGGCGCGGCGGAGGCGAAAGAGCGGGCGGCGCGGGGCTGCGTGCTGCTCCTGCAAGGGTGTTGTTCTTAAGCGGGTCCCGCTCCCTACAGGAAGGGGGGGAGAAAAGGTCTGCAGGTTGAGTGCTGTGCGTGCCCGAGCTTCCCACTGAGCCAAGTGAGGGCAGAGCCGCTTCCCGAAAGGTAGGGAGGATCAGGCTCAAAATGGGAGCGACTTTCTCCTTCCTGAAGTCTAAACAGGGCTCCAGGTTTCGGTGCGTTCGTGCACTGGGGGAGAGCAAAGCTTACTGTTAGCGGTGTACTGCGACCCCGTAAGCACTACTTCGCTAATGCCTTCAGAAACTTCAGTTCCACTTGCCGCATCCCCAACCGATTTTGAGCTCGTCCAGCTCAGCTTCTCGCCTGAGGTTTTTGTACACGGGTTTAAGACGCTGACCTACAAGGATGCCCGTTGACAGTACAAGTACAGTAGAGCTCAGTGGAGTTCTTTGATACTTGTAGGTATCTGCCAACTATTAAAAAGTTGCTTAAAATTCGTTAGTTAAGGGGATGAAATGTGTTTTCATTGAAAGCAAAATACTTCCCTGGCGTCCTGCCTTTCCTGTTACACTCTCCGTTCGCTTTGCTTTGCTTATAAGGAAGCAGGCACACAAATATAAAGGCACGACGAGAGGAGCGTGACAAAATAAACTAGTACTACCTTAATTCCAGAGCAACATCGTCTCCAACCGCAAGGGGCATCGGTATTTGCTGCCTGTCAAAACTGGCGCTTTTTTCATCCTGAGACTATCAACTCCATCTGTCACAAAAATCAGAACTAAATCTATTTTCCAGAAACTCGGGGATCTTGGGACCCTATGCAGTGCAGACCGATGCCTGTCTGAAAGTGCGTGGAAGGTGGAATGGCGGCGCAGCACGGCTGGGAGTCAGTATGATCAATGTGTTGAGAACCATTTGTGGGGATTTGGTCCATTGTCATCAGTTTTACAAGCTGCTTGTGTTTCTCCTTCAGTACAGTTTTGCCTCTTCTGGTGCAAAAATCGCGTTTACTTGTGTTTTTAAATCCATGGAAACTGCATTCAGAAACCCTGCCTGCCTTCATCCACCTGGCTTAGAGCTGTTTCTTTCAATTCCTGTTTAATAGTGTTATTAAAAATGCCAGATGCCGTTGAGGCAGGGTGCAGTAAATACACATGTTGCCATCTACAGTGGGCTCGTTCATGCATTGCTTTGCCTCCCTATTCGCTGATGAAGGCACCATTACTGGTGGAATTCAGGTAGTTTGGGGTGGGTACATTGGAGACGATGTTGCAGACACTGTATGAAGTGCTGCCGCACTGCCTGATTGCTGGTTTCCGGAAACTGGTCCACCTTGGTGAAGCTGGGGAGAAAGGGGCCTGGATGCTGGGATGTTCCAGGCACACAGCATCTGAGAGAGGGGATTGCAATGGGGCAGGATGGCTCCTCGTCGTGGGGATGGGCCTCCTGAGCTTCCCCAGCATGGGCGAGCGTGTGAGGCTGGCCATCCCTCCCAGTGGGGCTGCCTTCTGCGGGCAGCTGGGGGATGAGCTCTACCCCCTCCCAGGTCCTGCCTTCATCTGCAAAATCCATCCAGCTCGGCTGTCCTTCATGTCTGGAGCAGAAAGCAGGCCGCTTGCTTTGTGAGGAGTGGCAGCATCTGAGCTTCACACCTCCCAGGAGGGGGAGTAGAGGAGCCTGCGCTGCCGGGCTTGCATCCTTGCATAGCTGGGAAGAAGCTGCTGTGATGCTGCCTGAGCAGGAGGAGGATCAGTGCATGGTCCCACTATTGCGGACAGGCTTCCCTGGCTGGGGACAGTGTCCATTTTGCCTGCTGGTCTGAGAGGCAGGGCATGGTGACATGAGGCACTGCATCATTCATAGGCAGAGGTTTTCACATGCACCTTTCAGTTAAGGAAATGCAAGTTTCATACAGTAATAATAGTGGAAATGCTGACTTTGGAGTTTGGAATTTGGAATTATCTTTGGTATCATACAACTGACAAAAAATCGCAACAGAAAATAGCTGGGCTCTTCACTTTCCACACCTTTTAGCCATGTAGAATATGATCATCTACATCCAGGTTTATATATCCTTTGTCAGTAAATTAACTTCTTAAAATGGTACTGGTCTGTATTTATTTAAAGAGCATTGGATTCTGTCTGTATCTGTAACTGCCGTTTTGGTAAGGTCTTCGGGGCTTATGGTGTGCTGTTGGAGGAAGGGAATCTTTTTTTTTGTTTGGAATTAAACCTAGGGAAATAAGTCTCTGGCCCGTCTTCTTCAGTGCAGGTATTCTAACAATCAAAATGGTATTGTCAAATTCGGCTTTTCAGTTTTCAGAGTGGCTCTAAAAGTAATGTAGAAGGCAACTATTGCCCTTTTTCACAAAGCGCCATATAGGGAAACATAATCCCATGACTGGGCAGTAAAATAAGATCTGATAGCTTTCTGAATTCCCACATTTGCTGCGTTTTCTGTTCTCCATCCTTTCCTGTCTTAGCAATTAATTCTGTTCTTTACGTCAGCTCTCCGAATAGAGTAGCAGTCTTCCATCACTAGGGGTCATTTTGGCAGCCAGAAATGCCAGTATGTATCTGATCTGCATTCATTTCAAAGAGTCCTGGGCACCTTTTTGTTTAATCCTGATATCTTCTCCCCCTTTTTATTTCACACCCTTTACTAATGGATCTCTTTTCCAACTCGTGTTTGCTTTAATTCTTTCTCTGACCTATTTTACATTAAGAGTCTTTAGAAAATAAGAAAATCAGGTAGACACAAAACCAGTTAACCTTAAAATTTAGCTGTTCACATTCAGATGTAATAAAAATATATGGCCTATATCTGCGGTTAATTCCTCTCAAATGATTTCTAAGCACATGTCTTTTATTGGATTATATTGCTTTTTCTACATTTCAAGAGATTTACAACCATGATTAAAAATGTCTGGCAGGAGTCCTCTGAATTAATTAGCTGATAAAATTTCAGTTTGTTCATCCAGTAATATCTTAGTATGAGCCTGATGGGGATACACAGTGAGAGAGCACTTTTTCTTCTTGAAGAAGGGATTGAATTCCCTACTAACAGAGGATTCACCTGTCACTGAAAGGTGGCCTCGTACAGAAATCTGTTCTCAGAACCTTGGGGTTGTGGTGCATGGGGGTCATGGGAGGCAGTAGAAGTCCTACACGTTCATCCTGTAGAAATGGCCCCAGTAAGGTGTCACTCACAGTGGTAGCCTGTGCAGATGACTGAATACGGACATGTGCATACTGCTGAGTTCTTGCATTTGATGTACCCTCAGAGACCCATAAATAATAACTTCTGCACTCTAAAGTTACAGAAGAAAAGCCCTGTGACTTACCAGACTGGGGGTGGTGGAAATGAATATAATGCTTTCCCAAGCGGTGTCTGTTTCAATGGAGAAGTAAGGGCAAGTGAAGGCATCTGAATCAGGTTCTTGCTCCACATCTGGTGTAGCTTATCCTTTTATTGACTGTGCAGGGCTGTTTGGGAGACCGGTGTCCTAAGTTAGCCACCTCAACAAGGTGTGAATACTCCCCAGAATAGTTGGTTATTCACTAGAATGTGCAGGGCTTTCCAGCGTGAGCATCCCTCCTCTCTCTTGCTTTAGTCAGAAAGAAAAATAATTAATAGCGAGGATAGTAAGTAATTCTATTGATCGACAGCCAGCCCACTGAGTTGAAGCTTGTAGCTGAGGAGACTACTACTGCACTTCATGCTGTAGGATCAGTTAGACATTGTTATGTTGGCTATACATTTTTAAGGGTATCTTTGCCAGTGTAAAGTCTTGTGAACATTACTGAGTGCATTCAACACCTGGCCTTTAGGCCAATTATTTTGAATTGATTCACCTATGTATAATCTAGGACTGATTCCTTATGGAACAGGTTACACATGTCTGCTTGCACACCAGTCAGCCTGTGGCTCCTGTGACACCTACAATACTTTTTATAGCATTTTTCCACTCAATGCATGTTGCAGACTGTCAGTGTGGTTTGTTTATAATGTGGTATGTGTTGCATGCTGTGGGGTGTGATTTGGAAATGTGTGGGAGAGCAGAGCATGCTGATGTAGCATTGGAGGACTGGTTGGGGACTGTGTAGGATCAACTGTGTTGACTCTGGAGCGTGCTATGTGTGGGGGTGCTCCCTGGTTGCTTCCCAGAAGACAGCCTGGGAATGAACTAATATGTGTGCTGGATGGAACTGGCGTTACTCAATCTCAAGACAGCAACTGACTGTACTTCAGTGTCTGAAGGTTATGGGAGCAGAGAATAAAAAGAATTGCAGATAGTCCTGTCTTACTACAGGAAGGGGACACACGTATAAAGAGAATGTGGCATGGGCCTGTTTGGAAGAGTTGGAGGCAGGATATCATGAGTAATTTTGGAATACTAATGACTTAGGTCTTGCAAATACAGTGCTGTAACACTGTCCAACTGCCTTGCAATGAGCAGGGACATCTTCAACTACATCAGGTTGCTCAGAGCCCCATCCAACCTGAACTTGAATGTTTCCAGGGATGGGGCATCTACCGCCTCTCTGGGCAACCTGTTCCAGTGTTTCACCACCTTTATTGTAAAAAATTTCTTCCTTGTACCTAGTCTGAATCTACCCTCTTTTAGTTTAAAACCATTACCGCTTGTCCTATCACTACAGGCCCCACTAAGAAGTCTGTCCCCATCTTTCTTATGAGCCCACTTTAAATATTGAAAGGCTGCAATAAAGTCTCCCCAGAGCTTTCTCTTCAGGCTGAATAACCCTTTCCTCATAGGAGAGGTGCTCCAGCCCTCTGATCATTTCTCTGGCCCTCCTCTGGACCAGCTCCAACAGGTCCGTATGTTTCCTGTGCTGAGGGCTCCAGAGCTGGACGCAGTACTGCAGCTGGGGTCTCACCAGAGCACAGTAGAAGGGCAGAATCCCCTCCCTCAACCTGCTGGCCATGCTTCTTTTGATGCAGTCCAGGATATGGTTGGTTCTGTGGGCTGTGAGTGCACATTGCTGGCTCCTGTCCAGCTTTTCATCCACCAGTACCCCCAAGTCCTCTGCAGGGCTGCTCTCAATCCTTTCATCCTCAAGCCTGTATTGATACCAGGGGTTGCAGGACCTTGCAGTTGGCGTTGTTGAACCTCATGAGTTTCATGTGGGCCAACTTCTCGAGCTTGTCCAGGTCCCTCTGGATGGCATCCCATCCCTCAGGCATGCCAACTGCACCACTCAACTTGGTGTAACCTGCAGATTTGCTGATGATGCACTTAATCCCACTGTCTATGTCACTGATGAAGATATTAAACAGTACTGCTCCCAATACAGACCCCTGAGGGACACCACTCATCACTGATGTCCATCCAGACATTGAGCCATTGACCACTACTCTCTGGATGCAACCATTCAGCCAATTTCTTATCCACCTAACAGTCCATCCATCAAATCCACATCCTTCCAATTTAGAGAGAAGGATGTTGTGGGGAACCATATCAAAGGCCTTACAGAAGTCCAGACAGAAGTCCAGACAGATGATGTCTGTAGCTCTTCCCTTGTCCACTGATGTAGGCATCATAGAAGGCCACTAAGTTGGTCAGGGAAGACTTTCCTTTGGTGAAGCCATGCTAGCTGTCTCAAATCACCTCCCTGTCCTCCATGTGCTTTAGTGCAGATTCTAGGAGGATCTGTTCCATGATCTTCCCAGGCACAGAGGTGAGGCTGACAGGTCAGTAGTTCCGAGGATCTTCCTTTCTACCCTTTTTTAAAATGGGTGCAATGTTTTCCTTTTTCCAGTCACCTTACTTCCATGACTTTTCAGCTGTCATGGAGAGTGGCTTGGCAGCTGTATCAGCCAATTCCCTCAGGACACTGGGGTGCCTCTCGTCAGGTTCCATAAACTTATGTATGTTCAGGTTCCTCAGGTGGTCTTGAACCTGATCTTCTCTTACAGTGGGAGGAACTTTGTTCCCCTAGTCCCTGCCTTGAGGTCCATTCACTCAAGAGGATCCATAAACTTGCCTTAAATGTATTTTTAACAGTGTCTCCTTTTTTTCTCAATATGCCTTTTCCACATATAATATTTACTTAAAAATTGAGTAGCATCCTTGTAAAGTTGGAGATTGTTTTTCATATATGAAATAGTGAGTATCATTGAGAGTATTTACCCAGTGTATCCAGTACAGTAAACATGGAAATATTGCACAGTACTTTGCCGGACTTTGCTTTTTTGAACTCTGTTCCAATCTAAACTACAAACTAGACCACACATGCTGTTAAAACAAATCTAAGAACAGAGTCGGACTGCGACCCTTTTTTGGTCCTAACAAAGGCAAAAGTAATTGTGAAAGTAACACATTTCTGGTCACCTGTTAAGCCAGTTAGATAGAGGTTTTAAATAACCATGTTCTACAAAGGTGAATGTAAACCACACATGCTGTCACTCTGTCAAAGCAATTTCAACCATCACAGTATTACGGAAATACTTTGCTGGACATGTCAACATATACAGAAAGGCAGTTAGATGTTTTGTGTTTGGCTGTTGGTTTGGGGGTTTTGATTTTTTTTTTAATTTTCAAATTCTTCACAGGTTTACAACAAGATATTCCCTGAAGCAGCTAATAGGTTTGTGTTTCATTTTCTGCATGTTCTTCTTTGAAATTCATGTAACGCAGGTTTGCAAGAAATAAGAAATTCTGAGTTTTCCTATGTGAGAGCATGAAGAAATTAGTAGCTTTGTGGCTAAGCAGAGTTCTACTCTATACAGTCTGAAGGACAAAAATAAGAGTAGCAGTTTCATTTTTGTGGTTTCAGATTACACCAACACAAATGTAACATGTACTCTGGCAGGGTAAGACCTAGCTTGGTCTCCTATTTCTTCCACATCCAAATTCAATTTCTGTATTAGAATGTGAAGACGGCTGCAGTGAGACATGCCATTCAAAAGCATATCCCCAATCTGTTCAATTTAGTAGGTATCCTTGATCTGTCCTGTGATGATATTTGCCTAAGGCCTTCCTTACACACAAAAGTAGCTGTGGTTAAAATAAAACCGTCTTTCAAAACAATTTGATTAAAGTAATAAAAATCTAATTCAACGTAAATTTGGAGTTAGCAAACTGATTCTGGGTGTGTTTCAATAGGTCTTTTTAAGCACAGCTGTTTTCATATCATCAAGAAATGGTGATGTCTTTATTGAGTTGACCTGCTATAAAAGAGTGCCAGACTTGTTTATTACACCTTCTTGGAAGACTTTTGTTTTTTCATTCTACTGAAACAAAATGTATATAGACTAAATAGTATGCTAAACATGAAGTAGGCATGCAAATATTTCAGAGTCCTGACCCAGATTACCAAATTCAAATAAATCAGTGTTACTCAATAAAAAAACTAATTGAAGTGTGCTTGGGTAAGGATTTTCTCTGATTTAACTAGGTCTTTTAAAAGGCAGTTTTAGTTAATCAGTGCAAATATTTGTATGGTCAGCAGCCTAAACTCCCTTTAGTTCATTTGTTCATGTGTTTGAAATATCAGAGGAGAAGAATGACTTAAGGTGGATTTTTATATGGAGGGAGGTAGCTTGGATAATTAGCAGATTTTTTGACAAGAACAGCAGCTACATTCATGCAGGTACATGCATCTTTCTTCCTACACTTCACCTAAAATTAAAAGATGTCAAAGCAGTTAGTAGAGTTCCACTCCATTCCTCTACTACGCCCTTAGCTGTGGTATCTGAATGCTGGGATGAAAGAAAAATGTCTTTGTGTCTTAAAAGTTTAATTTGCAAAAGTGATGAATGATTTGGTTACTTCCATATTATGGGCACAGTCTGAGCCATTTCCAGACAGCCTGATTTTCAGAATATGTTGAGCACCTAACCTTTAAAAATTAGATTTTCTAGTTTAACATTCAAAAAGGAATCAATCACAGTCACGGATAGCTTTGAAAATATATCTCCTTTCTGCAGCTAACAAAAATTAAGGGCTTCAGAAATTATGGAGAAACTCAGTCAGTCATAATCTTGTCACTGTGCCAATAATAAGCATTGTAATACTGAGCTGGGAGATCTTGGTAACAACACTGCATAATAACTGTGGTTTTTCTTTTCAGGTGATATACTGTGTTCAGGTCTTTGATACATCAGAATACACTGAGCCACCAGCCATTCTTAGACATGTTGCAAATAAAGTATTTTGCTCTTCCTAACAAACAGTAATCATTCTCCTTATGCACCATGGAGGTGAGCTATGCCGTCATCTTTCTGCTTGCCTGAGGTGACTGCTCTTTTCAAAGTTCCCCAAAAGGGATGGTTCAGATTAGGGAGACTCTAAAGATGAGACTGAACTTGGTACTTTTGGGAAAGTGGTTAGCAATGGTGGTGCTCTGGAGATTTCCCAAACTCTGGGAACTGAGTTGTACGCTGGTATCATGCTGCTTTCTGGAGCCAGACCTAATATCCATGGCTGAATAGCCCAAACATGTGCAGAGGCTTACAGATATTAGACATTAGAGATGGAAAAGAGGTTTTGGAACATTCTCCATCCCTATTGCAAGATTATGGAATCAGTGTGAGATTAGTCATCATGCTAAATTTTCCAGTGGTTTATTTTGGCCTATTTTTAAATGTCCTAAGTGATAAGCTAAGGGGTTTCTACCACTTTCTTTCAATAGATGTCTTTGTTTGGAAACTTCCTTTATAACTGATGTGAATTTTTATGTCTTTTAAATACCATTGTGCATAGTTTTATTTCATTTTCCCACCCAGGTAATTTTCTATCAACATTAGTGTCTGTAGTATTCATGAGATTAATTATTAGAGTAATTATTGGATAATTAGTTATTCACAATGCCCGTGCCATTTTAGTTCATTATGCTGCAGGTGAAACTGCTGCTTGTGTAGCACTGCCTCGTTGCTTTTGTCTGATGTGTCTGCATTTAGACCTTAAGTAGAGCTAAAGCAGACTAGGGTTAGGGTTTAGTATAACACCATCGCAAATATGGTTGTAAAAATCCAGTAAATAGCATTCACATTTGCTTCATTCTGTTCTTTCATTGGTTTTATACATTCACCCCACAAATCTGTTTAGTACCTGTTTCTTCCTTTTATCCACAATGTTTACCCTATTCTGCATACCTTGCTTGCGCTTATGGGCTACAAGCTGTAACATAAAGGCTTAGAAATAGTGGAAAGGATAGTCCCTAAATTAAGGTTCATGTCTTAGGAGAAAAATAGCCTTACGAATTTATACCCACATTTTGCATTTGCTGCTTTAATTTAGCTGTAAAAGAGAGAAAGTTCCCTTTTCTCTGCCGGCCTCTTGCTTAAGGTCCAAATTGGATTTGTTCCAGCAATGGTCTGAGAGAAGTTCACAGAACACTTGCTACCCTTATATTTGTTTCACACCAGTGCTAAGATGCTATTGAGATGCTATAGACAGGAGGTTTTGCAATACACTCACAGTACGTCTTTTGGGATTGCAAAGCTAGTCCTGCTTGAAAACTTTTTATAATAGCCTGTTTTCGAAGGGTATGTCTGTTTCATAGTCATTTTCAACCTGAGTTATATAACTGCTCTAAACACCTTTTTTTTTTTGGACAGAAAAGTGGGATTGTTAACTGATTGCTTGCTTTGGATTATCTGGGCCTTATGACTTCCAACATGTTATTTCTCCTCAATTGGAGTGAATTCTTATATGCCAAAAAGCTTGGCAGTGTGTTCTGATGTGGATAATCTGATGCCTACTGAAAGGTAGTGAGTTTCCTCAAGGTGAGATCAAAGAACCATATATGCATGTGGCTAGTACCAGTGTCTTTTACTTTTTTTTCACCATTCCTTATTCTATTGCAGAATGGCTGCCCCTTCGTGATAACATCTTTATACTTAATTTTTTCTATGCCTCCATTTTTTTTCTTACATGTTTCTCTCTGAGGCCCTTTCTTGATTGTTTGGGGTTTTTTTTTCAGTCCCTGCTCTCATTTAGGAAAAAAACAGCAGAGAAGAGGTCCTCTATTTGATGATATTTATTGATACTGCAGTGGCCTCTCTGGTTGCCTTTTGCCAATTTTCCTAACTGAATTCCCCCTCACAAAATTATTTGTCAGAGGCAAAGCATTGTACAAACCTAAATTTATTTCTGTGGGCATGTGCATCAGGATCATTTGGGTGGCCATCTTGAAACCTTTCTGTGGATTTGGGAACCTTCCAGAGATCAGGAGCCACCAACAGGTGGAATATTGCAGCCTGAAAGGCACACTACAAATATTCAAGGCTTACAGCTCAGCTGAGAGCAGATAGTTCAGACCATTCTTTGAATGAATTCATATGAAGTGTTTAGTGAATTATTAAAGAATGTGACAAAATATAAGTTTGCTTGCACATCATTTGAGAACAAAAAATGGGGCAAAAACTGTCAAACAAGAAGCTTGTTGTGAATGGTTCAGGCAGCATTAGTCTTCTTTTAGGTGGAATGTGACCCTGCTAACCCTGAAGTGTGAGTTAGACCTTTGATGTTCAAGGGGATTCAGAACGAGGCAGACAGAGTTCATCCAGCCTGAGATGGTAGTGTGTCAGTGACTGGTGCAAACTCTCCCTTTCGGTCAAACCAGGCCTGATTTGTAACCAAACTTGAAACTGAGGACTAGATCTAGTAGAATACTTTGAAGATCTGGGCAAGAGGTGGCAAGACACATACTCCTTAAAAAATAAAAAAACACTGATGCAGATAGGAAGGAAAGAAAATGGAAGAGAAACGGTAGAGATAACAGGGAATAGACATTGCTCTTTTCTCCTGTCTTCTCCTTTGTTTTTGAATAAGTAATTAACGTATATTGAACAATCACTGTCATCATTATCACTTTAGTATTTACTGTACTAGCAAGGAACAAAATAGCTTTGTCTTTTACATGTTTTGATTTGACAACTCAGAGAAACAGGGGGTTTTTTTCAGCAAATGTGAATGTTGTAGTGGAAAATGCCCCAGCAGTGTGCCCAGGTGGCCAAGAAGGCCAACAGCATATTGGCTTGTATCAGGAATAGTGTGGCCAGCAGGAGTAGGGAAGTGATCATCCCCCTGTAGTCGGCACTGGTGAGGTCACACCTCAAATACCATGTTCAGTTTTAGGCCCTTCACTACAAGAAAGACATTGTGCTATTGGAACATGTCCAGAGGAGAGCATCGAAGCTGGTGAGGGGTCTGGAGCACAAGTCTTATGAGGAACGTCTGAGGGAACTGTGGTTGTTTAGTCTGGAGAAGAGGAGGCTGAGGGGAGACCTTATCACCCTCTACAACTGCCTGAAAGGAGGCTGTAGCGAAGTGGGTGTTGGTCTCTTCTCCCTGGTAACGGGCAATAGGATGAGGGTAAATGGCCTCAGGTTGCACTAGGGCAGGTTTAGGTTAGACATTAGGAAAAATTTTTTCACCAAAAGAGTTGTCAAGCATTGGAAGGGGCTGTCCAGGGAAGTGGTTGAGTCCCCATCCCTGGAGGTATTTAAAAGATGGGCAGATGAGTTGCTTAGGGACATGGTTTAGTTGTGGAATGGCAGTGTGTTAGGTTAACGGTTGGACTTGATGATCTTAAAGATCTTTTCCAACCTAAATGATTCTGTAACTCTGTGATTCTATGAAAATGTCCCAATCACACGTGTGAAAAACATCATAATTTTTCTCTACTTCTGGCTTTTTAGATTCAGTGTAATCCAAGTAATGTTCATATCTGCAAGATGTCCCTGGATGTGAGAATTTCCACTAGGTAGGTACAGCTGTGTAATAAATAAGTTAATGTGCTTAGAATGCACACTTGAAAAGGCACAGGAAGAAGACAAGTTACATTTCTTTTGAAACAAGTAGGCATTTACGGTCATTGTGGATGAAAATCACCCCTGTACAGACAGCAAAAACTTAAGTGCTTAAAACTGGGCAAATTTAAGGTTGAGGGGGAGTATCTGTCTATGTGGTCCATCTATGTCAGGAAAGATTTTTATGCAGGGAACAGGTCTTTGTCCCTAAGGAAATCTGATGGAAACGGGCTTTGATAATGGAACATGCCCTGGAAATGGTGAGAAGGGGGAAACTTTTCTCTGCACTGGCAACATAGAGAAAACCCAATTGCAGTTGTGTCGTGGCTGTTAGAACCATTCGTATGAATTGCGACAGCAAGCACTGCCCTGCACTTTGGGTCTATATTTCCCCTGGAATGTAAAGCCATTCATCATGTCCCTACAAGTTTTCTTGGTTGTTCTCCCTATGTGGAGCACTGGATTATTTCTGTCTGCCATAGAATTTTTTAGTGGAACACATTAAACAAAAAATTCAGTAAATGAAAATTATTAAGACTGCTTTGTATTTGACAAAAATATGAATTACATTTTTTTTTTTCCCCAAAAAAAGTCAAATTGTTGTTTAGGAGGAAACAGCTTCCCTCTTTATGCAGCTAAGAGGTAGAGTACAAGATCATTCGTTTAGAAATAGGGTAATTTCCTGTACTTTACTGAATCTTGTCTTGTGAAGGTAGAAAAACAGAAATATCAAAAAGACTGTATGATATATAATGCATAGTATGTTTTCTGAACCTTGGAAAGAACAGTTCTTTCAGTGCCCTCTCCTTGCTCTCAACCCGAAGTAACCTCCCTGCTTCTCTTATCAGATGGCTTCTCTGTGGAATGAGCTAGTCCTGTTTCAGGAAAAAATTGTTGCGCTGGATAAGGTCAAATGGAATAAGTTTTTGGTGACCAAAATTTAATCTTGCTTTGTTGTAAATAATGAGAAAGTGTACTGATTTTCATCAGTGAGAATCCTTAATTGGACCCCAGATCTCCAGTGATCGCTTTTTAATGTCAGAAATCATCCGAAATCCACTTTTCAAGTCACAGAGAAACCTCCCAATGTTTGTTTCTGTTCTGACATTGTTTCTTTTTAACTTTGTGCTTTATATAATTATAACAGAATAACATGCTTGGGGCACCTTTCATTTTTTTTTGTCCTGTAAGAGGCTAATAAACCATTAGGGGTATTTTACAACATGGTGAGTGCTATTTTGCAATGTTTCATTAGCCACAAATCCACAAGTCACCTTCAGGAATTCCAGATGACAGACTAAAGGTATTTTTGCAGCTGTTCTATGGGAGCTCATGAAAGTCTTGTTCCCTTTAAAGGAAAAAAAAAAAAGAAAAGCCTTTTTATGTATCAGTCCTTTTGACAGTCCTCCGTAAAGCAAGAAGACAACTCATCTCCGTTACAGCTGAGTACTGTGCATTTTATCCATGTGCCTGTGAATAGTTCAAATATCATCTCTCTTGTAAAATACTTTTGCTGTAACACTGAAGGAAGTGAATACCTTTGAATAGGATAATAAATGCTCCAAAATGCTTTGAATGGCTGTTCACTTAATAAAATATCGCCTAAAGCGATGCTATCTTCTGACTATTATATGGTGTTTCATGAGTTGACTTTTAAATTGAATTCCCTGCCATCTTTATGTACCAGAGAACATCTTGAAAAAATCAAGCTACAAATAGTGACTGTTTTCTAAAGGTCAAAGATATTGTAAGGGGGGGAAAAAAGTCTTTTCTGAAAAGAAATATTCAGGAAGTCCTGAATATTTATATACTGATATCATCTTTAGACCTCCAGGGTGTTTCAGAGTACAGACAGCTACAGTTTTTAATAAAAATGTTTTCCAAACCGAATTTCATTTCTCATTTCAGATATCTAAAAAAAATCAGTTTCCTGACTCATACTCCTTTGTTTGAGGTTTAACAGTTAATGTTTGGTCCTTTTCCAAAACAATTTTCTGTCCTTTTAAAAAAAGTGCTAAGGCTTGGGATATAGAACTGCCAATGACTGTTTGGAAAAACATACGCTTAAAGACTTGCCTACAAGGTAGTGGAAGGGGATGGGCAGTTCATTCGAAATGACCTCCCTTTACATGACTGTTTTAGTATGTATTAGCTGGTGAGATAATGCACATTCTATATTGCTACTTTAAAAGTGCAGTTGGTTTATGGAGTATTAAGTCAGTGGGCAGATGTCTCTGTTTGTCCATCTGCTCTGAGTGCTCTTTTGGCAGTCCTCCATTTTTTATCCTTAACAGGATGCGCCAGCATCTACTGCTCTTTTCATTGCGATGAGATATCACCTACCTGTTTGAGTGCTAGTCCTGCTCAGGATCGGTCCATTTACATCTGTGCACTCTATCACTGTACCATGTTTTCTACACCTGCCCTGAGACATAAAGAGGAACTGCCTCTGCTTGCCATCTGGGGAGAATTGAGGGATCAGGAAATCCTTGAAATTAAATATTGCCACAAACATAATTAATGGACTCTGACAGTTGTCACACAGTCTGTAGAATGCAGTGGGAAAGGACATCTTCCTCTTCATAAAAAGTACAAAGACCAGGTAGAAGGAGCAAAGAATGTTAAGTCCTTGAATAATATCCGATGTAGAGAGACACAGGTATAACCTGGTCTTGGCCCTCAGTAGCCTGCCAAGGATTGGCAAGCCATGTGAGATAAGGTATGAGACAAGATAGCAAGGGAGTGGTAATGAACACTTCACAGCAACAGCCTTACAGTGCACCTTTCCACATCACATTGGTCCTCCTCTGACTGGCAGTGAGATGTTGGATTTGCAAATGGAGGGGACCATACGTTTCTGCATGGCCACAGGAGAGCTGCCCCCTGTGCTCACCTGGGTGGACTGTGCACCATGGCTTGGTAGCTGGTGCAGGAGCTGGGTTGCACAACCAAAGGTAGCCACCACATAGGTGCAGTTGATGTCATCATGGAACAAAGCATTTTATCTGTGTTGGCTGGGCACAATGGTATCCAAGATAACATGGGTTGTAGGATGTTATAAACTGTGGAGGACTTGTGAGTTTTGAACCCTGTCCCATGTTATCAGTTGTTGTCTGTCTTCTACATTGTCCATAGTAACTGGCCAGGCAAGACCCCAGATAATGTGGGGGCCTAAAACAGGACATAGGGGTATCAAATACACAATCTGATTGCTGAGGGCTGAGTACAAAAGCAGAAGAGATGATTGCCTTGTGCCTGTATTTACACAAATATCTTACTACCTAGTATGGAGTAGTTAGGGTGACCAAGACAGCTGCTAAATGAGACCTAGACAAACTCCACATGAACCACCTGTACAAGCACCATGGCCCCGGCAAAACAGAGACTGTGTAGCTTCACAAAGTGTGCAAGGGAAGGAAGAAAACCTCATCTGCAAGCACTGGAAATGTGAACTCCTCTTCAGGGGCACTGCAGTTTGTGCAGTCCCCAAGGAGCACGGGTTAGTGGAATTCTGCTTCCAGGACTTCCAGGCTTTGTGAACACCTGTGCAGGTGTATAGAAAGACTAAGGTATTTTGGGTAGCACCCAGAGGTGGAAATGGAAGCAGTGGGCAAAAGTTAGGAAAAAGACATTCTTACCTCGGAGAAAATTACTAGAGGGTGATGGAAGCTTTGTTATTTTTGTGTGTCAGTCAGACTAGGCAAAACCAGAGAATATGTAGCAGGGAGAAAGGCTTAATTCAGAAAGGTCGGCTGTTTGCATTTTGGCCAAAAAGAATGGGTCTGGAGAGGTTTTTTACACTCTGTGTCAGTTTTTCCTGGGCATGTATTGAACTTAGGTTTGAAAAGAAGCAGTGAAAAAGAAATACTTGATTTGTCAAAGAGAGTCTATGCAACAAACTAACTTTAAAGGAAGGTGGTTCTTTCTGCCTTGAAGCAGATGGGGTGTGGAAGAATTTGCACAAAGGGTTCCTCGATGAGTTCTTCAGCCTGGCAGTGAGAAAACGAAGCAGTGAAGAAATGCTGGACCCTCCTGTCTGTCCCTCTGAATGAAGAAGTGTTGTAAAAGAAGGAGAGATTGTTTTAACTGAAACACCTGGGTGCTGCTGACGTAGGTTCTCATAAAGTAAGGCTTGACTGTGGCATTCCAGATCCATTCACAGACTTAGCAGATAAAAATCACAGCACAATTTGTGACTCCTGAAAACAAATTAATGAATGCTATAAAATGGTGTGTTCTCTCTCTCAGACATGAGACGGGAGAGAGGGAGAAGTGAAGGAGAGGGAGGAGCAGGGTTAGCTGTGGTGTTCTGGTTTGGTACCTATGTTCTGTCCAACTTGTTGGTCTCCACTTGCCCAGTCCCTGGCTTCAGAGCTCCTCAGCCATTCTCCTTTTTATTCCCCTCCAATCAGTCCAAGATCTACCATGCCATTCATACTCTGTTTCAGCTTGCACAACCTGTGCCACTCTCACTTTCCCATTGTATTTCTTCGTGTACAACACACTCATTAAAGAATAAATGTACCATACGTGCCAAGTCAGTGTCTTCATTCATAGCCCTTGCTCCTTCTATTTCACAGTTCTTTCCTCTTTTGTTATCATTTATACAGAAAAAAAAGTCTCCTCAAGAAAGTGTTCTGTTGTATTGTTTTCTCTCCACATGGTCTATAGCAAAGTGTGAGTGTGGGATGTGAAAAGAATGCAGGAAAAGAGTGACAGGCCACAATAATAAGCTCAGAAAGCTCAGATAAATAGATACAGATCACATTCTGGGCGAAGGTGGAATCTAGTGTTCTACTTAGCATCTATCTTCTGTTCCATATTTCCTAGGCAGATGCATTAACTGCACCTACAGTTTCTGTATGTTTCCCATTAGAAGGCCCCTTCTTACGGTTGCTGCTAAGTTTGCCAAATTGTTTTAACTGTGCAGGCTGAAAGTTTTCCATCCTGGGTATCTGCTTCAGGTTGAATTTAGGGGGACTTTAGAGGAAACAAAGTATGCTACTCATGTTTAAATTAATTTAGTTTCAGTTGACTCTTCAACCTTACAATTTGAAGCAAGCCTTTGAATTTCATGGCAAATAAAGAAGAGGGCATGTTGGCCCTTATGCCAGAAAGTGCCCTCTGCTTACTCATGTTGGGTGAGGAAAATACTCCTCATGTATTTGGCCATGTTTCGTTTAGCTTTTAAATAATCAGCAGAAACTTAAGAATTAAGCAGACACTTTTGCCACAGAGTCCTTCTCTGCTGAGCATGGCCCACAGTAGACCAGCAGGCACTGGGTACAAGGGGGGTTTTTACTCCAGTTGTGCTGTTCGGACTTTCTTTGGCTCCTTTGGGTAGGGAGTTGCAGTAAAAGAAGGTCTAGTTTCCCGATTAAGGCAGATGAAGGTTTCTTCAGCAACTGGATTGTTTCTCTACATCTCCTGCCGGACCACCATTTGAGTCAGTCTCTTCTTTCACAGTCATTAGGTACATATTTTCCTGCCCTTCCAGGGAACACATCTGCAGACAGGATTACAGAACGGCTGAGAGCTCACAGGAGCGAGTGAGGCTGATTACAGATGCCCTATACGTGCAATATGCTGTCAGATTCTAGGTATGCCAAAAAAATCAAATGCCAGAAACTTGTTTTTGACAATTCTGGCATTCCTTTTTCAGTACTTCACACTCCCAGGTGTAGGGTAGGAATAGAGAGCACTGAACCTGCAAGTGGTCTAGCAAAAGCGCGATGAGAGGATCTCTACAGCAGCCAGGAGGGAGCGAATACTTGTGCATGCAGTGCAGAGCTCAGGTACGTCGTGTCAAATAAATTTGAGGCCCATGTGAGAAATGGGAAGACCAAAAAGAAATAAAGAATAGCCATCTGCTTACTGAATGAAGCCCAACTTGGATAGGTCAGAGGGAGGTTTGTGTGGCTGTGTGGTAACTCAGTTATAATATGGATTGGACAAATGGCATTAAGATCAGGAAATCTAGCAACTTCTCATCCCTAATTCCTGAGAGCTTGACTTCCCAGCCTGAACAATCTTTTGACATAGGTGTTTAAGAATGTAGACGGAGACATGTACAGTCTGTGGCAGCTCAGTTTCATTAGCGTAAGTTTGGGATTTGCTGTTCCTGCCATGTATGTTGTATAAAAACTCTTCTAAAATATTTTGGAACTTTGAAAAACATTTTTGTGAGACTGTTCCTTGTGTCTCTTGGCCTGTTAAGCAAAGCACCTTGACTGCCATGAGGAAGAGAAAAATTAAAACTAGTGCTTTTAGAACATATATAAAATAATTTAAGATCACTTCCATGAATAAAAAATCACTGTTTTAAAGCCCAACCTCTCAGAGTCTCTGCATTTCTGTGAGTTGGTCTGCTGGGAAGCTGCTGAAGTTGTTCCTGTTTCATTGATCAGGACAATACACACACATGGCTTTAAAAACAGGACAATTTAATAATTTTTGGAATTAATCTTGCCTGCCCTGGACCTCATGAAGGTATAATTTCTGAGGAAATTCCACTTCTTTGGTGGGGGGAGGGAGGAAATTGTTCCATGGCAGGTTGGCTTTAGA
>NW_009258296.1:1400670-1405672 GCF_000687185.1 Egretta garzetta | reverse complement strand
GGAGACGGATTAATGGGCAGGTGATGCAATCATACTTATGTGATAAATTGCTTGGCTATTTCTTTATCAAATGCCCTGCAGTACAATATGTCACACCATTATCACACATGTACATGCAGACTACGTACACGTAGGCAGATGTCTTGGGGCAGATCCTCAGCAAGCACAAATTGACTGAGCTCCCCTGAAGTCCCTTTAAGTCTTGGAGTTTTGCCATTTTGTACCAATTAAGGACTTGGCCCCTTTGTCTCCATCTATGTTCACTAAGCTACAGACCAAACTGATGATTATTCATCTTAGTAAGTGTTGCAAGTTTCTGGCTCTTATTTGCTAATGAAAAAAAAATGTTCTAACACGAAACTGGGCTTAGATCCCAGGTTTCAGTCATACTCTCCATTAAAAGATGAAGGATGTGGCATACATCACCTGCGAAGCACAAATCAAATAGCAATAGTGCTGTTGTTTTCCTAAAGAACTCAGGGAAGGACTTAATTGTGTTCACCTCTCCTACTGCATCTAGCCTGGTGTCCTGAGTCAGTTGCATTAAGATTGAGAAATCCTTACCAGGGATACAACGCACACAAAGGTTACAGTCACTGATGTAATACTGGCGCCAGTAAGCTTTATTTTATTTAAAAAAATACTACTTTCCATGTACTTTAAAATAGTATAGACATAAAATATTTTTTAAAAAAACAGAAGCTCTGTCTGTGTAATTTGATGCTGAGCCTTAGCAAAACAGGCAAAGTTCCAAATATTTTTCCCTGCTCAAATGGTTTAAAATATGTTTCCAAGGGTGATTTGGCTGGAGAGGCGACCACTGGGGAATTACAAGCTGAAAAGTTTTATTTTTTGTGAAGATGTGTATTTCTGTGAAGAAACCGCAACTGCTTTTAGGGCTGGCCAGGAGCCAGAAGTAAGGTATGCTTAAAAAACATGCGCTCAAGTGAAGTCTCATTAACGAAGCTGAAAAGCAAAAAACATTTTTCTTAAACCTTAAAAGAAAGACACTGAGCTAAGTCCATTGCAAGAAGAACACCTCGACTAGTATGTAAGGCCCCTGCCCTGTGAAGACTTCTGCCCACATTTCCCCTACCTTGCTTCCCACTCACACCAAATGTTTGCACCACCAAAATGAAGGGAGTTATCCTTGCATAAGCCTTTGCCAGACTGGGGCCTCCCTTTGTATTTAATTAGTGTTTGACATATTCAGTAGGAAGTCAGATCAACCAGAGGCATAAGTAACACATAATTTTGCATTGCCAGGGGAAGTTTAATTTACGAGCTTGTTCCGGTCATAGCCAAATGTTACTTTTGCCAAAAAGAATGTTTACAATGTTGTTGTTTGGACAAATTACAACTATTTTTTCTTCAGGGCCCCGTCCATGCACCCCTGGAAGGCAGAGAAGACTGTCACTGCTTTCCAGAGCAGGGGCCCTCTTTCTTCCTGCATGCGGACGTGTAACAACCATCCGACGTTTCGGAGGACCTGGCTCTTGGGAAGCCTGTGAGCAACCCATTTAGGAGGCACCTGGGCTGTCTTCTCTACATGCCAGGTAGCACCTACATTATTTGTTTCAGTGCCTGGGCTAAGCCCTTGGCAGAACTAGGTACATCAGTCCCATCTATGTGCTAGGGCTCCTTCTCTGTAAGCATCACCTACCTTCGTGTGCTGGACAGGTTTTCCTAATGTCGCTAAATCCAGACTGCAGTATGTACCACCTTGCTCCCATTTTAAAAAAAACATTACAAACTAGAGCACCACTTGCATCCCATATGTGCCATGGGGGACCTCAGCTTGGAGCCCGTGGTCATCTCTGACAATCAGCTTCAGAGGAGAACATCTCTGGTCATTCTTGCTCAGAAGTATTACCACCGTTGCAGTCGGGCCTTTTTCACAATAGCCCGGTGGTTAAAGAGTTTGCCCAGGAGCTGGGAGACAGGACCATGCACCTTCTTGGCTGTTTCTGTGGCCTCATTACTTTGGCATTCCTCTCTGCAAGATGGTACATCTTCAACAGGGAAGGTGTGAATGACTTCTCCAGAAACACCTGGTAGCGCACCTTTTATTGGTAGGTCAGAACTGTAGGGTGTTCATCCCCTGTGGTCTGAGAGACCCAACAGCCCATCACCTCCCTTCTTGGCTGATTGCTTGTGCCAATATGCCACAAGGGGCACCCACTAGAAATAGCCATGATGTTTTTGAAGTCCTGATCAGTTTGTGCCCCAATGTATGGACTCTGTGCTTTTAGAATAGGTGAGTAACGTGCATGTTGAAGTGGGACTTCTAAGAGGTGCATGAGTGCTTAAGCATCCGTTTCCTATCAACACTTCCAATGGAAGTCCACCTCTGGGTGTCTTGAACCTCTCTTTGAAGACATACACCTTTTTCCGCTGACCACAGTGGGAGTTTATATGCTGAATTTTGACTTACGCAGCACTCACCTGGGAACATATGCCTAATTTTTAGAAGTCATTAATCCCTGAATTAGAAGCACTACGTCCTTTCCCTGGATCTCTCTCCAAATAAGCAGTGCTTTCATTTTGCTACCTCTCCATTTACTTCCCCCTTAATCATATTTCAGTAAATAGCTACTTTGTGCAGTGTGCTCCCCTACAGTGAAGACCAAAGAGTGGATGAGAGGAAATCTAGTTAATCCTGACCAGCATAGCATTTAAGGTAATTTCACAACTGACTTCAGGAGGACTTGTGTCCAGCTTCCCTGGGGCCCTGAGAGCAGCTCTGTCATGGAAGCCAGTGACAGGGAATTGGTCTTGCTGTCAATGTTGTGGAGGAGTCAGAACTCTGAGCAGATTCATACCTTCAACAGACCAACATTAACGCTAGTCCAGACTATTATCACTGCAGGTTTAGTGTTCAGTTAACAATGAGTTATTGCCTGGTAAAAATGGTAGGGATTATTATATAGACACTGGGCCTCAGGGAAATGGCATATGCAACTATTGCTGTACTTTGATCATAATGTCCTAAGGGTCTTGGTATGCACACCAACTTCTGATTATACTTTACAGCTTTCTCTGCTCTTTTCCCGCATCTAATTCCTTTATGAAGGAAAGAACCAGAAATATATTTAGCAGGCCAGGGAATAGCCATGGTACCACAATGCAGATGACAGAATGTTTTACAGAGGGTGACCCGTCCTTTGAACAGCCCACTAGGAAAATCTGAAATTTATCATCTCTTTGACACTGAATAATTTTTCATGTGAAATCCTTTTATTTTGATTATCATGAATTAGCTCCTTGAACAGCTGCTTTACTTTATATTTTTACTGCAGTGTAGTTTAGTGCTTTCATCCTCTGTTCTTTCATTAACTTCTATGATTTGTCCCAAATAATATCTGAGAATTGCCTTACTGAGACTGTGTGAAAAAAAAAACAGAAAGAATTAGCAAATGCATTTTAAAAGGCTACGTATGCGAATATTGCCAGGGCTTTTAACCATCATGGTGCTCTGAAGACTGAATACTGAATAACTGTGCTCTTAGCAGTCTAACTTCTTTAAGAGCTCCTAGGATAAAGTAGGCACTCTCTTCTCCAGAGAGTTGTTTAACGAGCTGGTTTTATACAACTACTGCAATGAGCCCTTACTCCTTGTCCATACTGCCAGCCTCCTGCTCCACACACACAGCCTCCAGCCTGGACACCAACATGTGCACGGGGAAGCACAAGTCAAACTCCTGCACTGGCATTTCATAATCAAAGCTCACTGGCTGGAAATCTTTCTGCATTTAAGTTGCTCTGAATTGTGTCATGAGTCAGACAGTGGAATGCAAAAATTCCTCCCCACCACTGCTAAGCACAATTTAATAAATCAGGGTGAGCATGGCTCCAGATTCTATCCATCTACCATAATCTCTTCAGGCTGAACCAGACTACGAGGACTGAATTCAGAGAGCTCAGTGGCAATTATTACTCTTCAGGAGTTATTGAGTGACTCTTGCAGAGATCATAATGCTAGACATTGGAGCCGCCTAGCTCTACAATGCTTTGGGGAGCAGGTCAGGAGCAGAGCATGTGCAGGATTATGTGCTTCTGAATCAGTCCTCCAGCCTCTGTGGTCAGCAGTTGCACTGCATTGGCCTATCATGGTCATCTGAAACATGCAAGGGATTTGTTTTATACCTGCTACCTGCTATGTTCACAGGTATTGTGAGAAGTAATGAATAGCCATTCTTGGTTTACTGTTTTCCACAGCACCTATGACTTCATCAATAGCCCACTCAGACATCTCTTTTTTAGGCTAAAGGTGCTAGTCTGTCTAATCTCCACTGATTAATCCCTACTACACAGGGTTATACAGACTAAATTACTTTTACCATGTAATAGTTGTCTTTCAGGAATATCCTGTATCTGCTGCTTGTTATTTTGCTATTTGGACACCTTGATAGGAAAAGAGAGGGAGGATAGAGCAGCAAAAGATGAATTAAAATTTTGTATGAATGAGGTAGAACCCCCCACCAGGCTGCTATTTTCTTACAGCAAATCCAAAAGGCCAGTTCCCCTTTTGAAGGTGTGGCTGGTGTTACTGTCAGGTTGTAGAAGGAAGAGAATTCATCTACGTGTGGCTCGATGTTACCCCTGCTGAAATCAGCTGGTGTCTGAAAGTCACTGCTTCAAGCTGACTCAAATTAGACATGTAGCTCACAGCCTTCCACTGACATTGGCATGGGCTTCATTATTAATAAAGTCCCATGCATGCATGCATTCATTACAGCTGATTAGCAAATTACATGTTTTCATGGAAACACTAGGTATCTCTGTGGGGTGATTTGAAATGCTCCTTCAGGTTCTGTACATCTGTACCAATAGTACATAGATCAAGTTCTGTACATTCGTACCAATAATCACAGAATCACAGAATGGCAAGGATCAGAAGGGACCTTGGGAGATCATCTAGTCCAACGCCCCTGCTAAAGCAGGTTCACCTAGAGCATGTTACACAGGACTTCATCCAGGTGGACTTTGAATATCTCCAGAG
>NW_009258296.1:1356424-1400314 GCF_000687185.1 Egretta garzetta | reverse complement strand
TTGGCAACAAGGGCACACTGCTGGCTCATGGTCAGCTTGTCACCCACCAGGACTTCCAGGTCCCTCTTGGCAGAGCTGCTTTCCAGCAGGTCAGCCCCTAGCCTGTACTGGTGCATGGGGTTCAACCTCCCCAGGTGCAGCACTCGACACTTGGCCTTGTTGAATTTCATGAGGTTCCTCTCCGCCCAACTCTCCAGCCTGTCCAGGTCCCGCTGAATGGCAGCACAGCCTTCCAGTGTATCAGCCACTCCTCTTAATTTTGTATCATCAGTGAACTTGCTGAGGGTACACTCTGTCATAGGTTTTTTAGGCCTCTTGGTGGGGAAGTGATGCTGTCCATCAGGAGTGGACCGTATACCTCTTATTATTCTAGCTAGTAACTATGTTTAGTTTTTCATTTAAAAAAATGCACTGACTGCAAATCTGGGTTGGGCATTTTTACAGTTAGTGGATGATTGCATATACAGTGAACTGTTAGGAAGCAGTGGAGCTATTCTGCTTGCATTGTCACACATGGTGCTGAGGATGAAATATTTCAACAAATCAAGTGCAATCATCATCACAATTTGTTTTCCCTTTCAACATGGCAAGTACCTTAGCCCAAAGTCTGTTCTTTAGTGGATAAATCTATTCCATGGTGTATTATGCTGGAATGTGCAATAAAAATAAATTATTTCTTTTGCACAATCTCTAAGAAAACTACAGCTGCTCAGCTGCATCAGTAAGGAAAAAACACTTGAAAACTTCAAAGCTCTGTGGCAAGTTTCTTCTGCCTTTCTACCCATGAAACCTAACAACTGTGTCTGCTTTATTCATTAAGAAACCATTGATTGAGTAAGAAGCCAATAATGCCATAGAACTTTCTAAGAAATGGGACATTAGGGAAACTCCATATTACATCTGTGCTGAAGGTATCATGAGGCTCCAGAGAGAGAAGAAACATTTGAATTAAAAATGTAGATCCTAAAATGTGAGACGAAGGTATTAAAAAATAATGAAATACTTGATCTTTTTTACTAAATTATACTATGCACAAAATAGAACCATAGAATCATTGAATAGTTTGGGTTGGAAGGGACGTTTAAAGGTCATCTAGTCCAACCCCCCCTGCAGTGAGCAGCGACATCTTCAACTAGATCAGGTTGCTCAGAGCCCCATCCAACCTGGCCTTGAATGTTTCCAGGGGTGAGGCATCTACCCCATCTCTGGGCAACCTGTTCCAGTGTTTCACCACAAATAAAAAGACTGTTCCTTACCTTTAAAATAAGTATAGGATAAAGTTATATATAGGATAAAGCCAAATATGTCTAAGAATGCTTTTATTTTACTTTAAAATATTTTTGAAACATTAGGAAGTTGGTTTATGTGTTTATTTTCTTGAAGACACTGCCTACCTTACAGCCACAGAAAAACACTTGAGATCCCTTATAAGGATAAAAATTTGAAAAGCACCTGAATAAAGGAGCCAACCAAAATGAGGTGAGCAATAAAAGTTACACAAGAAATTTTTTGTGTTTCCACATGTGAGTCATGCTCAGCACAGTTACAAGGAGTGCCTTTCGATCTATTTTCCGAAACTGTGTATATGAATTGTGAGGCGGCATCCCACTTCCAGACCTGATGTGGTCCATTTGGGATCCTCAGCTTAGCTGCAAAATGAGTGCGACTCAGGATGCAAAGAAACACATTTTTAGAAGGGTTAAGACACTTGTGAAATTCTCAAAGTACCTGGAAATCGAAATCCTGTTGAAACCATACACTTTTAATGAACTGCAGTTTATCTACAATTTAAAAGAGGGCATTAGAGTGCACATAACAAGAACTAAACCCTGAAAACTGTAGAAAAATAACAAGAATATTTTGTAGCTTTGCTTGGTAAGTACAGATTCTTGTTTTAAAGGAGCACAGTAGGTATGGTTATGAACACTGTCATTTTTCTTCTGAAACTGTGCAGCTAATTCTCATTGCTTTCTGTTTTTGAGCACCCAGAGAGACATACCCTGAATTGTCCTCATTCCTTTGAAATCTTATGGGTGATTTCCAGAGGTAACAAATAACTATTATCACTGTACTGATTTTTTTTACTTGCATTCACCAAAATACAAATAGAATATTTTCAATGGATAGCATGAAAACACAAAACGTCCACATGGAAACAGATTATCGTTAAGTATTGGCAGTTAGAAAACTCCGTACACTTTTTTTATTTTAAGAGACTCTTGAGACCTACAGCTGAGGCAGGAGGCTTGGTGCTGCATTCTAAATACTCCCAGACTCTTCAATTTTGTTTTCCACTGGTTAACTTCGATTAAATACCAGTTAAAATTCATGCTTTAGTTTTGAAATTCAAAATGATTAAATAAAATACTAGAACTGACAAGGCAGACATGCTCTGATAAATTACAGTGTACTTTTGCTCGATTAACAATGTGTTCGTTTTGGCATCAGCTGTAATATGATCCAGTATTGCGAGATGCACTTTTGAATCCTGGCATATTTATTGTTAAGCCTGGCATTTTTACTGGATGATTTATTATTATTATTATTGTTGTTGTTGTTGTTGTTGTTGTTATTATTATTGTTATTATTATTATTATTATTAAGGAGGAGAAGAAGAAGAAGAAAAGAAGAAGAAGAAGAAGAGCTGAATGCATGTAGGTTATGGGGTAGGATTTTTTTACAAAGTGACAATGTGCAAGCTCCTGCTTGAAACTGCTTTATGTGCCAAATGAGGTTATGGAGAGTCTAGAAGTGAGAGCAAAAGTCAGTACACAAAAGGGCTTGTGTCTTAAGATGTTAGTCTGGAATTTACCTTTACATCAACCTCCTGGTCTACTCAGACAAATATGTACCGAATGTCAGTCATGGATGGGCAAACTAAGGGTATTGCTGGTCTCTTGACACTGCACTATTTGGATATGATGGATGTAGAGAAATTTAATCCTTCCAGAGGGAATCAGGTGGCACTGTCAGGACAAAGAGTGCAAACAATTTTGTATTGGAAAAAACTTTCCATTTTTGTCTTTTTGTGCCAAAAATGTTACAGTCTCCAGCTGTTCTGTGTTAAACACTAAATCTACTAGAGAAAAGAACCTCAAAGAAAAGGTTAAACATTGAATAGCATTTTCTATTGGTTGGATTATGTTTAGATCATATAAAACATGCTAAAAGTAATTTCCCAGGCACTGTTAAAACATCTGCTTTCTGGATTAGAAAGCTAGATGTTCAAATCCAAGTTGGGAAAAAACCCCAATAGCCAAAAGCTGTTTTCTTTAAAGGCCCTTTGCTGCAAACAAGTGAATTGAGTGTTTGTGATATCTTCCTATCATCCCAGAAGTCAGTCTGAGCAGACAGAGAAAGAAAGCAGATGTCCTACAGACTGAGACATTGCTATTTGAAGAACAATATAAGTAATCTTCCAAAACCCAATTATTTAATTTGGGCTTTCCCTTATGTCATCTCTGCACTAAACCCGAGTGTTTTCCTTTGTCCATTTAAATCCAGAAAGAATGGAAGTGTCTGGTTCTTTGACATTTCCTCTGAGTTTTTAGCACTGTGTATCACTTTTCCATCAATGCAGGGAATCCCAGTGTCCATCCTGGCAATCGTATGTTTTCCTCTGTGCCTCACGGTTTCTCTGCAGGTGATTTATTATTTAACTTTCGCAATAGCACCTCTCTGGACCATGACTCTAAACTTCTTCAAAATATAAATGCCAATCTCATGGTGGAAGCTGAGTACCAGAAGTCAGCTGGGCAGAATTTCCTTTTGATAGTACTATGAACTCTTGTGATATTAGCATAAACCTTTTGATATCTGGCGTTCCTTAAAATTCCCAGATTTCTAGATGTGTTCTTACAAGAATCTGAGCTTATACTCAAAAAATATGTGTTTCTATTCTTGTGGTAGCCTAGAAAAAAAAACACCAACAACCTCTTGAACATATGAATTAAAGTTCCCCAAATCTATTTTTTGAAATCTTGTAATTTTAAGCCCATCTCATGATTTTGGGAATGACTCACAACATTTTTATTTTAGAAGTTCAGAGTACTGTAATGGAATGCAGAAAGCTGGTTACAGAGTGTTGACTCTTTTTGTCTTCAGTGGCTGACTTGCATAATTGAAGACAGATGAAAACATACTCTGGTCAACATTTTCAGAGCTATTTTGGGGTCAGACTTGTGAATAGAGATAGCTGAAAACATCTTGTACTTACTTTTTGGTAATTGGGTTTTAATTACTTGTTTGTAAAAAGTATCCTGTTGTTTCACCAAAAATATCTTTCATTTGAATGCTGAGAACATGAACACCCAAAAAGTTTTGCTTTTTAGTTTTTTGTCTAACGGATATCCAAACAAAAATTCTAGAAGCAAGTGGCTAATTTTTTTAATGTGGACTATTCAGTACTGGGTTTTCTGTAGCTGCTACAGAGGTGTTGTGTATCATCAATAAGAGACCAAGTAATCAACTAAAAAAATATTTCTACATAAAACTACCAAAAATTCCCTAAATGCTCCCCAAATTTTTCTTGAGTTTTTTGTATTCTGGAAACAGTGCTATTACCTGAAAATTACCCTGGATCTGAAAATGTTTGCTGAATGTTATTAGTAAACAATTAACTGTCCGTGGATTATGCATGCTGTAATGTCTGGCATTTTGTGTACCAACTTCAAAATGCCCAACCAAGGGCCACTAGTAAAGTGAAGGTGCAAAGTCTATCACAGATACACATGCTAATGACTGAGTATATGGAAACCCAAAATATACATTTGATTGAATCACCTGGACAGCATATGAATATCTGTGAATATGCAAACTCCAAGAGATTCAGGCAGGGAGGGATCAAGCCATCACACATTCATAGTACATTCATATATTTTTGTCCAGTATTTGATCATCTCTATGGTAAAATTGCTTGTTACCAAATTTAGAGATATCAGTCTGGTTTAGATGTTTCACCACATCAGTTTATCCTTAGCACTCACTCAGAAATCACTTGGAGTAGTCTAGTTGCTTCCCCTTCAACATACGCATCTACTGCATCAAGTAGCTATACCAAAAATTGTGTGGTAGGGGCACACTGATGCCCTGACTTGGCAAAGTCAAAGCCAGTATATTGCTGTAGACCTCTGAGCATGGAGGAAGCTTTAGTACAGAAGACAAGGAAAGCTTAGGAGGTCATGATTGTGTTATCTTGTACAATCTATGGTGTCCATTTGTTGGTAAGATATGTGCCTAAGGTTAATTTGCTTTTGTAGATAGACTAAGACAAGAAAACATTACATACACACAGGACAAGTTAGGTGGTTGCAGAGACTTTCTACTGTGTAAGATTTTAGTAGTTATGATTAAATGAGACTGAGGGTCTCAGGTATAACTTTGCACTGATGCAGCTTTTGGCTTGCTTAAGCTGTAGTTCACTACTGTGTCCTGGGAGTACAAATTAGACACAACTTGCACAGCAGTGGTTGGTCAGGATTGAGTAAAGCTTACAGTGTTGCTAGACTCTGAACCAAGGCAAGGCAGAATCTCAGATTTGGTGGTGGAACCCTCAAGAGATCTAGAGACAAGACTAGTTCAATCACCTTGCTGCATGCAGGACAAAGGAGGCCATGCACCATCTCATGCAGCTTGTAGCATTTACATTATAATTGAAACCAGAACAGCCAGAGGAGGTTATTTAGCATCTGCAAAGCATCTTAGTAGATGCTTAATGAATTAAGGTAGCTTATGATTTTCAGAAAGCTAAGTATTATCACTTCAGTTGATAGCGTGTCCCAAGACAGGTATGTCTGGGATATTATGTTGCTGTTGACCTTCTTGTCCTTTTCCCTGTATCCTGCTCACAGGCACTTTTTATTCTGTCTCCTTTTTGCCTCTCCTTCTCTTTCCTTTGCTACCCCGAGGCAGGTAGAATGAGAATCCCCATGGAAATGAGTTATGCATTGCTTCCTGTGTTTCATCCTTTCCTGGTCTGTCTTAGTGTCTTCAACCTTCTGCTTGAATTCTGCTGGTTAAATCATCCTTTGTTGGATAAAGCCCCAATCTCCAGTGAAGCTTTGTTTGCTAAAAGCCTCTCTGTAATAACCACTACTCTAGTAGTTCAGTTCCTTGTAAACAGGGGTTAAGACTCTTTAAAAAGACAAATTTTTTTTTCAGGATGACAAGTTTTTTAGAAATTAAGAAAATGAACCAAATTGGTAAAAAAAAAAACGGGTGGCCAGTAAAATCTCAGTTTCCTGACTTCAGTTCTAAGTCATGACTAACACATTTTTTTTCTCCAATATTTTTTTTCCTGTAAAAACAGAAAGCTGACTTCACTTCGTTTTTCATGAGAAGATGTAGACTACACAGGAAACATAAGCATCAAAACAATACCTTTTTTTTTTTAATAACATCATTTGCATGACAGAAGAGGACATCTTAATGTCTTCTCTCGGAACATGCTCATTATTCTCAGATATTTCGTTAATCAGTTCTCATCCTACTAGGTGTTATTCAGCTGTTCTATCAGTATTCAGATACTGAAGTGTAGAAGTGGAGTCTAGTCACATGATCCTGCTTTTGATCTATTTTTGGACAATATAAACTTTTTAAAGAGCAGAATATGAATTGCTGGAATAATTATATTGTTCATGCTCAAATATTTTTTTAAAAAACAGTTTGTGTATAAAAGCAATTCTGAAAGGAAAGCAAAGCTTCATGCTTAAATAGAAGGGATTTTCAAGTCCCAACATTTTATAGTTACTTAATCGCTAGGAGTTATTAAAGAAAATATGTGTAAAGCAAGAAAAGACAAAAAAAAAAAAGTGATGGTTATGGCATCAGTATCCCCCTTGAAATTCTACACGTGCAGGTCCAGCACATTGTATTCCTTGTGCTCAACCAGTTGACCTGCTTATAATGTGATGCTTCTCTTTTCCCGAGTTAACAAGTGCAGCCAAAAAAACTCCAGTGAGATCTAGCTAACTGTAGATTTTATTCATTTGGAACTTAGGCATCTTGTCTAGAATCTTGTCCAGCCAGCTCTTTTTTTGGCTCTTTTGTGAGCCGTCTCTGGTCTTCAGTATCTGGGGCAATGCAGAGCACATCAGCATGAGTGGACAATTTTTAATATATTGGCCTAATACTTTAAGCTCTGTGCAGCTATCTAGAAGGTTCAAAATTGTCACATGTCAGCCCTGAGGAGCACTTCTTTTGTTGGACAGTTCCCTGGCCACACCAAGAACAAGGTAAAAAGGTCACTGGTAATTGCATCATAAAAACTGTTAAGAAACTGCATCTATCAGCGTGGAAGCTAGAACAGTGCCTAATAATGCTGTTTTAATTTTTCAGCTGTTGAAAGAGCTAGTCCATCTCCCAGTAGTACAGAAGAAAAGATTCCCACTGACATAGTCAGAATTGGTCTGAGCCTGGAAGGAAACCCACCACAAGAGTGTGAAGGCAGCTGGAGATGGAACTAATAACAGCTCTGGACAGATATGGAGAAACAACAGAAAAGTGATAAAAGAGTGATAAAAAAGAACTGCAGTTCTATCTCTGGATTACAACACAATTATTATATTGGGTAAATGCTGTAATTTTTATTTACAGGAATAGAAGTTTCACATTTCAATAATTAGAGCGATCAGACACTTACAAACCTATATTTCTTTCTATGAGTTACTTCTCAAATTGACAAATACTGTCTGTCTAAATAATTTTATGATTTAGATAAGAATGACTAGATGCATGTTCTTTGAGTGAGGGTGAAGCTCACCTCAGTGTCCTCTGTTTCATGCCTCGTGCTTGTTTCCATCTTTCCCTTTCTGCAGGGAACTGTTTGCCCCCTCTACCCAGACCCAGAATTTGCTGTCCAACTCCCGTACTTCCTTTCTTCCTGTTTGCAAATCTCCCCATCGCTCAAAATGCCCTGACTTAGCAGGGCAGACTTAATCTTGTAGCTGCCTCTTCTCACAGCTTGTGTGTGTGCCAGTGGGGATTGCCAAAGCCCAAGATCACCCTGCCTGCCAGGGAGGCAGATCTAGCTCTGAACTGGGGTCAGGAGCCGTCTGAAGACGTCAGAGCATCCCATGGTACCCGCATATCATCTAACAACAGCCTTTGACATGTTTATATAGTTTGCTAATATTCTGATGTAGCTTGTGTCATGCTGGATTTATGTGGTATACACCAAGTATACATAAAGTTAAAGTGCATGTTCTCTGACATTTAAAGGACATTTTACCACAGCAGCAAGTACTAAAAGTCTGAAATGCTCATTGATGCAGAAGGCTGCCACAGATACAGCTTTTCCCAAGATGGTTATAACAAACTGTTGGTGCTCAGTTTTTAGACATGCTTTACCTTTTCAAAGGGTGAGGGTAAGAACCAAATACTTAACCCACTAGCTTTCTAGCAGACATAAGCTGGAACCATTCCAGTCCACTTTAACCCCTGGACACAGTGCTTACTCACTAGACGATCAAATGCCAGCTGTTATAACATGCACAGCTCTGCTCCAGCACACAGCACAAGTAGGTGTATTTATACAAGCTCGAGGGATTACTTACAGACAAGTAACACGCATAAGATGGTGCTAATAGACAGCTACACCATGGAAAGCAGAGCAAGGGGAAGGATCCACATTCAAAAGAGGTCTGGAGTCTGCAAAATAAAATCTGCAAGTGCATTTCTGATCTACTCATGGAGAAAATCATGGGGAGTGCAACACAGAAGGACTTCTTTTCCAATGTGCGGCACTTTTGCCCTGCAGTGCTGTTTGAGGTGGTCATGAGCCACACAGAGTGCAGAAATGAAATCTCTTTACTCTTATTTCCCATTAAGTCCTAAGTCATATTTCTCTTTTTAATCCTGTATGGTTCCACATGCAAAAAGGAAACATAAACCAGCATTTTTTCTGAATTTCCGTGCTTGGTTCTCTCTCAGACAGAGTCTAGCTTTGGTCCTTTTCCCTTTTCTTTCTACCCATATCTACATAGCCAACCATCTCTCATTCAGCCTGACTTCCTTGCCCACAGACAAGTCTGCTGGGGTGCCAGCCTCCTTTGCTGCTAACCCTAATCTCAGTTTCCTCCTTTCCAACATGATGTACCTGGTCACGTATGTAGTCATCTAAAGCTGCTCTGTAAGCAGACAGCTTTCCTGATGCTTGCATGCTGGTAGACTCATCAGAATGCTCTGATTAATGGATGTGTGTAATTAATTTACACCAAAAACCCTTCAAGGAGCCACAGTCATCAAGCCCTTCAAAAGTTTTGGCATTCTGACTGATCTCAGAACTATGTATTCTTTATTCCTGTGCCTGGTTTAGTTATCAGAATCCCAGTTTATGGTATTTTCCTATTAAATATGTAGTTTCCTGAAGGCTGGTTGAAATAGCTAAGCACTCAGAATGAAAGAAATGGCAAACTTTTGGCAAACACTTGGTGTCCACTTTACAGTGGTAGAAATTACTCTGGGTCATTATTGTTCTTGGAAGTAGTCTTTCCAAGCTGAAGAGCATATTTTTTATTAAAGAGATGTAATCAGAAAATGATATTGTCTTCATTCATATCACATTTTAATTTGCAAAAGGTTCCTGATGACATTCACTACCTATAGGCCCATCTGGGGTAATAGGAAGTTGCCAAGAGCCAAGAGCATAGGACGAAGAGGTTTTAGGACACTTCTCTCATGCATTTTAGGTACATCATCTTGCCCTAGCTGCTTCTCTCATTAAACGAGGTCATGTCTTGTATTTCACAATTGAGTTTGAAGGGTTTACTTTTATAAAGTGGTTTGAACACGAAATATACCAAGTCGGAAAAATACAGCCAGTCCCACTACATTTAAGTCCAAAAATGCGGGTTTCTGTGATTTCACACCTATGTTTATGGATGAACTGTTACATGGGGGAATAGTTAGCCCTACAAGCAAACAGCAATGTTTTCATGAATGGCAACAGGAAAACATGAGTATAAAAACTATTAAATACCTGTAGGAAGAAAGTATTGAGCTAACATTGTCCATCTAGACAGCAAAGGCCAGATGCTGCCTTGCCATGCAATCCTGTCTATTTTGCCTGGATGACACAGAGTAGAAATTTAGGTTGATTTTTGCCCTTTTTGGTAAGGTCCCTATAAACATTTTGACTGTCAACTCAGAAACCACTGGCTGCAGCTTCCTCTTCGGCTCCAAGGTACTGGGGAGAGCCCGTCGGAAGCATAGTCATGCTGGTAATGTTTCCAAGGAAAACAGCATGGGGAAGGAATTGTCCATGAGAAATCGTGGGTGTTAACAGCAAAACACATGGTCCCTCAGTTTGGGACCCAGTGCCATGGAGGCCAGGTTGGATGGGGCTCTGAACAACCTGATCTAATTAGCAGTGTCCCTGCTCACTGTAGGGAGGTTGGACTAGAAGACCTCTAGGGGTCCCTTCCAACCCCAAACATTCTATGATTCTGTGATTCTGTGATTCTATGATTCTATGATTCTATGATTCTATGATTCTATGAAATATGCATTTCCTGTAGAAAGGGAAGGCGATGCCATTTGAGCACAGCACCAGCAATTGTCTGCAGTCTTTGCTGAGATTTTAGCTGCGGCCAACTTTGAATGTTGAGGCTTAGGTCGGAAGGAGGTTTAAGGCTTCCTGTGATCTCACCTTCTCCTGAGCCTTGCTAAAACCTTTGCAGCCAAAGGTGGGGTAAGAGTGGGAGCAGTTCCTGCTGGGAAAGCTGGCAGGTCAGTGTTTCTAGAGTCACAGGTACCTGGGTCCAGCTCAGTTTGGAGGAGCTGGAGGTGGTGGCAGGATGGGTGAGAGGGAGCGAGGGCTGCTTGCTCTAACTGAACTGGTTCGCCTGATCTTAGCACGGTAAAAATGCTCATATAGAAGCAAAGGGCCACCCTGTATTCACAGGGATGCATTAATTTTGTACTTGGAGCAAGGATTCTCTTTCTGCATTAGGCCACTAGATTTTCCATCTCCCTCTTCAATATAGAATGGATTCCTCGAGAATTTCTATTCATATAGAGGTTAGAGCCAATTAATACCGAATCTTTGAAAGAAGCATAGTATTGCTGTTTGCATATCATCCTACAGAGGTTTGCACTCCTCATGACATGGTGAGGTTAAGTTCTATTTCAGTTTTCTGACAGGCTGTTTTTTTCAAGGCACATGCTAAATTTGCAGGCCAAACAGTGCCTGTATTATTATTCCCAATGCCTTGGTAAGTAATGTGCAATATTTAGAGGTGTTGATTAGTCATGTAAGTGAGGGAAGGGGGCTTGAGGATGCTGCATTGGAAGGGTCAGCAGACAATGAGCATCTGAGTGTGTGTCAGGGTCAAAAATTTTTTCACCCCCACCCTCCTTTCCAGTAGCATTTGTTTATGTCAAGAAAATGGGCGAGAGATGTCCTGGAGACCAGCTGATTTCAGAAACTTTTGAATGAAATGGAGGCATTTCTCATGGTCTAAGTTCTGGACTGACAGGATTCAAACTCCTTTGTCAGATGGGATGAAGTCAACATCTTTGCTCCCAAATGGAAGCTTCCATATTCACAGAAGCATCTTCCTCAGAGATTCAAAATGAATCATTTAGCTTAGAGTTTAAAATAAGTTGTAAAGTAGGTCCTTTAAGAAACTGAGTGTGAAGTATCACAAGGAAAGTGTTTTACATGTTCTCCAAACTTGCCAGAGTGTTAAAATTCATTGAAATCTTTCTCATAAGCTGGCGTGACTTTGTAATCAAGATGGTCAGGGGCCCCATAGTTCTCCCACTGCATGCCTAGCCCTTCAATACCCTAGTAAGTGAAAATGTCACTGTTGATTTCTCTAGTCTTAAGGATGGAAACTAAGTACTGCGCTAAGTCAGACACTGACGTAGGCTTTACTGAACAAATAATTTTAAAAAGTTATCTGCCATGTCTACATGTTAAAAAAAAATGAAACATATTGAGAGGCAAATGGTAAATCGGGCTTGGTGACATTTTGTTGAACCGATGCTAGCTTAAGATGCAAGTCCAACTCTAAGAGCGTGAAAAAAAAGTCTTTCTGCAGTACATAGGTAAACCAATCTGCTACCCACATGCTCTGCTAATACTGGCAGCCGGCCAGGGAACAGATCTCAATTAAACAGATTAGGCCAAAGAAAGCATAAAGACAGAATTCAGGCAAATTACCAAAAATTGCCCTCATTCAAACATACCTCTCATTTGAAGTCTAGGTATAAGCTGCACTGAAATGTCAAAAGTACATTTGAAAGACCTTGGCAAGCTTGCACAGGATTTGATACATGTCAAGAGGCAGCACAATATGAAGCCACTTCACTTGAACACAGGCTGGATGTGTTTGAAATTCATCATATTGAAGCCAGCACTTGCTTTGCAGGCCTCGTTAGAATAACCAAATGATACAATGGCTTCTTTCTAAATAAACAAATGGGGCTCATAGGCTGCTAAGAATTTTTTTTCAAATACTCGGGCTCAGATCTGATCAGCTGCCTCTGAGCCCAGACAGACTGCCCTCTATGTTGGCTGGCAGGAAGGAGATTTTATCTCTTGTGTGCTTAGGCCCCCATAATTGCATCTCACTCCTGACTCCTTCAAACTAACGAGTGTATCCTCCCCACAGTTTGCAGAACACATGAAGAGGAAATAGCAGGGCTGCAAGCTAACTGGCACAAAAATTCTAACCAGATGATGGAAAAAATGTTTGTCAAACTGAGAGCACTTGAGAGATTTTCTTCTTCTAAGAGGACTGTATATAATCCAGTAAATAGCCTCCCCTGGAATCGATTGACCCTATCTTAAGCAAGCTGTTACTTGTTATTCCAGTACCATTTTGCCAAGCACTGTTTTAATGTACACAGGAAGATTCCAGGGTATAATATTCCCCCTTTATTGGCAGGCATATAAAATATGTTTGAAAAAAACAGGGGCAAAAATCCTCAAAAGCAATAAATGACACTTGGGGGAGGGGGGGGAAGGGCGGGGAGGAAAGCTCATAAACTAGCATTATTTTCCCAACTTTGTTAAATAAAAAAGTGATTAAAATACTTTCAGAAACCTAATGCTTGTTTTGCTGAGATTTTCCTTGAAATGATGATGTTTTTCCCCACTTGTCCTTGCAGCCCTGAAGCATTTACTTCAGCTCCTTCAGAAGTAACCTGCATTTCTCAGTACTGGAACAAGTTATTTTCAGGCCAGTTTTTCAGGAGAAGCATCAGTGAGTCACTAGGAACTAGGATCAGCTCATGATGTTAGTGTTTCCCTGTCTCCAGAGGCTTTCCTGCCTCGTTAATGCACTCACTTTCAAAAATAACACTTATTTACCAACAGTAATTCACCAAATACCTCTGACAAGACAAAGTAAGACAATTTTCTCAGTTGCCGGTGTAAAACTGTGGAGCCAAACCTGCAGACTGTGTAGATAAATCTGCCTCTATTTAAGCCCAGGGACTAGCTCTGTCGTTCACCAACTGGGGGCTGGGCCCACATCTAAAGTTGAAAGAAAATTTCCCTAGCAAAGATACAAGTGAATGGAGTCTGCTGTGAAATAACACAGTTGGGATAAAACTTCACTGTGAAATCTGTGCCCAGGCTGTTGCCAAATATGCCCAAGGTGCTTAGCCTGCTGTCAGTCACTGGCTGTGTTCACCTCAATCTTTGGCATTATTGCCACTTGCACCTTGTCCTGACTGTGTCCTTGGTATCCTAGCTATAACAGTTTTTGAAAGGATATTTCACAGCCAATTTTGCCCTTTCTACCTGGAATTAATTCAAGAGTAGAGAAGACTCCTGTGCAGCAGAGTAACTTCATTCAGAGAAAAGATAAAATAAGGTGGGGAAAAGATTGGTGCTCCTCTAAATAAATCAGAGAAGGGATTTCTGTGGAGGGATCCTGAACGACCACCTTGTCTATACCTTGCCTGAAGGCAGGGTCAGCAATGTCATTGCAGCCAGATGCTTGCTCAACCTGTTTTTAGAAATCCAGGATAACTGTATTTCCACACCCCTTGGTACACACTATTGCAGCGCTTTATAGCCTTACTGGTAGAAAGCATTTCCTCCAAACCCCTTAATACACCCTTGGTGTACCTTAGACCCCGTGGACGTAATAAAAAATGTATTCCCTTCCTTGGTTATAGTTTTCTTTTATGTATTTTAAGAACACATTAACTAGCATAGCTACCTCTTCTTTAGAGTTAACACTCCCACTTGCTTCAGTCTTCCTTCACAGTTAGTATTTTCTAGACTCCTGACCGTTGTCCTCAGACTACCTCTTAGTGATCTTCACTATGCCTGGACTGCAAAATCCTCCCTTCAGCATTTCATGGCTGTGCTGACTCGCATTCACTATAACCCTCGGCTTCCTTTCTGCCTTACTGCTGTTTGGCCAGTCCTCTCCCATCTTGTCTTTGCACAGCTGCTTCCTCATATCTCAGAATATAATGGAGCTGCATTTACCATTATTAAAATATGTCTTCATATTTCCTGATCTTCATTGCAGAGATCAAACTTGCTGACCTGTGGACAGAGAAGATGCCAAAGTCCACTGTATAGGAGTTTTCCCTGTGCATTTCTTCCCTGCCCACCTTGCAGTGCCTTCAGACCTTGTGTTCCTCCTCCTTCATGTTCCTCCAACAAACGTGGTCACCTTCTGTCAGCCTGAGCTGCTCTAAGAGATAAGAAGTTCACATCAGTCTCATGTTATGTCTCATGTGGCATCTTCATTACAAAGTCATCTGACCTAACAGCATTAGTAACTAGTTTTACAGCTTACTTTTATTTTGAGCACTAGGGAATGATTCTGCACTAACATAAGGCAACCTCATGTCTTCTTTTTGTCCAGCTGCAAAGTTTCCACTAAGATCAACAATCTCTCTCTTATTATAAAATATTTTTTTAAAAATTGAAATGGTTCAGGTAACCAATTCTCAGAATTGACTACTAGTTCTCTTTTAATCTGGGAGGACACTTTTTCCTGAACTCCAAACGTGTCTCCACAGTCATAGCCTTTGACTTATAAGAAAAAGAAAGGATGAAACTGCCCTCAGGTATGGTTGTGCTCTTGATTAAACCAGAGCTTTCCTTGGGGGTTGTAAGCACATGACTGTGAAACAGTACAGGACAAATACAGCGATATGAGAAAAGTGTTTGTTTCAATGAGTATGTTTGGGTAGGTATCCTCAGTGCTTCCATTTTTAAGAAAACTTACTTTGAAACAGTTTGGATTACAGAATTCAAACAACGTCCACAGAAGAAGCAAGTGTTTGATAGCTTAGTGGATTGGTAGTGAAACTTCATGTGCTCAGGCGCACTTCCACAGCCTATACTGAAGAAGAATTGGGGGTATCTGTGCAAGAAGAGAATTCAATGTTATATGTTGCCACAGCATCTGATTTTTTAGACTTCTTTTACTGGAAAACTTGTTTTGCCAAGCTTGTTTTCCTTTGATTTTTGAGTATAAAAAGCTTTAGTTTCAATTCACCACTTCACTAACAAAAGGGGGTTTTCCCATTGTTTTTTAGATTTCCTTCACTTTTCTTCCATAGCATTGCTTTGTGCCTGATGGCTCTCTGTTAAAGCCTCATTTTTTTCTTCTCTTGAGTTAACTAGCCAACTGCTTCTAGGAAAGAACAGATAATTGTTGTGAAACTTTGGGGACATTAGGCATGCTCTAACTTTCAGTGTACAGCCAAGTGGTTATTTGGCTTCTTGCCTCTGGACTGATTTTTTTTAAGTCTTCTGCCAACTTTCATTCTACATTTACCAGGTGGTGGGAGAGTCACAGGCCAGTTTGACAAGGTGCAAAAGTTGAACCTAAGAATCTTCCATTACAAGTACCAGACTAGCTACAGTACACCCCTTGCCACCATAAATGCCTACACCTGAGAGGGAAGAAACCGTATGCCATTTTGTAGCTGAAGACCTGGCACCCCGGACAAACGAATAAAATCCCTGATATCATGCAGGACTTTACATAAGGAGTGAGACATAGCCCATGTGTTTGTGGTGGCTATGCAGCATAATTTCCATTGGAGATGGGGCCTGTCTGAATCCTTGTATCTGCTTTCACTTTATAAGCCAAATATGTCCAATAGTGCACTTTAATTTTCCAAGGTACCCAGTAGCAGCTATTACAGATGCTGTGGAAACTCCTGCTTCCCAGCCTGTTGGGGACTGCAGTCTTTTGTCTGGAGCACCCAAAACTCCATCAGCACCCCAAAGCCGTGCCCAAGTTTGCTCAACAAACACCTTTCCCCCTGCTTATGGGTTACTTTCGTTGCTTAAAGAGAATCTTCCTCCTGTTGTGGCATTTTTCCAGTGGGTTTGTTGCAAAAAGCTTCTTTTTTCATGCCAGTATTCAATCTTCCACAATTTTTTTTTCTCTGTTAGGCTTTGGATATTTTTTCGTATATTTTAGTGTATTTTCAACAGATATTGCCTTAAAACCACCTGGCTGCCTCAAGCATTTCTGCAGATTTCAAATGCTTTCCCCAAACATTCATATTTTGTTTACATTTTTTTCTTCCTTCCTATTTTTTTTCTATTAATATTGAGTTTGGATATCATTGAATGTCTTATCTGTGGATTTGTGGTGCAATATAGTAAGCACTACATTTGAAGGAAAATATTTTCACTATAGCATATCTTTTATCATTGTATTGTAAATATTTCTTGAGCTTGTTTACAGTATTCTTTCATACCACTCTTTTCTCATTTGAGTTTTTGAAAATCATGCTATAAAACATTAACCCTCAGCTATGCTTGTCTGAAGCTGAATTAATTCCTTTGGTATTCTCCCATAATTCTGACTCAGCTTTGCGCTTGGGTGGGATGTCTTAAAGGTAGGTGCATGTGTTCATATTTGGTCCAAAGCAATAAGGCAAATACTAAGACCTATTAGGAAAAGGATAGGCAATAAACCAGAAAATATCATTATGTCATTGAACATAGGCCTGGTACACTTATCAAGATCTTGAGTACCACCTTTGGTTCTGGTTACACCACTTTAAAAAAAAAAAATCACCCTATTTGCAATGGCAAAGAAAAGGGAAAAAATGTTGATGGAAGTACAAGTCAAATTCCATGAGGAAAGAACAAAAATAGACTTGGATGAAGGGGAGATATGGTGGTGATGTTTTAAAAAAATCACAAGTGGCGAAGAGGAAGAAAATAACAAAATGCTACTCTTCCACTGTGAAAAAACTAAATTAAATTTTCAGACAGGAGCTTTGCAATGATCTGGAGGAAGTCCTCTCAGACAACTTGCATTTAAACTGCTGAACTCATTGCCACAAGGTGACATGGAAGCCAAAGAGTTTGGGAGGGTTCAGAGAGTGATCTGGCCACTACATGGAGGTTGCAGTCAGGTGTAATGAAAACCTCTAGCTTTGGGACTACAGTATCCTTTCACTCATTTTTCTATCAAAATTCTGTTCTTATCGCTTGTGGACAAACTTGTTTCAAGGGACTCAAGCCACCATTTTCTTAACCACTTCCCAAGTGACATTATTCCATGGTGTAAAAACCAAAAAAACCCCCAAAAAACACTTAGTATGGGTGAAAAATTCCACTCCAGGACTGCTATCATATTTTTATTATTCTTTTCCTTCCTTTTAAAAAGGGGTCATGAGACCCTTCTTCATTTACATCAGTTGTGTTGTTTGTGCTGTTCCTAACTTTGAAGGTATGTCATCACAAAGGCCAAATTTTGCTGTCAATTTAATCAACAGAAATCCAGGCAAATTCCATTGGCTTCAGTGACACTGTTCCACGTTGCACTGTGCAGCTGATTCAGCTACAAATATGTGAAGTTTTCTGGACCTAGATCCTTGGTTAAGTAACAGAAGGCTCAGAAAGAGGGTGGTGATTTTTCAGCAGCAGTAAAAACCCCATTGTTTTTCTTCCATATTGTAAACAAGTCCAAAGAAGAAAAATGAAAAATATTTTTCTATATTTTTATTTAGTTTTGCAATTACGTGGGAGAAAAAATGTAATAGAAAGCTAATATTTGCTTGGAGTTTGCTTTCTGTTTTGGCCAAAAGAACAAAGTCCTCTAGCTATATATGAGACTTTTGATCTCTTTTCACATGCTTCTCACTGAGGAAAGCAGCCACAAAAGCTAATTGTTATTCTTAATTTGTGCTAAGGGGGTATCCAAAGTATAGCTAAGACTAGGTACCTAACACAAGTACCATGAGTTAGGTACTGTACCAAAAGCAGCAAGAAGTGTTTCCTTGCCCAAAAGGAATGGGAATATATTTGCTTAAGTACTGTAGAAACCCTGAGTGTTACATTTCATTCCTCTGGCTTTTGGTCACATTTATAGCACCATTTATAACCTTTTCTGGCTTGGTCGGCGTGACTTCATCCAAAGATATAGTAAGACAACCCTCACAATATGTATGAAAGGATAGGAAGATGGCTTTGCAACCGAAGTGGCAAAGTGGGAAGCATTTTATTTTTGTTTCTATGTATTTAATGGGTATAAATATGAGAAGAAATATGACAAGAAGATGATTTAGAAATAGTAAGGGAAACATTCACCATATTCTGTTGGTAGTATTACACTTGACACGCCTGGTGTTGCAGTGATGTAATTTTGTTTCACGAGAAGTTATGATTCAGAAACAATGACCAACATAGTGCAGAAACTATGATAAGCTTAGAAAGTATTCTTTTTAATTTTTCTTTTTTTCTCACTGCAACTTAAGACTCATTGACAATAAATTCCACACGTTTCTACTGCTTTAACCAGGTTTGGCAAGTCAGTATTCCTCTTTCTGATGAACAAGGTAATCTCTTCTTCTCTTACAGACTTGGAGACTGAGTTTTCTTTGTCAAACCCAGTTAAGTCATGGCACCACACCACCTTCAGCTGCTCAGTGAAACTGAACCTACCTGGGAGTCTGACAAGGGCTAGAGTGTTCCCGGGGTAAGGTGGCTCCAGTGTCACTGATGCTGACCTGTCTTTGTCCCTTTCACTCAGGAAGTTGACAGCACAATAATCAGGAATTTTTGAAAATGTACAGTGGCCTTTAATGTGATAATGATTTTGGAAGAGCACACCACACATGGGGTACGTATTCAGAGAAGAAAACCTGCCCATGTCCTCCAGGGAGCTGCTGTAGCCTTCACATTTCTGCAAAGGCTGCCAAGTGTCTCCCAAAATTATACAAATCGTTAACTCTGATAACTTTTGCCTTCTCGAGTTACCAGTTCTGCTTGTAACATCCTCACCATCTATCCCCCAGCTTGCTGCAGTTCACTGATTTTTTTGCCTGATTCTCAGCCTCAGTATTGGCAGTTTTAGCAGTTCTATTACAACAGCCGTTACATTTGATACGCTTCTGCTAAAATCCTCAGCTGCCAGCCTCTGGTAGTCCACATAATCTCTGCTTTCACTTGTTAGGAAAAGAGCATTTGTATCCCTCCTGGCTGCAGAGAAAACTGTGGAAACACAAAGCAAGTGAACCTGAAAAGCTTGGAAACCACAAGGTGACTAAAAAGGGACTTAATTTAAAAAAAAAAAACAACAAACAACAAAACTTATTACCTTAAAGATAATATCACAGCAATTTTTTTTCCAGCCCTCCCTCATGGTTTTGGTATGCAGTATGCTTAGAGCTTTGAGCAGATGCTGAGTGTAACTCTCTGTAATTATGCTAATCAAAAAAATCAGATCAGAATAAAAATCCCTCCTCCCCTCCCTTAGTACACTGTACATTTTCTTCGTCTGACACAATCTGCATGTGTAACACTGCAAAAAATAGTGCCTAAACATAAACCATCCAGTTTCTAACTGACCTTCCTTTCTAGAATAGTGGAAGAAAACAGCTGTATTACTTGCTGCTATTCACAAATTGCTAAATAATCAGTCAAATTAAAAATAATTTCTAAAAAACCAGACAAAGATGTCTGAGGATGTAAAAAGTGTGAAAGTACATGCCAAGGACTGTGAGGTCTGGCAACCCTTGCATCCAATATGAAACAATTTTTGATTAATTTTTCATCTGTTACTTTCACTTGTTTAAATAATATTGCTGCTGACATTAAAAGCCCTGACATAACACTGTAATTTTTCAAGACAGGCTAACTTTAAAAGACTTGCCGGGAGATGATGGAAGGATGCAGCAAACTTACAAGGAGTCGGCCTCCAAATTCATCATTCAAATAAAATAATAATTGGCTCTGCAGATCTCTTTCAAGCATGAATCACCGTGCCCAAGTGCCGCACGTTTATCCCAGATAGAGAGGTAGTACTGCATGGGGCCCCTTCACGTCTCTGCAGGTCTTGCACAACGTAATGAAAGGGCTCCCAGCAGCATCTGGTATCAGTTTCTCCTTTGCCGTGGCAAACTGCTGGTGTTATAATCAACTCTCCATGCCATTTGTTTTTTTCTTCCTTTGTAGTCCTTGCAAGAGGTTTCTCTCTCAGATTTTTGATTTACTGTTGGGTTATTTCTTTGTAGTTTTGTGGTAATTTCTGACAAATGGCCAAGCACTTTGAAGTTCACTCTTATTTTTTTGGGCTGGGGGAAGCAGAGAGACTGGAGTTGATTCTGGGTCAACCCAAAAGAAGAACGATATGGCGTTAAATACAGGGGGACGCAAGATTTCACTGGAACCTGAGGCCTTGTGTATCTGCTGTCTGGTCAATGAAGAAGGACACAATGTAAATTCCAGGTATCATCATTTTGTCAGTCAGGTCAAAGGCTTTGGCTCCTTTTTTATGGCTCCCTCAAGAAAACAAAGTGGATAAAGATTCTGAAAGTTGACTTATGACAGTGCACCTTCCAGCTTTTTCAGAGGTCTTGGGATCTCACAGGTTGCCTTCAATTATGCATATGAACCTGTGAGTTCATCTGCAAATGAAGTCTGTGCCAATGTCTTGATAGAACTTTCTCCTGGCTAGGCTGGAGTCATGATCAACGCAAGGCTCTTTCACTCTTTGCTTCCTTTCATTTGATGTTTTAGAGCAAAGGTGCTGACAGACACCACCACAGAACAGTACTCATATAAAAGCTGCCAAGAAAATTTTGTTCTCAGATCTGGGAGATCATGTGGAAATGGTGTACTGTGTTCCTTACATTACCCTCTATTTGACCAGGAAAGGACCGTCCTGTACACCTACTTGTAAACCATCTCCAATAGCATCAGTAACAGCCTTAATGATCTCTGAAGTCCTTTTATAATGGTCCCTGTTTAAAAGACGTAATTGCCGTTGAATAGAGACCTGGCAAGTTTGAAACATCCCATTTTCTGCTCAAGGAAGTGCTACCAGGCCCTTTACCTTACGCTTGTCTTCCCTACCCCTGCAATAAAGAAGTCAGGGGGAAAAAGGAAATGCCTGTGGAGTCTTTTTCATAATAATATAACTACTGAGCACCTAGAGGAATTGCCACACAGCAGGCTTTAATCAAATAAGAGGTGGTTTTTCAGACAATGCAGACTCAACCAGCAGAGAATTAAAATGATAAACATAGAGGACAGATGAATTGGTGGCCACTAAACAATCTGTAGTTCAGAAAGCTGCCCTATCACTCAGTCTTGGAAGCCTTGAGGCTATGGCAGAGGAAGGATCACCTTGTTTCCATAAGTTTTGCTTTTTAGGAAATGGTGATAAGCTAGTGGGTCAGATTGAACCTCCCTGTGACTCAATGTAACTGTTCTTCTGTCCTTTAATTCTTCTGCTTTTGCCAAGGCTGTAAAGCAAGACTGAATGTTTACATAGTGCTTTGTATTGTTTCTGCATGAGGCTCCTGCTTTCTGTACTTTCACACTCTTTATCTTGGATATAAAGTTGGGTCATGATTTTTTTACATTGCCTGGGACATTTCAGGGGAATAAATGCATTGAATCCCTTAGAGTGCTTTCTAAACCTCCATCTAAACATCTAGGAGCTAAAACCAGCTGTAAATAACTTCTTGCAATCTGCTTAGCAAAGGGCTCTGGAGTTCAGTTTCATGCATGTCTAGGCCTAGTATTCAGACACTCTCTAAAATAAAGTTTCCATCAACCATGAAGTTAAACCATTCAAGCTGCAGGAAGCCAAGGGATGTTGCTTCTTCTTGAGCAGACAATTGCTGCACCATCACCAAACTCTGAAGTAGTTGTTGTTAAAAATGTTTCAGCTCCCCTCCTCTCAAACCACTTGGAGCACTCCTCAGAGGCTGTCTGGTGCCAGCCTTCAAAAAAGCAAGAAGCTGTTCACCCCTGTTTCAGCTGCTGGAGTACAAATTAATTGTTAGCTTCCTCCCCCAAAAGAGTACCTATGGTCTTGCTGTGGGATGGGAATGCAATAGTGGGGGTACAGAAATCTCCTCCCTTTGGACCTGGTCCAAGAGGAGTCCCTTCACATGATGGCTCAAGGCAGGACTCCTATCTTTGTAGGACTTTTTAATGGAATAATTTAATTTCCAGTGTTCGCAGCTGCCTGGAACACAGTTATCCTTTGAGTTCGCCTGTAGGAATGCTGAGGATTTATGTAGTGTACTCAGCAATAAGAAGGGAATGGCATTGCTTTGATCTTGTTCTTGGTTTTTTTATTTTACAGTAGGTGACAATATGCAAGACCATATATCCTACATTCAGAGAGGCAGTCACTTTCCTTATGTTTATTTTCACATTGTATCTTCTTCGGTTTCAGTAGATGATCAAAATTTTTTTGTTTCCCTTTGTTGTAGAATCAATTGACCGATGTAAAATCATGAAATGCCTTTTTAGAGAACAAAAGGTAGCCTGTTTCCCACTGATAAAATAGCTGTTTTAGCACCTGTAAATCTGTTTTGCATTTAGTGGAAAACTTTATTCCATGCTGATAACAGGATCAGAAAATAGGCTCTGACAGCATGTTGTGATTTTACAGTATCCAGGGGTAAAACTTGAGCTAATTATGAGCACATGGCTTTCAGGAGTCATACTTTTATATTTAACTCCATAAATCTTGCTAAGTGAAATCCAAACCTATGTCTATGGCATTTGTTAATCATTAGGTTATTAATTGTTTTTGCTTCTTTATTCATACAAGATGGGAGTGTTTGGAGTTTTGTTTTTAAAGTAATGGCTGCAAAAAAATAGGAAGTACTTTCTTTCCCCCCTGTAACTTCATAGGAGGTGTTTCTGCTGAACTGCTGAAGCTAAAAAACCTGTTGGCCTCCTAAACAAAGGCCTCTGTAGAAGAGTTTTTCAGCACTGCAATCTAAATGGTATCTAGTTTCAACCCAGAATACCAAGGTCATAATTTTAGGCCATAGATGGCTCTCCCAGATGTCTTTGGTCAAGTTAATCACAGTTTGCCTGAAGGTTGCACTTTCAGGTAATCCATCAAGTCATAATTGTAAATCAAAACCTTCCTCTAGCTCAATAAGTAGCATATTTTTAGTTTGTGTTAAGACTGACATTGGACAGGAGCTCAAACTGGTTTAGAATATTAAGCAATATTATGGGTTACTCTCATTTGTCACAAATACTTTTAGAAAAGTATGTTTTGATAATTGCTATCAAGAAGTTCCTTGTGGATTTTTTTTTTTAAATCCTGTTTTAAACTCAGATAGACTAGCTGGTCTTTTTCAGCTTTCAGCTAGCATTAGTACTCGCTGTTTAAGCTACCCATTGCTTTACTCTACTCTAGACAGAGATATCATATCTTGGCCTGATGCTTCCATCAGAGCAGACCTCAGATGTACAGTGTTTTGATTAACTGATTAACTGATTAACTGTGCAAGATTTGTGGTTGTGCATAGGAGGCCAAGCCCTGAAGTGGGAGACAAATATGTCTCTGAAGGGGATGGGGGAGTTGTCAGCATCCACAGACCATCCACCACCTGTGTTCATGTTCAAAGAGGATTACAAGGCAAAGAGGTAGGGAGGGGAAGCTGCAGAAACATGGAAAAACATAGAAATTGTGAGATGCTAGAAGAGAAATCTCCCAATATGCACTCTCGCCCTCCGTTGTTCCTACTTTTGGGATCTGTTGTAACTTTGGTCTTCTGATGACAGCAGACGTGACTTTTGGCCTGTAAGTAAAAATCACTTTATCTGCACCTGAAGTTAGCCATCATGAGAATTAAAAGCACCAGGCATTCAATACAGGAGAGCAATGGTTTCAGTCAAGAGTAAGGAATACTGTATCTACTTGGGGGGGGGGGGGGGGCACATTTTAAGTAAATGGACAGCAAACTGGAATTTGGCTAGGATGCTGAGACCAGCAGGCTTGTGACATGTGCCATGGGTGCCTTAGTGCCTAGCTGTGCTGTGACCTTGGTTTTGTGCCTTGTTCCAAAAGGCAGCAGCAGTCTGTGGTGTGCCCCATTCTTATTTTCAGCAGAAAATCAAGTGAGTGTGTTTAATTGGTGGTGTGACTCTATAGATGCATACATACCTACACTGAGCACCTTTAACAAATTAATGCACCAAGCGTAGGGAGAGCTGCAGCTCCAAGACTTCAAATTCACTTTGAACTATATTCACAGTACGCACTGTCAACAGTTTCCCTGCCAAAGCCATAAACTATCTCAGCGGGATAGACTAAATACACCTCTTTACAGAGGACATGAATCTCCCCTTTGGATTTCTCAGCTATAACACAGGGGGACAGAGGCTTAGCTGGTGTAACTCAGCATAGCTTCAGGGCAGCCAAGGAAGCACCCGATTCCTATTAGCTGGCCCCCAGGAGAAAGACCAGAGTTGAGGGTAGAAGATGAAAGGTAAAACCTGTGAAAACATTTTCTGAAACCTCTTGTGAATTAGACTTAATAACACCACAGCATCCAAGCTTCCATCAAATGCCAAAATCTTTCTGCTGGAGATTAAAGTTACAGTTTAAAAAAAAAAAAAAATCAAAAAAAAAACCAGCACGACACAGAGATGCAAACTTTGAATAAATTAATTATTTGGTTTTAGACTAATTAATGCCAATGTTTGTTTAATCGCCAAATTCCATCACGTGCCGCAGGAGCACTGAGCTTTTATAGATTGGGTCAGTGCAAAACACATTCCGTATCCAAGAAAACCTTGCCAAAATCCCTGGCAATGCATCTTTTCTTTTCCTTTCTCTTTTTCTTTTTCTTTTTCTTTCTCCTTTTCTTTTTCTTTTTCTTTCTCTTTTCTTTTTCTTCTTCTTTTTCTTTTTCTTTTTCTTTTTCTTTTTCTTTTTCTTTTTCTTTTTCTTTCTCTTTCTCTTTTTCTTTCTCTTTTTCTTCTCTTTTTCTTCTCTTTTTCTTCCTCTTTTTCTTTCTCTTTTTCTTTTCCTTTTTTTTTTCTTTTTCTTTTTCCCTTCTAATCCTTGTTTTGCTCTTGGTGTTCATGGTAACAGTAACAGCTGTCGAACGTGGCTTCAGGCTGTCTGACTCCCTTGGGAGAATTTATGTGTTTTTCTACTTCCTTTCCTTATTAGGAGGCAGGAATCTGCGACACCTATTAGAACAAGTATGCATAAAGGGTAATGACTGTGCAATTTATTAGTGGTCTGTTCTCCTTCAAGTAAGCCATCAACCGTAAGCACACAGTGTGTGCCAGGGATCACAGCTAAGCACAACCTTGCCGTGCAGCAGGTGGGCAGCAGCAGAGCTCCACTACAGGGAGAAGAGTGGCAGGGAAGGTCAAATGCTGATCTACTTAAATAAACTTCTTAATTGAATATCAGCGAAGAGAAGACAGGAGGGACAGTGAGTTTCCCTTGTTAAATGTTTAGCTTGAAGCCCCAGGTGAGGAAGGCCAGTATCAGTGACACAGATCCTGTAATTTTGTGCCAAAGCCTTTAAATTCCACCAGCAATCACAGTGCCATTTGTGCTGCAGAGCCCCATGAGCACTTGTCAGAAAGGCATGTGCCTGCAGAAGGCTCTTCCGTAAGAGTAAGTGAAATAATGAGAGCTCAGTGTGTTCTGATATGTCATCCTGAGGTATTTAAATGATATTCGCTCTTGTTTAACAAAACTTTTCCAGAAATGAAAGGTAGGAGTTCTGGTCTAGAAACTAATCACCAGTGACAATGACCAGCATTTTAAAAGAGTGGAGAAGCCAGCAGACTCCACCTCGTTTCTGAAAATGAGGAACCTTGATTTGTATTCCTTATGCTTGGAGGACTTGAATTCAAGCGGCTTGGCTCTGCCCAAGTTTGGGAGCATTCACATCTGGCCTTTATCCTGGGCCCATCTCTAACCTTGCGAGCCACATCTGGCCATTGCTTAGAGGCACTGTTCTTCCCAGTCCTGTGGCACGCTGAGGTCATTCAGTCCAAAGAAGGTGAGAGTCCTGATTTTATTTAAAAATGACGTGGCTTGAGTACTTGTAAGTAACCTGCAGTCCCTTGTACAAATAGGTGATTTTATTGGATAATACTCTGGCTGTGCCATCTAACGGAAATGTGGGAGGAGCAGGAGATAAAAAGCAGAAATCCACGCCTGCATCTCCAGGAACCAGACCAATCACCTGATAGCAGTATTAGCAAAAGCAATCAACTTCTGCAGCAAGGTTCAGTCTAACCAGTCTCGATCTGTTATTCCAATAAATGTCACACCCATTTTACATCACTACAGAGCAGGAGGCAAAATAATTGCCCTGGATTGCTGACGTATAAAGAAGCGCAGGCTCAAACACATTGACTCCACCAGGTAACACACACCAGTAAGAACAGCAGGACACTGCTCACATTTTATTGTGTTAGAATATCCTACCAGCAAATCTGTACTAATTAATATAATAATATTTTACTATGCCTTCAGTCTTTAATCACCTGTCTTGTTAGTAGGCAGCTGGAAGAACTGGAATGCGAGTGACGAAACCACGCTAAGCAGAAGATTTCTTGCTCATCATGACATCTAGCTAGTTTGCTGCCATGCAGTCCATGTATAGGCAAAAGGAGAACAGTGATGAAAATACCACCTGAAAATTTAGATACCTTCAATTTTTTCTTTTTTTAGGAGTAGTCCTTTGGAAAATGTTGTAATGACAACACATTAATGTAAAACAAAAAACCCTGAGATTAGAAAAACCTGTTGAATTAAGACAAACACAAGGAATTGGGAAGGAGAGAGGGTCATGGGAAAGCCAATGCTGATGAAAACTGAGCATGTACAGCACAGAATTTTGCCAATTTCAGTAGACTGCTCATACAACTATAACACTCATCAGGAGCTACATGGTAGCTCTTTGTTCAGGCATTCTCACTGATTAAATCTTGGTCTTTGAGCTAACAGCTAAACCTGCAGGCAGCAGGGATAATGTCATTGTTTGACCTATCTAATTAAGAGTTTGGATGTCTCAACATAGGTAAAGCAGTCAGATACCATAGAGATGAATAAAAATGCATGCAATGCAGTAACAAGAATAAAAGTTCTTTCCAGTAACTGGATGGAAGGAAATGATGCAGTCCCACCATAGCTTTGTCCATAGGATGTCTGTATTATTGGATTATCTTCAGAGTACCCTAGAAAGCCACCTCTAACTCTGCATTTTTAGGAGCAGCAAGGCTTAGGGTGTGCTGACTCTGCATTATCTCTGCACCAGCCCTTGCATGTCTATGCCTGGTGTCACTTTTGGACCGGCTGTGTGTACTGTGGGATATGTGGGTCCAGACACCAAGTCACTTACATCGGGGAAAATCTACGTCTGTCCCATCCTTCCCTTGCACCACTTCTCTGTGGCGTGCCTTGCCATAAGGCAAACCCTAGCATAGGTGATATGTGGGTTGCTTGGTAGGTGTTGTCAGAATATATCCTTCTCTTACATACTCCTTCAGAGGTCACACTGTATATGTTTTCTTTGCACTACAGCTATTACAGTGAAGTGTGGTAATTACCAAAATGCCTCTGCATGCTGGAGGGGGTGAATGATGGAGGAAGGAAAAGAAGGGCAGTGAATGATCTTCAGTTTTTACTAGTGCAAATGAGGGGAGGCACAACCTTCTTTCTCTCTGTTTTTCTTTCTCTGGATGACTTTCCTGAATGGAGGTAGGTATTTTCTCAGCCTGACAACAAGTGTATCCTGACCACACATCTGCTATGTCTTTGCAAGTATCATACACCAATCCAGCTAGCACTGTAAATCAAGTTTCTTAAGCAAGTCTTCTCACCCAACTAATCTAGGCACATCAGCAGCAGCTCTGTCAGGTCCAAATATGGATAGCTTGTGATGAATGAAAATAAAACTCTTCCATGTATTAAAATTATCTTTTTGGTAGCCCAGGAATATACATTGTCCTTTCCCCTCTTTCAACCAAAAGTACAAATCTAGATAGTGCCTGCCTTAATGATCACAGAAGGCATGTATTTTTTCTTTTGTGCTTACCTTAGTTTATTGGTTCCAACCCAGATGGAAGACAGTCCTGAAGATCTTTCAGTCTTAAGGTTACTGTACTGTTGCCTTTCATCTGTTTTGCTGAAGGATCCAAATGATGAGAATGACAGCTTAATCCAAAAAGGATAAGAGAGGAAGAGTTTTGAGGATGATGTTGGTAGCTAAGGTCTCATTTCAGGAATTAATTTAATGCTCATAAAAGGCACTGTAATGACAGCCCTCAAGACACAGTCGCTTTCTATTCACAGAACAGGCTCAGCTCTTGTAACTTTTTGGCGCCACTACCTGTTCTATTTCCTTATGGAGGTACCCCTTGTAGGCAGCAGCTGTGCTTGAGGACATTTTGTGTCAATCATAGAATCGTAGAATCATTTAGGTTGGAAAAGACCTTTAAGATTCAGTCCAACTGCAAACCCAACACTTCCAAGTGCACCGCTAAACTGTGTCCCTAAGTGCCACATATACCTGTCTTTTAAATACCCCCAGGGATGGGGACTCAACCACTTCCCTGGGCAGCCCGTTCCAACGCTTGACAACTTTTTTGGTGAAGAAATTTTTTCTAATGTCCAATCTAAACCTTCCCTGGCGCAACTTGAGGCTGTTTCCTCCTGTTCTGTGGCTTGTTACTTGGAAGAAGAGACCAACACTCACCTCACTACAACCTCCGTTCAGGTAGTTGCAGGGGGCAATAAGGTCTCCCCTTCGCCAGGCTAAACAGCCCAAATTCCCTCAGCTGCTCCTCATAGGACTTGTGCTTCAGACCCCTCACCAGCTTTGTTGCCCTTCTCTGGACATGCTCCAGCACCCCAGTTTCGTTCTTGTAGTGAGGGACCCAAAATTGAACACAGTATTTGAGGTGCAGCCTCACCAGTGCCAAGCACAGGGGGACAACCACTGCCCTGCTCCTGCTGGCCACACTATTTCCCTCTTGTTGTCAGGAGCATGACTTCATCCCTATATGCACAGGATCTGCAAAGAGAGCTCACGCAGCTGGCACTGAGCTTTACCATTGGGACTGTAGCTTCTCTCTGGTCAGGTAGAGGAATTAAGCAAACCCTCCCCAGGGGACAAGCAGCTGGTGACTCTGTACCACCTGGGGGGTTGGCACCAGAGTCACATGGGGGACAACCCCTGCCCTGCCAGGGACAGCTGGGGGAAACTAATGCTGATTTGCACCTCTCTGCCTGCCATCTGCCAGCGGGACTGAGCTCTGACAGACACATGCCAGTAGGGAATGAGACAAGCAATCTGCAGCTTCTTGGCCACCAGACTGTCAGGATGGTGATAATTTTTGATTGCTTCTGCTTTTGACTGGATCTGAAGTGGAGGCATGGAAGTGTAAAGGTTTGTATTCCATTACCAGATCCCTAAGCCATTCAGTGTCTCAAGTGAGCTCTCATCTTATTAAGTAAGATCATCTTTAAAAATGCATTTGGTATCTGTCTCCTAACAAATTCTGTATACACACAATATATACAACAGTAAAATATGTGTTTATATAAAATATTACATTTTGCATTGATATTTATATTCAAGCAAGCACAATTTTAAATATAAAGACTACACGTGTAATGTATGTGTATAGTACAGTGACAAGATTTACACAAATATTATACTACTTGGATAAATGTACAGATGTTCTCAGTGTACGTAAGACATTCTAAGATTAGCAGTTAACAGTATCATTGCTATTGGGCTTAGCTGGTAAAAGGTATGAGCGTGTGAGTTAATAACCCTCCATAGTATAGTCCCAGCCTGTGACAGTCAGAAATCAAAAAAAGGAGGGAATAAATCAACTTCCCTCTCAGCCTGTGAAAAATCCAGGCATGGATGTGGGCCCATAGTACACACTGACTTCAAATATCATTATGGTTCAGTTTTGCCCTCAGATGAACATGCATTTCTTGCATTTAATGCTTTTCTGGTAGTTCTACCTTTTGAAAGGACATCCAAAATCATCTGAGTTTCTCTCCCTCCCTGACGTCCTCTGCACATAGGCATGAGCTGGGTGGCTACACAGAATGTGAGCAGAAAATGTGGAAACCTGGTTGGCAAGCTGTCTGTGAGCATAAAGAAAAATGCAGAAGATCAGAATAAATTGCCATTTTGGAAAGTTTGGCTGCCAGTTTCGTAAGTACTAAAATCCCAACCAACCTGTTCAGCCAAGCTTCTCAGCCGTATTGGGTTGTTGGGTTGTTCTCTAAATTTCAGCCCAGTTCCTGTCCAACTTTATTCAAACAATCACTTCAATGGATTTTATGAAATTTATGTCAAAGCAAAACATTCCTAGTTCAAATACTCCCTGCAGACTGCAGGGTCCTACCAGACACTGCAGGCCCTTCAAATCCCAGGCACCAGAGGATGGACTAAATCTGTGTCTCCAAATCCCCTCGCCTGTTTGCAGCCTGCCTTCTGGAGTTCTGCATGCTAAGAGAGCTTGCTAGGTGTACTTTTCTTTGCTTTTTTTCAGTGCAGAAAGCCGCAGTTCCACTGAAAAGCAGGGGAAGCAGAGAGAGGCGGCCAGGATTTGTGTCTAAATGCAAATGTGTAAAGGTGCACCTTCCACTGGGCAAAGATGGCCCAAAACAGGGAGCAGTTGTGACCCCCCATGAACTTAAGAGAAGCTGTGTGCCCTGTTTTCCCCTTGTGACTAAATACGATTACAATATTTATATCCTCTTAACCTTTTTTTTTGCCAGAACAATTACTTCTTCCTATAATTAAAATCCCTGTGGCCATTTGGCAGCTCTTACATTAGCCAGAGAGGTGTTTATGCACTGCCTCAAGTATTAACAAGACAGAACTGCAAGCCAAAGCAGAGTGTGATTTAAGAGAGTATCTAATTTTTGTGTTTACATGTTTCTTTTTATACGCAGAGAAAATGCAGGTATTAGAATGAGACTGATATCCTTGTTATTAGCCTCTGAACATCATGCTTAATATTTACTTTGATAAAATTGGCAGTGGATGGTTAAGAAAGGCAGCTTCACGAGCACCCTTGGCTCTACCTTCTGCCTTTCAGTGACAGCATACATGGGATGGAGAGGAACAAAAGCCACAGAAGGCAACTGTATAAACAGTGCAGGTGATAACTGGCTTCATTAGGCAGCAGAATATTTTAAGACTATTGGTAATATTTAATTAAGCAGACGTGGCCATATTTCATCAAGCAGACATGACTAATACTAAAGTCTTTTTATAGCATACATTTAATTTAGACACCCTGCCTTGGTGATTGAAGTAATGGTAATGAAGGGTCTGGTTCTCATTTATGCCTACTCTCTATATGAATACTAACTTTCTAGCCATAAACAGCCAGCAGGCTTATTGCAGGCATCAGAGGGCATGTGATCCTTTTGGAGGGATTTGAAATCTATAAATAAAATGGTATTAGAGAGTCTGTACATCTACTTGGCAACAAAGGATGAGGAAAATGCTGGCTTTTTCTCTTTATTGCATTTTAAGAAGTAACAGCAAAATGTGCAACCCAGTGCACCCCACAAGACATCTCTAACAAAACATGTTTGATACTCAGAGCTGAAGAAATATTTTCTCCTCAAAGTGGCAAAGACAGCTAAGCATATCTTCAGAGCACTTCAGGCTGTTAATTTAAAAACAAAAAGGATGTTTCAGTTCTTCAAAACAAAATAGCTTGTCTTTTTTTAACAAAAATGTAAACGCTTCTCATGCAAATTTCTACTTAACATCATTGCAGTGGATGCTGTTGCGTTGTCCATTCCCATTCTAAAAAGTTGAAAAAAATGTTTATCACACCAAAACAATTTTCTTGAGTTATATGTTTCAAAACAGCCTTTGCTTTAAAAACGAAAACTTCTTATACTATTAGTAGTGCAATAACTTTTAGAAAATATTTGGCAGCTGCTCATGAAAAGTCACTTTTTCCAAAGTTTTTCTCCTAAATACTTTAATACACATAGGACGCAGTCTAATTTGTTTCAGCATTTACACATTAGAATGGAATGACTCTGAAGAAGCTGTCTATTGCCTTGGGTAAAGAATATAATATTAAAACTCTTAAGGAGTCCCTATCACATTTAACCCTTTAATAAATTTCCTGAAATGCTATTTTTAAAGTTTTAAATGCTTGTGAAGCAGATCCTGAAGAAACCCACAGCACTGACGGAAGTTAGATCTGGGTGATTAGACAATTTAGCAACTTTATTCAGGCAAAGGGAGATCAGCTTCCGTTTCAGTCCATTTCAATACTTCCCCAGTCTGCACTGTAGGGCCCTGAAATGGTTTGATCTCTCTGTATTTTCCCTCTCTGCAGCCCAGCCCCTGCACTGGAGTATAAAAGAGGATGTGGGGAAATACAGGAGAAGGAGAACCGAGAAGCATTGTGAGAAAAGCAAATTAGGATGCTTTTAGTGCCATGCTGAAGAAAGTTGACCTTAAAAACATTAGCAAGCTTTTGCATCTGTTTTTACTGAAGATTAGCAGTAAGACTTAAAGGCTGCATGGACTCTAGTGTGGGCTGGTAAGCCTCAGAAATATCTTCCTGCTTTTTCTCCTAAAGGCTGAGAAGACATTTCTGCAGCATTATTCCTGTGGGGCTGAGATAAGTTGGAACGCCAGAGTAAGCCTGGTGTATTTATCAGTCAGTGAAAACCTCAGCTCAAATAAAACACTAGCTCAGAAGCTCATCAATCACTTTTTTTTTAGTTTCCAAGAGATAAGCCAGGAAATGTTTATTAAGAGCAGTTACTGCACCACTGAAATGTAGTTAGAGAGACATACTGTTCATAATTACCCACTGTATTATGTGTCATATTATGAATAGACTACTTTTATATAGTTGTTATGGGGTTGTGCTGTACCTATATATTGTTTCTGAAGCTGAAGACGGCTCTGAATTAAAGTAAAGGCTTGCATTTATCACTGTTTATCAGCTTAATGATCAGCCATGTTAGTATCCCCAAGTGCTCATGGCATCAGTCTTGCAGGGGCCCTTGTTCTCCCTTGCCTCCCCTACCTGTGGGAAGATAGGAGAGGCTTGGGATTTACTGTGATCCTATCTGGCAAGTTCACTGCTGGTCAGTGCCATGGTTCACACCCATCTGAGCGTGGATGGAGGATGAGATTTATCTCCTCAGAGGATCCGCCGCCTCCAGGGCTGGGGAGTCCTGAGATACCCCAGAATTTTAGCCCTGTTCCATTAACCTAGGTCCAAAATGGGGAGGGGTGGGGGAGGTTAGGCTTTTTCTGGTTTTTTAATCACCTGGTGAAATCCCTCAGTAAGGTTTAAATTCTCACTTAGATCATGCAAAATGGTCCAAATGATCCAGCAGGAAAGTTTTAATTTCCTTTGGTGATTGACAGGTCCTTTCTGGTTCTGGGGGGGCTGCCTGTAATGCAGTGCAGTAAGGTGTACCCTTACACGCTCTCCAGAAAGCTTATTCCTGATAGAAAGCATCCTCTTGAAGATACCCATATGGAAAAAGTACAGTTTCTTTTGCTCTCTTTGCCTCTGTGTATATCTTTCACCTGTTGATCCATTAGCTCAGTTCTGCATCTGAATTATTTGCTGACCCTTCAGGTGCCAAAGTGTTCAGTGCAGCAACAAGTCCAGCTGCCCACAGGATTTCTTCCCAGCAGATTGCAAATGTTTTTTCTGGTCTTTGTTTCTTCATCAGCAGATGGATAGGCCATAAGTTTGATGGAGAGCATGTTTTTGTATATGAATATAAAACACGTTGAGGGGCTTGTGCAGCTTCGTGATCATCTTTTCAAGTAATCATAATTTTAAAAAAAGATAATGTCCCTCTTGTCTGTCTAAGGACTAAAGAGGCTTCCCTTCCCATAATAGCCAGGGGAAGAGAGCGCCCAGGGCTCCATTGATTGTGCACAATGGGACTCTTCTTGCAGCACTTCTCAGGGCAGTTAAGAAAATCTGCTATTACCCAGAGCGATGAAAGGGCTAAAGATGGGAAATGGAGAACCTGAAGGGCTGTGAATAAAACCCATCCCTGTTAGGAAACCAGCCTCATCAGGCTCTAATCAGCAAGGAACCAGCTGTGCTGCCGGGGCCTGAAATATTTAAATCCCAGTGACAGACAAGACATAAGCTGTGCGAGTCTGTATTTCAGGCTTCCGTCAAGGAGAAACTGTCTGGTTTTGTGAGGAATGTGCTGAGAGAGTGGAAGAAGAGGGGAGGCAACCATGGAGTTATTAATTATTGTACTTTGCACAGCCTTCATCTCCTTTCTTAGAAAGTCATAATTTAGGCATGGGCGAGAGGGTCTTGCTGCCAGTGTTGATCCAGCCGTGCTCCTCAAAGATGCCCATCAGCTCTCCCACTCCCTTGCAGCCCTGATGGGGAGGAAAATCCAAATCCATGCCAAGCAAGGGGCCCTACTATGATTGGTAGTGCAAGGTCACTAAAAATATAAAGACAGGGCCAAATTCCAACATCACTTAACTCTCGCTAAATACTTAAATTGAGATGTGCTTAGCTCTGCTCTCCAGTAGACACCAAAGCCACTCTTGCTCCCTTCCTTTCTCAGAGTCAGGCCCCACGTCTCAAACCTTGCCTGCTTGGCATTGCCTTCATATCTCACCAAGAAGCGTTGTTGGTGCTTTTTTGTAAAACAGAGCTGTTTTAGCAAAGGAACACCTGTTGTCTGTAAGAGATAATGCATTGTCTTTCACTTTAAACTGTGGAAAAGGTAGCTAACAAAGCAGGCAAAAGCTATCATCATTTTACCCTGAATGACAAATAATTATTTCAGCATTTTCAATCTAAAATACCACTTCTGTGGGTCACAGAATCCAATAGAAATTAATCACTTTCTTCAAAGTGGCAGCTGAAGCTGTACCTAGAGTTGTAGGTCAGACACCAGTCTAGGTTTGTACAGACAAACATTGGATAATTGTGCAAACAAGGCAGATCAGGGCATACTTCATGGTCTGCTAGGGAGTATCTTTTTAAAATCTGGTCATTATTTGCTCATTATTATGGTGCAATTTGGATATGTCTGTATTGTTACCGACAACACTTTTGCAGTGTGATAATAATAATTAACCACAAAGTGCTGGCAAGTAGATGCAGGGGCAAAGAAATTTCTTACTTTTTGAGTTGTGCTGTATTTTGCAAAATCTACCTCTTTTGAATTCCATATTTGAAAGGAAAGAGTCCAAAAAGAAAGCAAACTATAGGTCAGGAACACATTTTTGACAATTAAAGAAAGTATTTTCTTTTGGTTAAGAGCAGGATGCTACCATTTCAAATGCAGCATGAAGCCACACTGTGAACTCCTCTCTGTGGCTTTTGGGAAAAGGAAAACCATACTTGTGCTACAAATTATTATTATGGTAGAGCATGCGCTGTGGTCCATGTCCAGTATTTCCAGATATTGAGCAGTCCATGCTGAAATTCTTTGCAGCCATAAATCTAGCATGCCCCTGGAGTGAATCAGATTTACTGCGTGTTTAACAGCATCCAGAGATGCTTAGGCCCATGGAAAACAGTGTGTCCTTGTGCTAGACACCTTGCAAAGACAGAATAGAAGGAAGCATCTGCCTTTTGGAGATTAAAAACAAACTAGAAAAGAGTAATACAAGGAAGAATATATGCAGAATAAGCACTGAGGGAAGGACGGAAAGAGATTACAGGAAACAGCCATGCTGAGTGAGGAAGAAAACGTCCCTGAGGATACAAGTAATTATTAGTGCTGCACAAACTTCTTGCTGCAATGGCTCTTGCCAGCCATTCCACACAGGTTTTCCCAAATACTAAACAGTTACAGAGCACAGGGTGAGGCACTACCTCTTACAGGTGAAGAATGCCTTATTTTTCCTGGGACTGGAGGAAGTTAGGGAGGGCTGGAACAAGCCGGGTCCTAATTTCTTCCTCTCTCTTTCCCAAATACTGTTGGGCAGAAGACAGAGCAAGATTGGCATATCCATCTCACGCAGGCAAACTTTATTGCAACGGGAGAAGATCAGTGCACATTTAAAGATCTGACACAGATGTCTGAAAATAATGGCCAGAGCATGCTTGCTTTTTTTCCCTAATGTTTTTTTCTCCACTTCTGTGTTATGAAATGACTGCAGAAATGCGACGCTTAAAATGCTCAGTCTCCAAGTTGCAGTATGCTTCTTATTTATCTAATGGCTTCAGAGCAAAATGAGCCTGGCCAGAGACGTGGACGTCAGCTCCCAAGTGAGGTAGCACAGACATCACTGGTTCAGGTGGCTCAAAACCAAACACGCAGTCTGGAGCGACGACTGGCAAAATGGCTTGTGTTGGTCTGGGCACAACCAGGCAAGCACTGAGTGGCCACATAGTCCTTCTCTCACCCAAGAGCAATACTACAGCAGGCCTCTGGCATCTGGGAGAAAAAGCAATGTGAAAAAGAGAGGTCAGAAGCAGCAGTAAGATGCTGAAGTTGGAGGGCAGGGGGCTGATAGCAACCAGAAGACAAATACAGTTGAGCCACAGAGACTCATATCACAAATAGTATGAGAATTAGCACTAGACAACTTGTACCTAAGAATCAGTGTTCACAGCTTTCATATGGATACTTAAAATATATGCTTAATACACTGTTTTGTAGTTTGCATTTCAACAGTTTCCTTGTTTTTCATATCTGAACCTAGGAGCTGATTTTTCTCCCTGTCCCATTGAACATGTAGACAATATTGGGCTGAAATACTGTGACTGCTGGTCCCTTTCCAGAACTTGTAACCTGATGTTCACATTAACAGAAAGTTCTGGAAGGACATAAGCTATATATTCAAATTGCATTGCCTAGTCTTTGACTGCAAATTCCCAATCAGCTGGGAATTAAACATGTCTTTTAACTAGATGTCTCATTTACCCAGGCTCTGGGTTCTTCCTCTATTCAGACTTGATCCACTGAAAGGAAGGTGAAACCAAACTTGAGAGAACAGTCCAAGACCAGCAGCTGATTTAGGTCATCTGTGGCATGGCCTTTCTCGAGGAAATACCTGACTCAAAAGGTAGAAAGATGAAATGGTTGGAGACAAAACACCTACTGTTGGTCTGAGTGGCCTGCTGAGGCATCGTCATGGAAAGTGCTTGTGATGCAGAAATGGATCCATCTACACAGGAGAACTGGGCTTATAGTCAGAGCCAACAGGGTCCAAGGCAAGATCTTCTGAGGAAAGGAGGCCCCTTATATGTCAAAGGGTGCAGGAAGCCCGTGTGTAAAACCACTGTAGTGCACCATAGCTAATAACAATAGCCGCTGTGCATAAAATCAAGCCTGAAGTAGCCTCCACCTGTTTCTATTTTGAGGGGACTTGCATGTCAGTGGACATCATAATTAATACCAGGAGTGCCTCCCAAGTGTCTCCTCCCCATGAATTGGGCTAGTTTGGGAAACAACAGGCTATCTAAGTTTAACCAGCCTTCTAGGTGACATATTTGTGGGTCACATGAAACATACCTTGGCAGTTTGTGGCAAATATGAGAACTTGGGGTCCTTTGCAGAAGGTTTCTCTTACTGTGTCCTGCAAAGGCAGCTCAAATTCATAGATCAAGCAGAACTTAGTCTATCTGCAAGGGATAAAAGGGACAACAGATCCTGTGAAACAGGGAACTGGAAGTGTTCTGCAAGCTCCAGAGAGCAGTTGTTCTCCTTTTACCATAAAGAATTTTCCCCGCAATTATTACTGCTGTATGTAAGGTTTTTTTCCTCAGGCAGAACAGGACTAAATGACACGCTTTTAAGTTTTAATCTCTTTATAGGTTTAAATAGATAAGCAAAAAGGATTATTCTCATGAGTAAATACTATAGGCGTGATTTTCGAGGTTCCAACTCAGCAAGGCATCCTTCATCAAAACATATGTTCAGTGCCATGCACGTACTAAATTGGAAAAACTGAAGAGTATGGTATTAGGCTTCCCTTAACTAGAGCCTGACTCAATCAGGATAGCAGAAAAACACCTCTTGCCTAGACAAAAAAGTCTCTATTTTATTTATAAAAATGCCAATGACAGCAACTTTTATTAAATTCATATGGTAATATTGCCCAAGATCCCTCCATGAGATACAGATGGAGAAGGTAATTCTCTTCTACCTTTCAGACAGCTTTAAAAATGAGCAGATGCTGCTCAGTTATGTGCTTGATAAGTGCATTTCATTTCATTTCCTGCCATGCATAAACCTCAGCTAAACTCTATCTGTTCATTGCATGTTGAGGCAGGTTATGCATATGTGTATCTATGTGTATATGTTAATGGATAAACTTTATCAGACTATTTAACATAAAAATAAGAATTGTGCTGTTTATCAGTTTATATTTCACATCTGACACTATGTATAATTTTCTTTTGTTTTCACATTTTTTTAACAACAGTCTCATTTGTTTTTTCTTTCTTCATCCTCTCCCTGACTCTCTCCGTACATCTCTTACTTATGCTCTCTTCCCACCTAAGTTTTCCTGATTTTCCTTTTCCCATCCTTCACTGCTGCATTGTACAAGAAGTTTATATATGTTTCTCTGTGCGCATAATTTCTGATTAGGAAACACATAAATATATGAAATCTTTTCCTTCTTGTCTTGGTATAAACACTACATGCATCCTGCAAACACTTGGTCCAGTTCCTGCTGTTCAGCAGTGTTGGTCTGTCTGCTGTGGCTGGTTGCTGAGCCCAGATAAAGGTGTGGAAACCACAAGCAGCTGCAATACGCAATGACTGTTCAAATATTGGCATAGATGGTTAAATCAGGCCAGTCTAGAGGAGTACAGGATCTTAGTCTTGAGGACTACAGAGGGGAAGGCAAGGCAAGGCAAGGCAAGGCAAGGCAAGGCAAGGCAAGGCAAGGCAAGACAAAGCAAGGAGGCATAAGAAGACAACTATTTCAACAGAACAATGTAGCTCTGGGTGACGATTTGAAATTTAAGAGTCCCTTTTATTAGACACTGCAGCAACAGCAGATAAAGCAGTGTGCTTCAGGTGGCAAACACTTGTTAAACTTCTTATGAAAGAAACTGTGTTTTCTTTCTACACTTCTCCTCTCTCAGTTGACCTCATGCTGTTGGTTCCAAATGTTTGCTCAAGAGGAACTTTCAAGGAAATAAATATGCTTTAAATCCAGAGTTTCAACAATGAAGCCTCCATCTCCTAGAAATGACCTTCCAACTTTCTCAAATAAGAAAAAGATTTATGGTGGGGAATTTCTTGGGCTTGGCCAGGCATTGAGTGGAACATCTGGGTAAGTGTTATGGAAAATACATGCTCTGAATCTTGAGATGAGGAGTTGAAGATTGAGAAAGATGCTATCCTTAAACCTAACTCACATTTGTCTTCTCACTCAGTTTTGCACTTGTGTCAGAAGAGGTTTCCTACTAGAGCAAACAATTCATTTCTTAGGGAAAAAGAAAGCCTCTCCTGGTCTTTCAAACATTGCTAGAAAGCCTCTGGTACTCTGACTGATGGGATATATGTTCAGGTATTACAACACTTCAGTCTATACCTTCTAAAATCTTGCCATATTTTGAAAATGTCAAAAGAAAAAAAAATCCTTGAAGAAAAGAACAATGACTATTTAAGATGTTTGCTTTAGAAATGTTTCCTTAGGTAGTATTTGCCACTGGAATGCTAGAACCAACTTTTAAATAAAATAATGTTACTTTCCTCCCTGACTTTCATTGGAAGCTCAAGATCCATTTAGCCCACTCAACTGTTATTAAATGTTACTAAAACTTTTGTTGTAGGAAAAAAATGACAAATTTCACCTTAAAATTGAAACCTCCAAGAACACATTAGCCCAGGGAAAGCTAAAAAACCTTCTCGCTGAGCCAAAAACCTTCTAGAGAGAGAACAGAGATTTCAATTTTTAACTGACAGCTGTGAGAAGAGTTCATTTTTATCGTTTTTCTGATGAAGGATTAATAATAAGAAATAATAAAACAAAAATGACTGTGCTTTCACAAAAAAACAGTTGCCCTCATTTCTTTGATTTATGCTGAGGAAACACCTAAACGGTGTCCTGAGACTTTAATAAGAAAGTAAAAAAGTCGACTCAAAACCTGAAGGCAGACTTCACTAACAGACAACCCTGTTTCCTGCCTCTAGCAGCTCCCAAAACCAAAGCAGATTTCCCCCCCCGCCAGCGGCCACCCCCGCGCTTCCCATCGGTTCGTCCCCAGCTGCCCAGCACTGCACCTGGGACCCCACATCCCCTGGCCAAGCCCCCACTGCACATGGCAAGGGATGCACCAGCCCCCCTGGCCTCAGTGGAAACACCATGAAATGCCCCCAAACGATGCTGGTGTCTCAAGAGTCCCAGTGGGGTTAGCAGGGGCTTGCAGCGTAGGGCTGGGACCAGTGACTGGAAAGGATTGGGGAGGGATTGAGCTGTGGGGAGACACCTGAGCCTGGGTGGGGAGGAGGAAAGAGCCAGGAATTGGCTGGTACATAGAAGATCTTGATCTAGTTTCTGGCTTCTGTGGGGCTTAGGCCTCCTCTGTGCTCACCTCTCTCTGTTGCAGGGATGAGCTTCTCTTCCTCTCAGCTGCTGTCTGCTCAGCTTTCCTGGGGCAGGGGCTGTCTCTTTGCTGTGCAATTGTTCCACGTTACCTCCACAGCTCCCTCTTCCCACCCACTTCCTTTCTTCCTTAATGTGTTTTGGCATTTCCTAAAGCCCTGCCGGCAGTGCTGGGCCACAGACTGTCCCTTCTTGCCCACACTTTGCAGCCCAGTCCAATGAGACTGGGGCTGTCGTGGGACCCCAAGCAAGGATGCCACCCAGCACAGGGTAGTACCCCGTAGCATCAGGCTTGTAATCATCTGTGTTGCCTGGCACAGTGGAACTGCAAATCACATTGGCTCATGAATATCACTGTGAAAATAACTAATACTAATACTAAATTATAACAAAGATGCAATTTGCCGAAAAGTTGCAGTACCTGCTCAAACAGGACTTCATGGTAATCCCTAGAGGAATCAGATCAACCATCTGTTGAAAGGAAAAAACAAAAAAGAAGCACTTGGTGCTCAAGTCAATCAGCTTGGGAAGGATGAGAAATAGTCAAAAATGAACACACTGTAATTCTCAGCATGTTGTGCTGCAGCAGAGCAGACATGGTGTCTCCAGGGAGCCCCAAGCTTCTCAGTTTCTGTCTTCTGAGCTAGCAAGCAATGCTCCCCTGTCTTTCTGTGGCTTTCATTTGAGGGTTTTGGCTATGCTGTGCATGATGAATGTTCAGACCATTAGGATGAATTCCTGCATGCTGCATCACTTGAGCAAGGAGTACATTTCCCTCCTGAGGTGTTGTGTTGATGGATGTATCCATTGCTAACAGCACAGTATCATTTATTTTTGTTCTCAATAATAACATTTTCTTGAACTAACTCTACATCATTTCAACTAAACAGAGACCTGATAGGTGTTGTTCAGATTTGGTTTTTTCAGAAATAGTTTTGGCCAGGTTCACGTCTAAGAACAAGTTGAGACTGAAATTCAGGCTTCATGGAAGCAACTGCTGTCACAGATTTAATCTCAAAGGAGTTATTGTCTCAAAACTTCAGGTGTATCCAAATCCCTTCTGGAGTATTAAGGATCTGACCAGGGCAGCAGATGGGGATTATTGCTTTGGATTTGGTCTAAAGGTATAATCTTGGAATTCCATGCTGGACACCTTTAGTATCAAGTAGCCCCATTTTGGCCTGATCATAAATCCTAGTTCCACAGTGCAACAGCAACTCAGTGAAATGTCTGGATTAACATTTTTTTCATGTGGGCAAGCAGCTGATTCTCCCTCCCTCTCCCATCTCGCAATTTCATTCTCATAAATGTTTCCATTCTAGCAGAAATTTTTCCCAGAAAAATCAACCTCATAGCAGACATTCAACATTTCAGCTTGAATTGTTTGGCAAAGTGATAAGCAACAGAAAGCAGTACTTTTTAATGGGAAAAAGTGTTTCACAGCAGTCTCTGTACCACTCATTATTTTAATCTGTTTGTCTAGCTGTGGTATTGCCAAGGCATTTATTACTAGAATATTTAGGGCATTGGCTGAATGTCAATTACTTCTCCAGCCTTGCTGCAACGATTTAGCAAAATAAAAAGGGAAGGTTCCCTTCTCTCATGCTTGGTATGTACACGTTTGACATCCCAGACAAGGCATCTTGTTAAAGAGGAGGTGGGGAAGGCCTTTAGGGAACTCAATAACTCCCAAGAACTTTAAATGGTAGATGTGAAACATTTTTTTTCTTCTAAATGTAGAGGTATTTTCAGTTTTCTTCAATTTTTACAATGACTTTTTAAAAGAGTTGGATAATACTGTGCTTAATGGTGTTACAGTTACGCATGCTAAGACTAGAATAATTGAAACTCCTCCTTGTGACTGTAATCTGGATTTCCTGGCTGTGTTCCTGCAGCTCATGCACTGGTGATGGAATGTGTTACTCACAAACTAATTAGTGCATCTGAATTTATACATTGTTATTAATGTCTTTGTTTCATGCCAAAGTACATTTGGTGTTTTACAAAGCATGAAAGTGGGCAGTGCCTGGCCTAAGGAAAGGTTGACATGCACAATAGATATGTTGGCTGGAACAAAGCTGCTTTAATGATTGATGCAAAAAGTACTTGGAGGAGAAACAAAGCTTCACTGTCTGCCAGACATAATTAGATGAGAAACACAAGAAAGGCAATTGTGGGTCTAGATTTTAGTGGGCTAAAACCACTCGGAGCTAGGTACCCGGTCAAGCTGGCTCCATTTATGTCCACACCAAATCAAGAGAGCTGAATCAGATGGGACCTGAGGCAGGGAAGAGCAAAAAAAAGGATGGGGTGGTGGCAGATCAGTCCCAAGTGAGAAAACGGAGAGATTGTGGCCTCACAAAAGAAGCCTGAATTCTGACAGGGCATAGGAAGGCTGAGTGGTAGCTGAGGCCATAAAAAAACCACTGGTGAACTGCTGCAGATGATGCTCAAACAGTGGTTTAAAGTATAGATTAATGCCAACAGAAGGATTAATGGGGAGTAGTAGGCATGGATAAGTTTAAGCCAGAAGTCAGATGAAGGTTTCTCACCCTGGTAGCACAAGGCTCTGGGACAACCTTCCAATGGAAAGTGAGGGCAGACGGGCACAGGGTTTTGGGATGGGCAGGTGTGAGGGAAGTGATATGGTGTAGAACCCAGGGAAGAGGAGATAGCCTTGCTGGAGTCTTTCCCAAGATCGTATTCTTTTGTGGCAACATGCAGGAATCACTAAACTGTCAAACAGTTTTCCTTTGAAGGACAGGGGATATTGTACTTTTATTTCACATCTTATACATGCTTATACATGGGATACATTACACCCAAATTCCTCCTAATGACAGTGTTTCCAACTAGTGTGCAAAGGATACAACTCTGTGGTTCATCTCCTAATCCCAGCAAGCTTCTAACCTTATTTTTCCCTTGAAGATGCATCATTTTTTACGAACTCCAATTGCCATCACCTCAGTCGACATGAACCAAAGGTCTGGTGCCAGTTTGCTGAACTTGAGGGACATGGGCTGAGGTAATCTCTTGAATAAGACCTTGGATGCCCTCTCATTTCACCAGGCCTGTCCTGCCCACTGGTGTGTATTGAGACTCAGGAATGAGATCAGTAGCTTC
>NW_009258296.1:1302227-1356328 GCF_000687185.1 Egretta garzetta | reverse complement strand
ACTTCTTCTTCCTTTTTTGGAAGCATCCAAGCTTTCACAGGACATTGTGAACTTTGATTTCAGCTGTTTCTTCCTTGCAAGATGTAAGAAAAGTACACCTTACCTTCCTCCATATTAGCCAGGCATGGTTAGTCACAATCTCTCCATCCACTAGAGGAGGAGAAAGAATCTTCTGTTTTCAGATATTTACCTTAATATTTCATTTGCTGTAATTAAACTTTTCTTTTGGTGTCCTTGGAAATCAAATAAATTAGCTGCAGTAACAGCATATACTTTGTGCCTTCTTATTGGTAAAATGATACACACCACATCAGCAGAACACACTGTGCTGGAAGAGCTCCAGTCCCCTGAGAAACCTTCTCACAGTTACCATAACATCCAGCCAGCAAACATGAACAAAGAACGGGGAAAGCTAAATTTAAAGCAACGCCAGTATTGTGGTTAGAGAATATATATAAATGTCTCTCCTATCATATATTGCCCTTGCCTTTACAAAGACATTTATCCTATAAAATCACTGGGGAAATAAAATGCCCAAAGTTTTTTTTTTAATTACTGCTTTTGCCAGTGAAGCTGGATCTAAATCTTGTTCTTTTTCACTGAGTAAATGCTGAGAGTTGGATCCCTCTGTGTTAGCCAGCAAAGGGTGTGGCAAGGCATAATTACTGTCTCTTTTTCCCCCCATATGTATACATGTATATTTATATATGTATGCATATGTATACATATACACGTATGTAAATATGTATGCACATAGATGGTTTCTTGTTGGGCTTTTAAGTGACTTTTCAAACTACACAGAAAACCACAGTCAAACTTTTAAAATGCTTTTGTTAAAAGGGTTAGTGATGTCAGGGCTTTTGAGTGACCTATCCTACAAAGATGACAGCTCAGGTGAATCGCCATTGTCTCACTGAAGTGAAACCAGAGCAACAGCAAGACAATTTCTTGAAATAGATGCAGCCTTATACTGCAAGATGTTTCATATTTAAGAAAAGTTTGGGGTTGATGACTTCAGCTTAATTAATAGGCATTGCTAATTTTCTCAGATCTGTTGATGAAATGATGAATGGCATTGATGCAGCAACTGGTGGAGATGAATGGAATAAACATCTTTGGGGTCTGGGTCTCGGATTTCATCAAAGCTGGCTGTTCGGCGTTGTTGCTTTTAATGTGAAAAGGTCACAATATTGCACTCAAAATAGGTACAGTTGGAAAATGATTCAAATAAATAAACAGTGGCTCCTACTGGGATAAACTGAGAGACTCTTTCCTTTGCCTTAAGAAGAAATAATCATAACCTGTTCCCATAAAGCTCATCATTGACACATGTCCACACATGTCTGTACTAATTCTCATTCCCACCTCCCTTCCTCCATCATGCTAATAAATGCCCATGGAAAACTGCTCTGGTGCCTTGTGCCCCTGAGAACAGGAGGCAGCACTGGTGCATGCAACCTTGGTCACAAGGCTGTGCAGCATCGCTCAGCTGAGTCATTCTTGTTTTTTAAAAAGCATTGGGCAATGCTTTGGGACTCAGTGACCTGCAGGGACATTGTTTGAACCAATCTGCTTATGCGCATGGGAGGGAGGAAGGGGCGAGTTCTACAAAGGACAAGTCTGTTAAAAAAACAACAAAGCAAAGCAAAACCAGCAGCCTATCATCCTACTGCAAAATATGCCAGAGGATTTCAGGGCTTGGATTGCTGAAGGCCCTTAAATTCTGCTCCAGCCATAAATATGTGAACAAGTTAAGCTCTTCGCGGTTTTGGCCGATCCCAGCCATGTTTAGTCTTAATCTATCTCAATCACTAGCTACCTTTTAAAAATAACATTTTGTGGTTCCAAAACATCTTTAGTTAATCCTTGCTTAGTTTGAAAAGGAATTATATTTGGAAGGATGCACATGTCCATGTGGCTTTGATGGATACTCCCTTTACTGTTCCTAACCATCACAAATTTTCTTGAACTACAACATACAATGCCCCAGCATCAGGCTACCGAACACTGGTTTCTAAACAATATGTTTTTTTTCAGGGGAACATAGATCCTGTAGTAGACAAAAAAAAAACCTAAATTTTTGAAAATATGCCAAGTTGATACATAAATGTTCTTGGATCTTCTCCATAATAGAAGTCAGAGGCATCAGTGCTGCTTACCACACAAGAAGCTAAGGAAGGAGAAGCAAAAATTTTGTAATATTTCAAAGATCACGCCCACAAGTGTCTCTGGAAAAGGCCTGACATTTCACATGGAGATGTAGCTCTCTCTGAAGAACAAGAACTTGGCTTTAATTACTGAATGTAAGGAAAATAGTTTCTGAGATTAGTTTCCAATCCATGAGTAATTGAAAAAAAAAGCCTTTTAAATGGTTCATTTCAGGACATCTTTTGCACTCTTTTCTCCGGTGAAATATTAACTTTCATTTCTCATTCCCCTCACAAATTAGAGCAGTCTGAGAGACTGCAAGTCTTGAGAAATCTGGTCTCAAATTCTTTTTTTATGCTTCTTAAGCAAACACTTCTTTCTTTCCACTTCACCTTTTAGATACCCTGCTGAAATTGTTGTCCAATCACATTATTCCAGAACAGTGTATTCTTAAGCACAGTTATTATAATTTCCCAAAAGATAACTTCTCTTTTCTGCAAAGAACATATACATTGCTTAAGCCTCTCTCAAGATCTTAAAATAGTCTTGCATGATGGGTAGATGTTATCAGTAGAGAAAAAGACTTGAGGCTGAATGCAACAATGTTATCCTAATCTTCTGTGGATATCCTTCATTTACATTACAGATAGTAATGTGTCGATCCCTTTCAAGTAAGTACTTTTCAGAAAGGGCACTGTGGTTGGTGTATACTAAACATAAGAGCTCTTAAACCACACCATCACTTTTACAATGACAGCTTTTTGTAGGAAAGCCTTTATCACACGATTTTTGCAGTCAGATCTTTGATTTGTACCTTCAGATTGCATTTGTGCTGAAATGGTTAAACAACACCTCTGCTTGATCATGTGAATATGTACTAATGTTGGTAGCATGCGCACATCTGAAGCCACGGAGAGAAAAAAAACCTGTTTGCACATAAATTTGTGGACAAGCAAAATGAGGAGTGCAATTGTAGAAGCCAGATCAAAACCACCTATAAAACAGTTTGCAAAAATTTGGCTCTAAATATTATGAGGTTTTATTTCCATGCTTTTTTTGAAGAATAAATTACAGTGGCCTACAGATACAAACACATAGGCATAATATGCAAAGAGCACAAAACCAAGTCAGTGTTGTGCTGCCTGTGCAATTCAGAACAATTCAGTATTAAATTCCAGAACACATGCAATTACACAAAACATGAAAACCTCAGGAAAAAAAAATAGAAGAATTCTCAAATTAGTTCTGGTTTGTGAATCAATTTCCATTTCTCTTGTTTCCACTGAACAACTGGACTGAAAAGCAGTAAAACCCAGGAACTGCAATCATAAGGGATTTTAGAGTTTTTCTGCTAGCATATGACAACTTAGGAGGGGGGAGGGAGGGAAGAATGAGATCAGCAACTTCCAAAGTAATTTGCCGTTTCTTTTATTATTCAAACCAAGCTAGTGGAATCATCCCCAAGAATGACGTTACATGGGGCGCGTTGCAGTTACTTTGGGTCAGTTCCACAGAGAAATGTGATTTACGCAGCCAGCCGTCGCATGCGATGCTGCAACACCTTGCTGCCTCTAACCCCAACAGCCAGCACAGCCAGCCTCATGAACAGCACTGCAGCCAGATCCAGCAAGGTGTACAGCCCTAACAGCTAGGAGTAGCTAAAGGATGCTTCAGCAAACAGGAACTGTGGTCTCTTGATTTCATGAAATATCCATAAATATCGATATCTCAGTCTATATGTAGATTTTTAACCGTGATTTTTTTTTTAAAATTGCTTTTCTTTAATGAATTAAGATGAGCCACTGGGGCTTCCATGCGAGCAAAACTTGCAGCCAGACTCTGGTGCTGCTGTAGTGCCCATCTGAAGTAAATGGTAGTAAATGAAGTAAATGAAACAATTCTGCAGTAAAAGTCCAAAATCAGGGGAACTGTCTGTTTTGGCATCTTCTTTATCCCAGCAAGTGAGATTTCTTCGGTGTTAGGCTGCTATCCACGTGTAGGAGGGCAGCTGAGTTTAGTCCGAAGTCAGCCATATACATTTGGCATTTTCAGTTTTACGGTGTACAGCAAGTTATCGTGCAGCCATTGGATAAGTTGGATTTAGGAGGGGATTTTCATCCTCAAAACATGTACATTCCTGGGCTGTAAAGGACACTTCTACAATGAGTCAGAGGGATACAGAGCCCTTTTGTTTACCAAAGGCTGGCAAATCATTTCATCTCAACCAACAGCCTCCTTCATGATAACATCCTGACTACTTCTAGCAGCCAATGGTTTTTCACAGCAGGGCTCAGGCAGTAATTTTTCTCTAAGGAACCTGCTAGTATTTTGTCTTGTTAGAGGCCATTCATCTTCACATTTAAACTGCCACATTCAGAAGGAGACACTTAGAAAATATTCACAACTGGAACACAGCCGCAATGAGGTAAGATGCCTACTTTTCATAGCCATATTTTAATTATGTTTGATTTAATCAGCTGCTTGAAATGCCAGGTGGAAGCACAAGGGTAGCATGAGTGGATTTGCACCCAGGGAGAGCAGACGTGAGAGAAGACTAAAGCCTGACACATCATGCCCTTAGTGTTATGCTCAAAACTCCCATTTTTGCTGCTGCTAACAGAGCAAAACCTGTCGAAACATGCCACTGAGCTTCAGCACTATTGGGTCAGAAGGTCTGCATGTAGAGGAAGACAGGACACTTATTTTGTTCAGCTTCATGAAGAGAACAGCAGGCTGCATGGGGCCAGGAATCAGAGGCCAGTAAGTGCTGTTTCTCTTCATTTTGCATGTTGGTGGACAAGTTCCTGTTCCTGGTGCAAGCCCCTGCCCTTGAATCTGGTTACGTTTGGTTTTGTGGGCTTTGTGGCTCGACCAACCCTGTGGAATATCTCCTGTAATGAAAACAGTTCCTCAAGGGTAATGAATTTTGCTCTGAGGAAGGTGTGACATAAGCAGGGCTACCCGTCACGTTCCCAAAGATTGCTTCACTTTGTCATACATTTCAGATCACTCCCCTCCCTCCAATGGGCTGTTCTATGTCAAGCACCAGCGACTATCCAGATCTTGATGTTTGTTGTATTTGCATTGGAATAGTCCCAGAGGGGAAAAAAGGGGAGTGATTTGAAAAACACAAGCAGTAAAAGTTAATAAAATTTGGACAGAAGTTTTAAAAAAATACTGTCATCAAAGCACAAAAGCATGGAGCAGTGGAAGTTAAGTACCAGACAGTGTTCTTCCAGATATAGACACAATGCTGTAATTTGTAATTTTACTTGTTTCAGAAATGGGCATAGGCAGCCAAGCTGACATTTCCTGGAAGCCAGGTGAAGTGATAAGGTCATAGCATTACTCATCCCGCCACTCTTTTCCCCAAACATCAAGAAACCCGACCTAATGCTTAGGTGGCCCCATGGTCTTCCATTTTAGGGCCATGGAAATTCATCGGTATTTCTTGAATGGATGGTGCCCAAAGCAGAGGTTTGTTCCCCTGTTGCTAAATGAGAGATGTCAGTCATGGAGAGGCTGTCCTGTGCTGACATCTGAGCTCAAGCACTGGCAAGCTGGCACCAGCTATGCTCGCCAGCCACCCAAGCACCTCTAAGCATACCAGCAAGGGCCAACAGCATCCTTGAACAGTGCTCATACAGTTGCAAAGAAAGAAGCATCTGTGTTGAGGAACAAGTAGAAGCTGGAGGAGGCAGAGCAAACTTCAGAAGGCAACCAAGAAGAGGGAAATGCTAATATGGCAGCAACAGGGCCAGTGGGGCATGGGAGAGAGGCTGGACCTGGGGCACAGCAGGGATCCTGGAGTTGCCAGACTGGGAAATGAGAGGAGCAGCTGGGCAAGCTGTGTCCTGGTCTACTCATGTGTGGTTGTTTTTCATCTGCATGGCAGATGGTTGTTGGTGACAGCAGTGTTGCAGGGGCGGTCACAGGACTGGTGGAGTGGCGGCTGGTCTGGGTTAGAAGGAAAAGGCAGAAGCTGCTCAGTGTGACGTTGCTCTTCTCCACTCTCATTAAGTGGATTATTATCCATGATCCTTGTGTATCTTTAAAGAGTTCAGGGAGGGGGGGTTGTGAACGATATGAATTTGTGAGGGTTGGTATACGGCACAGGTTAAAATGTTGTTAAGTTATATAATATCAGGAATCAGAAGGTAGAGCTACACGCATCATAGGCATCCTTTGACTTTCACATTAATTTGGCTTGTTATTTTCCTGTTAATAACAGCAAACCAAGTCTCCAAATACCCCCACATATCTGTGCTTAGCTAGCCTACGCTCAGTTTCTCACTGAGCACACTGAAGCACATGGACACACAATCCATTGTGTATGTATGCACTGTATGGTAGGCTCTATACATGTGTGAACTCATTATATAAACACATTTGTGTAGGGCATACACAGCGTGCATGCAACCGAATACCAAACAGTCCTGCTAAGTGGAAAGAGCCTTTGGGGATTACACCTGTTTGTACAGGGATATAAATGTTTCTTTCCCAACTTATAATCTATCCACAGATTCCCATTGAGAGTTTGTTCATGATTTTATACTCTGACCACAAAATTGTCATTCTTTTAACGTGCTCTTGGAAAAAAATCAAAATGATATTGTGGAAAAGAATCTAGACATGGAAAATAACTTAAAACATCAAAACTGTTCCAACTCTCCCTCTGAGCCATCTCTTTCCTACTTATTCATGTAACCTTTCTCCTACTTAGAGTAGTTTTAAATGAAAACAAAAATGTTACATTAAGAAGTTACACACCCTATAGTTGTGGATAAGAATTTCTTTTGCTTTTGGATGTCTGGTCACAAAATAGCGCCATTAAGGAAAGTGTCTGCTGAAGCAAATATCACAAAACATACTCCACATTCTCAAAGTAGTATGTGTTAAGATTATTAGGTGATTATGACCATGGTGAGATGAGCTTTTAAGAGAAATATTTGAGGGCTGCCTCACAGAGGACCTATTATATCCCTGTGTTACCACACCAGCATTCCTGATCAGACCTTTTAGAGCAACCCAGGACACCAGCCTTGGAGAGGAAGCCGTTGCTTTGTATTCATGGGTACAGTATCATACTATAGCTCTTACATTATGCATCACAGCATAACAAATATACTGCTTTTATTGAGATGTGAAATAGTTCAATAGGAATTTCATGTAACTAGCAATCACTGGTCCTATGAAGCCGGTTTCTGCTAAGTTTCTGCTCCCTGGGATGAAATGATGAACAAGTCCTCATACAAAGCCTAGCTGTAAGCTCCATGTCTGTGTCTTGCTCTGAATGTACTCACTGGGCTGGCAGAAGGGCAGCCCTGTGCTTGTGATGGTGCCCCAGACATGGGAGTGTGGGTGCCCAGTAGGACCTGATCCATTTCAACACCCCCCGCAGCTCCCCCAGTCCTATGGACAGCAGTAACAGATCTGGCCAGCAATGCAGACATCGCATATAAAGCCCAGCAATCACAGCGTCCACTGCCAAATGTTGATTTCTCAGTATTCTGGGACATGAGAGAGTGAAGATACATATGGCAGAGATAAATACAGGTGCTTTTCTCTTCCTACTGCTAGCCTCCCCATCCTGTCTTTCTCCTCCTGCTCATCACGCAGCCTAGACTAAATTCAAGATAGGTGTACGTAGAGAGAGTTCATCCACTTGCTCGTGCAGTATTTAGCAAGTAATTTTTACATAGTGTTGTTACAGAATAAATACCCATCCTATACGAGTAAGCAGTAATGCCTTCTGCTAAGGAAAAGTTTAGAGAGTAAGAAGATGGTGAGTGCACACAGTACAGTGCCTTCTCCCGCTGCCCAGGACTCACAGAGGCTCTGCGGGGCTAAAACCACAGCAATTTTGAGGCCTGGAGTTTAGTCTTTTGCAACTTTCCAGGCCCTTATGTTAAGACCTGTTGGAAGTTGAGAAAGAATTGCAAATCTGAAGGCAATATAATTAGGATCCTTTCAAAACTGTCATATTTTCCCTGAATTATTTTTGTACTAGCCCATCCCAGGAACCCTGTGTACTTTCCATTGAGCGGTAATGGGACCGTTTGCTTTCTCTGCAAAGATGCTGTGGTTTGATTTGGTTTTCTGCTCTCTGAGGATGGTGTGATATAAGAAATTAAGTCCAGACAAGCCACATATGTATAGGGAAGTTTTCCCATATGTCTGGACTCCTCTGGGTGAGGACTCCAGTCATGTACATAACCCTGGCAAATGTTGTCAAATTGATAATCCTGTAATACCTACCAAACCCCTCAGAAAGTGAAAACATTGGGCTTTGAATGTGCTTGGCATCTCCTGCAGCACACTCTTGATGGGCACAGAAAGCAGCTGCATTTATGGGAATCCAGTATCTTGCTGGGTAATGTATAGGTCTGAGACCTCTGAAAACTGTCGGGCGAGAAGGAAAAGCCAAACAGCATAACAAATTAGAACTTTGAAACAAAATGAAATTAAGAGAAACATGAAGACGAGCAATTTTGCTGACAGCTTTAATGCTGCTGGGAATCTGTCCTCTTGTATTACAGCACAGAGCAATACATTACAAATACCAGAAAACACTGCTTGGCAGAACACACAGTTCTGTTTATTCATGGATTTTTTTTTTTCACACATTATCCTTGGTGATATTGTATCAAATTAAAAGGCTCAGGAGTTGATCTTTTGCCTACTTATCCTAACTTTGGTATAATTCCTTTTTCTGAGGCATCCCAAATTTGCCATAGTGTATGGGAGATGAAACCAGGCCTTCTGGGTATGAAATGCAGGCTAGTTTGTGGTGTAAATATTTGTCTTTTACCTAGCAATTCCTAACAGCATAGGGTTTCTCATTATAATTAAATTGCAACCCAGAAGTCCTCTGGCAATTCCTACTGAAATTCTGATGCATTTCCTTTCTTCTGCTGATGCCCGTTCCTTTTTGTATTCAGTATCGTGTCGCTTTTGAAATTATATATGTTGCTGTCACATTTAGAGGCTCTGGCATCTACATGGATCAAAATTCCATTGTGTGAGGTGTTATATGCAATAAGTTACAGTCCTGGTCCCCAAGCAGTTCGTAGTTTAGGTTGACAGGGCAGACAACGCAGGGAGAGAGCCACTGGGCAGCATTTTCAAGTGGCTGATGTTCACAATGACTTAGGAGGCTAAAGCTCATTGAAAGACAACAGGCTTGAGACTCAGTCATTTTTCACACTTACAATTAATTCACTGTATGTATGCCCTGCCCAATTCACGTCAAATGTCAGAGTATCAGCTGTCACAGACCCAAGCCATAAAATCCATAAAACACTCCAAAGGATTTTAAAACTACTTTCAATGTTACCATAGTAGACAGTGTGCCTATCTAATTGCCACATTGTCACTTGAGTAATTTGTTAGTCCTCTGACATCTCATTTATCACAATCACAGTTTGAAATATGTGTCTCAGAAAACCATTTACCATACTTTATTTCTTCCACTATAGATGCATTTCTTTGGGGCTGTTGCATTTCCCACTTGGTTCTACTTCAGAACCAGTTTTATCAGTGTTTTAAGAGCCTCTAACACTATATGTTTTCAAGGATATGTTTTAGCTTGCCTCTCTCTGAGGTTTTCCTGTACACATTTTTAAATGAGAGAGTAGCACCTTTCTCTGAGAGTTTTGGCACAGATGGACATGCACGTTGTTTCTTAGACATTTCATTTGGGGGGAAATTTCTTCAAATGTAATTTCTTTAACTGAACTCATGGAGTGCAGATGCAAATTTGACTACTTAAAAGAACACTGTGACTCGAAATAGCTCTATGCTGGTTCTTCAATTTACAAAAGATGATATTTGGCTGATTTATACTGAAAATAAGAAAAGTCAACTTGAGGACCATGTGCCACAGTGGTAGGCACTTTTTAAAGTTGTCTTTTTTCAAGGAAGTTCCCTCCAAACTTTCATCCATTTTAAAGACCTAACACTAGGAATTCCTTGGCTTTGCCTGTTGAACCATCGTACTTATCCCTGGATGCTTGTAATGTGAATGTCACTCAGACTGAACAGGAAGAATTAGCCTCCAATTTAAGTCTGTTTTAATACACCTTGTAGAAAAAAAACCCACGTTGAACAATTTTCCATTCATCTGTAGCCATATTTGAAACAATCAGACATTTTAGTTTTCTTTAATTAAGTCTTTCTATACTGCACACCAAACTATTTCACTGATGCCACAAATTCTAATCAGTCTTTTTCTGGGGAAACTACTTATACAAAGAATTATCTTTGTCTTCCTCTTTAGAACAAACAAAGCCGGATTTTTTGAATTTCTGTGATATCAGAGAGTTGCAGAAGGATTTTCTGGGGCACATCAAATGTCTCATTCCCCTGTTCTGGAATGATCTGTCAGACAGCGGACCGATCAGAGGATAAATGTGCACCAGATCACCTTCTCTAGAGCTGGCCACTGGCCAGTTTGTGAGCACACTTTGAGCAGTGACACTCATTCAGTGAACTATGTGGAGATGCTGGCAATGCATTACTCAAAATAAAACCTACATTTCTTACACAGTTTTCTTAGTGGAATATATATATAAGTACATCCTTCAGGTGCATCAGAAAGTCATAGAATCATAGAATCACCAAATGGGTTGGGTTGGAAGACACCATTGAAGATCACCTAGTCCAAACCCCCTGCAATGAGCAGAGACATCTTCAACTGGATCAGGTTGCTCAGAGCCCCATCCAAGCTGACCTTAAAAATTTCCAGGGATGGGGCATCTACCACTTCTCTGGGCAACATGTTCCAGTGTCTCACCACCTCCATTGTAAAAAATTTTCTCCTTGTATCTAGTCTGAATCTACCCTCATTTAGTTTAAAACCGTTACCCCTTGTTCTGTCACTACAGGCCCTTCTGAAAAGTCTGTCCCCATCTGTCTTATAAGCACCCTTTAAGTACTAAAAGGCTGCAATATGGTCTCTTCGAAACCTTCTTTCCTCCAGGCTGAACAACCCCAGCTCTCTCAGCCTGTCCTCATAAGGAAAGTCAGTAGCTTGTATAATAAAAGTTGACTTTGCAGAAGTCAGTGCTGCAAAACTTCACTTTGGAAACAGGCCTCCAACTGTAAGCAGTGAAAAATCCATAAAATACAATCCCTGCTTGTACTTGCATGGCTCACAATTATACTGCATATACATTACCTTGCCTTTAAGTATAATAAAATGTAACTGAAGATATATGAAAGCATATTAAAAATGTTTTTTTCATACCTTTCATACCTTTAAAGGTACATGCCATTAAATGTAAAATAATACTAAACAAATAGATAAGCAACACGTTTAGGCAGGTTTTTGAATGGCTTCCTGCCACTTCTTTGCCCCTCAGCTAGCAAGGCTGCTCACTAAAAAGCAGCACAAGCAGCCCAGGGACAGACCTACAGGCACGTATCTCATTTCTCATGATAGAAGATCCAGGAAAATACACTGCAGTATCAGTACCATGGAATTACTAATTTGTGATTTATCTTCTGTGAAATGACTGTACAAATAAAAAAAGCATGTAAAAGAGGCCAAGTGGCAGTAATGGGAGATTTTAACTACCAGCCATCAACTGGTACATTAGTAGGAGGAAATAAACTGGAGGCTGGTGATGTCTGGACTTAGTACAGAATATGCATTAAGTGTAAAATGCTGGAATAAAGCCCAGATTGCAGACAAGGGAGAATGAGGTTTTGGAATAGTCAGGTGGTTAGGAAGATGTTTTTCCACATCTAATTTCTTTGACTCTCCGCTGTACAAACACAAATGGATGGCACAGTTGCCTAATATAAAATGAAGGAAAAAAAAATGCAGATAAAGGAATTTTACCCTACCCACAACCAGAAAAGGGTCATCACTGCTGTTTGCTAAAAGAATAAACGCCTTCATTCACGGTGAATGCAATGCATCTGTTGGATTGTCCTTTCAGACAATCAGTCTCTCTCTCTTACATTTCAACATTACAGGTTATTGAGCAAGAAGACACAGCATGGAAATGCCCCACTGGATGATTTTCTGCAGAAGTACGCGTTATATGGCCATAGTTAATAGAGTGGGATGGGATCAAGGTCAGGCATATGTTAACTGTAGCATGGCTACCTAAATGAGAATAAATGTTGGGAGGGTTGTCTAATAGCTGGAGCTGGAAATTAATTCTTTAGGAACTCTGGACTGTATATAAGATTTTGCTTCAGTCCTATTTTATAACTTTAAAATTATATATTAGTTCTAGCCCCTTGTTTACTTTCTCAGACAGGGTGACTATAATTGCTTTGTAAATTGTTTTACATTGTTCAGATAGTTTCAGTATTATATGAGCTAATGTGTAAAAAGCTAATGCTTGATGAAAACTGGCTGTACAATAAATCACTGCCGCCACACAGACATATGCTACTTCCCACAAGAAAAACGAGTGACATGGCACACACTTACATGATCAAAATCCCAAGCAACACTACAACTCAAGAAGGCTCATGCAGGACTCAGTGAGCCAAGAAGACTCTTTCAATCCTAATTTTCCTGGACCGTATTGCCTGTATTTTCTTAAAGTAACTGAACAAAGGGGTTTCCTTTGGAATGCAGCTCACTATATATAATGATGACAATTTTAGCCCCAGTAGTATTACCCATAATAAACAACACAGAAACATAGAGTCACAAAATAGTTTGGGTTGGAAGAGACCTTTGAAGATCATCTAGTCCAATCCCCCTGCCATAGGCAGGGACATCTTTCACTAGATCAGGTTGCTCAGAGCCCCATCCAACCTGACCTTGTACACATCCAGTGATGGGGCATCCACAACCTCTCCAGGCAACCTGTCTCACCACCCTCATCATAAAACATTTCTTCCTTATGTGCAATCTAAACCTGCCCTCTTTCAGTTTAAAAGACCATTGCCCCTTGTGCTATCACTACAGGCCTGGGTAAAACATCTTTCTCTGTCTTTCCCAAAAGCCTCCTTTAGATATTGAAAGGCTGCAATAAGGTCTCCCTGGAGCCTTCTTTTCTCCAGGCTGAACAACCCCTTTCTGTCAGCCGTTCTTCACAGAAGAGGTGCTCCAGCCCTCTGATAATTTCTGTGGCCCTCCTCTACACCTGCTCCAACAGGTCCATGTCCTTCTTGTAATCAGGACCCCAGAGCTGGACTCAGTGCTCCAGGTGGGGTCTCACCAGAGCAAAGTAGAGGGGCAGAATTCCCTCCCTCAACCTGCTGGCCACACTGCTTTTGATGTAGCCCAGGATACAATTGGCTTTCTGGGCTGTGAGCACGTTCATGTCCAATTTTTGTCCACCAAGTCCTTCTCCGTTGGGCTGCTCTCAATCCACTCATCTCCCAGTCTGTGCTGGGAATTTCCCTGACCCAGTAGAATGTTGTACTTGGCCTTGTTGAACTTCATGAGGTTTACATGGGCCCACTGCTCAAGCCTGTCAAGGTCCCTCTGGATGGCATCCCTCCCTGTAGTGACTCAAGTGTACCACTCAGCTTGGTGTCATCCACAATCTTGCTGAGGATGCACTCAATCCAACTGTCTATGTCATTGATGAAGATATTAGATGGCATTGGCCTCAGTACAGACCCTTGAGGGACACCACTCGTTACTGGTTTCCACTTGAACATTGAGCCATTGACTATAACTCTTTGGACGCAGACATCCAGCCATTTCCTTATCCATCTAAAAGTCCACCTGTCAAACCTGTATCTCTCCTATGTAGCAGTGAGAATGTTGTGGGGAACTGTATAAATGGCCTTACAGAAGTCTAGATAGATGACATCCATAGTTCTTCCTTTGTCCACTGATGCAGTTACTCTGTTGTAGAAGGCCGTTAGATTAGTCAGGCAAGATTTGCCCCTGGTGAAGCCATGTTGGCTGTCTCTAATCACCTCCCTGTCTTCCATATCTTTCAACATGTCTTCAACATGAGACTGGGTATGAAGTAGATGGCACAGGGTTGACATTTTTTCTAGTTTATTCATTCTCATTTCTGGAGTAGGACTGAGTGAGATTCAGTGATACCACCTGCATCTCTTAAAACAGGGACCTCCATACCTTATTTGTTTGGGTGCTGCTATCAGACAAAGCACCAGCAACAGATGCCATGGGGTCTACGCTGCATAGGTGTGTGTATAGGTGGAGGAATCTGGTTGCTTGAACTATACATTTCTAAGCCCACCACTAGTAGCTGCAGGGACCGGTGCTGTGGATACCATGTCCGGATGATATTTCTCAAAACACATTGCAGTCTTTGGGAAGGAAGATCAGCTGGACAACGTGCAGAAGCTTGAAATGCTGCTAGCTTGGAATAGTGCACATGCAACAGTTAAGTAAGGACTTGTTGGCAAGGCCATCAGCCTAGCTTTTTTTTTCTCAGGACTGAATAACTGCAAATAGGACTGGTATCAGAAAACTCTCTTTTTCCAGAGCCAATGCTCCTAACTTAATAAAAAACTTCCATGTTGACTAGCTTTGTTTTTATAAAAAATGTGCATGGCCCTGAATCCAGAGCATGGTGTACAGTATCCAAAGCCCGTTTGAGAGGAATACTCTCAAACTAAATGTTTTTCACATGCCAAACTGCAGAAGATGTGGGCAGTCTGTCCTGCATGTGAGTATATCTCACTGTACTTACCTTTGTTGTCCCCAAGACTGTAAGGCACAGGTAGTCTGTAATTTGGCTCAGGAGCTTGTTTGACAGTCCCAGCTGAGCAATTTATAAACTGAAGATAAAGCGAATCACTGGCTCTATTCATCTGTTCATTGGCTCTTCTGGTTTTTTGCACTAGTGGCTGAATTTCCTAGCTATGACCTGAACCAAAGCATCCTTGGCAGCCTCTCTGAGTCCCAAAGTCTCCCACTGCTCTTTGTAGAGCAACCTCTTTTGCTCCTGTCTAGCAAGGGATTTCCCATGGTGCTCTATGTTGTTGGCAATTCCTTTTAAATAAGCGTTTAAAAAACACCCAAACCTGGGACTACTTGATTTTAGTATTGGTAAATGATCTTGGGTCTGGCTTCACAAGCATTACCCTTTTGGGTTGATTGACTCTACATTTGTAACAAAGGAACTGACCTCATTTTCTTATGCTGGTTACCTCTGCGCTTACATTGTTAGCAGATATTAAACATCAATGTTAATCACTTAAAGTTTAATCCACAAACTCAGTGTGGCCCCTCTGGGTGACATCATGTACAGGGCTATATTTTATGGCTTCTCCCTGGAGACCTCTCAGGTTAGGCCAAAAAAATGCTGTTGCTTGATGTTTAATAGTTTGGACATTATTGTGGAGCCTGTAAAACCTCACCCCTGCTGCTATGTGCGTTCTTCGGCAACTGTACAATCAGCACATTATAGCTGCAAAATGTTTTTCTCAGTCAAGGGAGTTGTAATCTAAAGTAAATATTTAAAAGAAATATTGTGAAGGACTTTTGTCTACAGATGTTCACTCGTGTCATTGCACAGTAAAGTTGCTTTCACCAGAGTTTTTTTTTTTTGGCTGGATACCTGTAGTAATACAAATGACAAATCAAAAATACTGGCTTTTGATAGATGCATTCACTTTAATTGTTTGAAAATTGCTCTTTCTTGTATAGGTCAAGGCTGTAGCATGTCAGCAAAAGAGAAACATTTTAGTGTTAACTTTGCCCCTTGTGATGCTAGAGTTAATGACTGTGGGTGGAGTCCTGCTGACCCTTCTGCAATTAGTAGTTGGCATGACTTTGACCACAGGTTATGTCCACAACTTTATAAACAGATTACAAAGAATTAATTTCTGCCTTGGTTCATGCCCCTTTCTACTCTGAATTGAAAACAGAAGAAACTACAGAAATGCACCATATTTTAGTCATGCTTTGCATAGAAGACAACAGGCTTTGGCCTGGCGAACTTGCCCTCTGGAGGAACATCACAAATGTGTGATTTACATATTAATGACAAGTTTATAAACCCTAGAAAACTCTTCTGGTTGCGCGGATGCAATTTCCCAGAAAACTAGGGAGAGCTGTAGTGGAGCAAAATCTGACACTGTACCTGTCAACTTGATGCAAAACCAACAATAAACCTATCTTACCCCCAGAAAAATGTGATTGCCAAAATGATAGAAAGTAGAGGGCCATAGAAAAGACAGAGAGCCATAAAAAACAAACCAAAATTTTTATACAGTGTGTCCCTGTCTGTGTAAGATTATGTGTGTATTCTATGTGGATACAATTTTTGCACAATCTGGGGTCAGGAAAAAAAGTCAAGAATTAATATAAAATTTATATGTACAAACATATATACGTGAATACATGTGCATATATGTGCACGTACATATGCATATGCCAAAACCCCTCAAATTTCCATGAGAATGCATCGTGCTGCAACATGGCCAGCAGAATACAGAAGAAGATAGGGTAAGGAAAGCCCTGCCCCAGTGAATGCTAAGAAATGTTACCTGACACACAGAGCCAGACTCGGTCTCTTGTACATAGTTGCAGGTGTGTTCTTCCACCGCTCAGTGGCGGGTTCATAGCTGATGGCCGAAACTGCATAAGTAAAACTGGTAAACTGAAAGAAACAGATGAAAGAAGAGCTCCTTCAAATGTGCTGCAGAGCATAAGCTTTTTGTGTTTGAAGCTGCTAACCTGTTTGACTTAGCAGATACTTCTTTAAATAGACTCATTGTGGAAACCAGTGCCTTGATGTCTGTTAAAGTCTCCAGAGAGACTGAAATCCTCAAAAAGGAGTAAATTGCTTGATTCCTCACAAAGAACTACTTTGTTATTACCTTAAATGTCACAGCTATTCACTATGTCACTGTTGTAGAAAGCATGCATAGAAAGAAGGAAAAGCTGACACTGCTGAACAATACAGCCCAAGACTTGTTATCCCATCTCAGGAAGATGCAGGGGTGGAGGATTTCAGCTGCAATCAAAATCACTGGAAACAGCATGGAGCAGCTACCCAGCAGAGCAAAAAATTCAGCGGTCCATTTAACGGTAATTTCTTCATATTATTTTCTCTGACAGTTTCCACTGAAAAGACAAAAATATAATAAAATTTCCACATAAGTAGATCTACATGTGTCCTCCATCAGAATATAGTACCAGCATCACATTTAATATGGAGAAAATGAAGGTTAAAAGTGAACCCTTGGCCCAAATAAAGTCAGTGGGAGCTTTTCCATGGCCTTTAGAGGACCAGCTTGTTACCACAGGTATTCAGCCTGGGTCAGTATAACCCGTTCTTATTTATGAATTTTATTTGTGAACACGTTTTTTTTATCTAGTGGTTAGAGTGTGTTGAAAATACTGACCTTCTGAGCTAAAGAAAAGCGAAAGAAGAAAAAAAAAGGTAAAGTGATTTGTGTGCATGATAAAAGTGTTTTTCTGCAATAACACAGCATGAGGTCAAGCATTACACAGGTTGCATTTGCCACTTTATATCTCCTGCCAGATGAATACAATCCGGGGCCTGTTACCCCTGCCTGCAGTACTGTTTCATAGTTATGAAGTCATGACAGCTGTGATTGCTGGTGTAGAGAATAAAGTCTGTGGAAAAAGTTTGGATAGCTTCCCACTGCACGCCAGCCAAAAATAAGTTAGCTGGAATTAAAGAGGAGAAAGCTTGCAGGGGGAGAAGAGCAAGGGAACCTACTGACATTTTAGATGGAGACACAGGCTGAGGCACAGTGACTCCAGGACAGATCCTGGCTCCATTCCTGTCTCTGCAGGATCCTGGAATTGATGAAAAGCCTAAGGTGTAACCAAGAACCCATTTTGGCCAAGTGTGTCCTACCTCATGGAAACTGGTACTTCCCATTTCCTGCCTCCCCAGAGATTCACAAGTCATTTGAATTAATTTCACTCCCAGCTTAACAATAACTATGCAAACACACCACCTTGGTCCTTGCACCTGAGGAAATATTTTATATGATCTATAAACTCACAATGTCCCACTTGAACCTGGGGAGCAGGTGCTAATCAATAATGTGTTGCCAACATTTAAACACGGGGTCTCCACAGACATAGCCTCCCTTAGCTGTGACAAATGCCACTGCTCCATCCCCCTGTGGGTTGAGGGCTGTATGCATTTGCAAAGCAGGATCTTATTTCTTCTTTCCTCATCTGCCATCTGTGGAAAAATCTTTTCTCATGTCACCCAAGCAAAGCAACAACGATTTGCAATTTAATGTTAATAGAAAATGTTTTGTGTATGAAAAATAATGCGAGGGTATTCAGAACAGTGTAATGTTTATTATGTACGGTTCAGTTCTGAATGTGGGTGTGTAAGTACCAGAGAGAAGATTGCCAAGATTTTTCTTTTGCATCTAGTAACTGACACTTGCTGCAATAAGAGATTTATCATGAGCACAAGGTGTGTTTTCTTCAGAAAACCTTGGAGGAACCTCGCAGAGAGGTCGCCTCTGCTGGCAATGACAATGAAATGCCTAGAACGGCTGACATAGTGGATACAGAGTGATGGAAGCTGACTGCAGACCTTTCCCTGGCCATGAAGAACCATGCCAGCATATCTGTATCTCTGACCGATCCAGGCAGACATTATAACTTGAATTCAGTCGGGTTATGTTGAACACAATGGCATTGAACAGGATCTCCCCACTCACCTCAGGAAGCAGCAGTTGTGGTGACACCAGATACATGGCAAAAGGTCCTGGGGAAAAGGATCAGACAACTAAGAACTAAATGAGGACTAAAAAGGAGACCAGCTATTACATTTTGAGTTCAACCAAAATGCCCGTGACCATATTAAAAGGGGAGGGTGTACTTCTTCTGCCTGACATGGGGAGAAGAGCTTTGACTCATTCTCACAATGACAATTCACAGGGGCCTAGCGAAGTTACACCAATGACCAATTTTACTCGCGTGCCTCAGAAACTATCCCATGCCTCAAAGCCCTGCTAGAGAGTGATAAAGTTCACTAGCACATATCAGTGACAACAACAGTAATGATTTTTTTCTTTTTGTTGCTCCAGCTCACATGGTAAGACCTCATCTTTGCCTTATTTAGAAATAAACTTTTATATTAAGTAACTATCCACCATGTTAACACAGATGCAGACTCAGACTGTTTGACTTTTCTAATCTTTATTTGTTTATGATTTTAAAATATTTAAAGCCAGAAAAAAGTAAGATTAGAAAATTAAACATGGTGAAAGCCATATACAAGGGGAAGATTAGATAATGAAACAGTCCCCTTCTGTCTGCCCCTCCTCAGCAATTGCATCACCACCGTAGCACCTCCTTCTCACCATTGTGTCAGCTCTTGGGAAACAGCTAGCCTGCCATCAAAAGACAAGAAAAAAACAAAGAGATTAATGGTAAATTTTAAATACTCGTTAAAAGCTTCTTCTTTAATGCCACTTAACAGCCAGGGCCTCATGCAGGGCTAAAGGACAGGTAAGAAAAGGTGAACTGCTGCTTGTGTTTTGAAATTGACTGTAGACAACAGGACAAGTAAGAGTCTCTAACAAGGCTGGAGAGGTATCACCAAGGGCAAAGTCTGACCCACTCTGTAGCTGTAACCACACTACAGCCACAGGACAGGTAGATACTCCAGAGACAAAGCCAGACTGCCCTGTGTTAAGAAGCTGACAGATATTTCTACTCCCACATCGCCATTTAAACACATACCCATATCTCTTTTTTCCCTGCTGCTTTCCTTCACCATTTTTTCCCTTTGCATTTGGTTTCTCCCTTTGCCTTAGCTTACGCTTTTGGACGAGTAATTGAGTCCCTGTAGATAAAACACTTCCACATCTCAGCCAGAGGACAGAACCAAGGCTACATTTGATCAGTGCACAACACCTAAGTCAGCAGCCTCAAAGCCAGATGGAGATTATTTCCAGCTCTGGACAAAAGCCCCAGCCACCAGAGGTGGTCACCGTCCCCAGGCTAGTCCCTGCTATAAATGGCATAGCAGCGGAGGAGGACAAAGAAACCCGTGAATTGAAGCACTGGATTTTAAGATGACCAAGAGATGCAGGGTTTGTTTTTTTTTTAAATGAGCAGCAGGACACTTGCAAGAAATTGGATAGAGAAAGTAACACGAGGAGTATTCAGACAGCAGAAGTAGAGGTGCATTGCCCTGGTGTTGCAGCTATAGGCTGAGATGTTTTATTTATTTGTGATTATGATGATTCTGCTAGATCAGACTAAGAGAAAAACTGGAACATCACCTGCTCTGCAGCCTCTTCTTGTTAATCACAGAGATTAATCATTGGAGTATTTTTTAAGTTTAAAAATTGTCAGTGGTCTGAATACCTTCGATTTATGTGAGACTACCACTTCTCTGAGTCCTTAGCATTACAGCAGAAGGAAGTTGAGTTGAAGAGAGGAAGCTATTTTTCCTTGAGGCAGAGGAGAGGGGGTTGGGGTTGAATGAAGACAGGGAAGGGTAGCCCTTGGTGCTTGTCAAGCCCACAGGGCAGTGCTTTGTTTCTTCCTGTCTTTGGGGTTTTGTTCTGTATCATGTCTGCTCCTCTGCTTCTGGGACTGGCATTTTCAGAGAAAATTTCCGTATAGAGACATGTGCAGGCACTGTAAATAGAGGTTGACGTGATCACTTGCTGTATGCGACATGGTCCAGTTGTATTTGCTTAAATTAGAAATCATAGGCATGCTTCCCCTCCCTTCCTGTTTTCCTGTTGATCTTGCTTTTGTGCATTGTATTTGCTGTGCATTGCACAGCTGCCTGAACTCAAGGCTAGCATCAACCCTGCAGCTGATCAGTGTGTCCTTCCCACTGCTTGATCCTGCTGAGGATTTGGTTGAACTGGCTAACACAGCTGAAGTCAACAGATGGATCCAAAAAGTAATATAAACCTCATCTCTTTTCCTTATGTGCTGTTTTGTCCCTATGCGCAAAAGCATTAGATCTCCATGCCTGTTCTCATGCAGTAAGTTCTGTGGGACTAGAGTCTGCAGTAAATGTGAATGACTGTGCATAAAGGAATAACCCAAGGAAGCACTGGGCAAGAGAGATGCTGGCCTCTTCTCATAAACATAAGTTCTCAAAGTCTCATGCTTTCATCCTTCATGTAATCCATAATTCATTGAAATAATAATCCAGAGAAAGCCAATTAAATCAAAAGCAAAAGTGCTACTTTTTTTTTTTTTTTTCTGGGTGGAGGAGAAATGAAATGAACAAAACAATTTTCATTTTCCCTATCTGCCAGAAGGAACCTCCAAACTGACTGGGTTTCTATTTTGGGCAAGAAATACCAACACTTAGTTATTAATTGTTTGCAATGTTTCTGGAAAGGGTGGGCAAATTCATTCCACTTTCATGGGCCAACCTCATGAGGGATGAGAGGAGTACAGGAAAGGGCACCAGTTGTGACAGGCAATTTGTATGTCATTATACATGCACGACCAAACAACAGAAATGCAGAAACATTGAAAAATGGTACAATGGCAACATGCAGAGCTGGATCCCAGTTCACTCTGTTTCAATATGGGCTATACGTTTTACCTATGTTTTCCGACAAGGACAGGGTAGGTCAATGTACTGCCATTACCAGAACTGTGCCCATGTGACTCTCATTTCAAGAGTTGTGACATAAACCCCCTTTAAAGATCAGAGTTTCCTTCTGTGCAAAACACTAGCGCACTGAAGGAAGACTGCAGTCTTTGCCGTTAAAACTGCTAGACAGCAGAGAAGAAAAAGTTTCCTGCAGTGTGCTGTGAGCTGTATACTGTACTCATTAGTGACTTCATCCTGTGAGTGGCCTTCTCTGGCCCGCATCCAGGAAAGCACAAAGTATACATTTAATTTTCAGCATGTGTGTAGAGTCATTAACTGCAAGCACATGCTTATATACTTTCCTCATTGCTGGTTTTGGTTCTGTTATTTAATATAAAAGGCAGCAATGACTTTTAGGGGTTGGGAATGTTTTGGAGGGGACCTAAATGAAAGTGCTGAAATCTTCCCACTGCATATAAGAATAGCAAGACAGTAACATTTTCCTGCTTGACACTGACATTTTCCATCTTGACACAGATATCCCTGCCTGAACACTGTACTTTGAATGAGCTTTGTCAAGCAAACCTCTATCTGGTTGCATGCATGTTGATTCATTCTACTAAACTGGGCAGCATGGGGAGAAGGGAAAAACTAACCGGTGTATTTTCAGCAAATGATGTATACTGTTCTCACTTCAGCCAGACTATATAGCTATCCTGCAGCTGTAAAGAAGTTACTTTTCCTTAAAGCTATAGCAGTGTTACAGTAATATAGTCCAGTTCAATTTCCACCCTGAGACATGCATGGCTGCCTCCAGGCAAGCATCTCCCTCTGTCCCCACTTGGTATGTATCTGTCAGGAAGGAAAAGCCTTCCTCAGGCCAAATTGCTAATCTTAAGAACTTCCTCTGCCACAGTCTTGATGAGGACCTTTGCAGACATTATTCTCCCCATGTCTCTGCCTGCAAGTTACCCTATGGTGAGCCATGTGGGGAGACATGCAAAGTGAACTCCTGGCTTCAGTGAAGTAGCAAAACGTGGGCTGAATTAAACTTTATCTCATTTTCATGCTTTCTACAGTGTCATTATGAAATGACAGGTTTCTTCTCTGTATGCCTCCTTCTCAAGCTGATACAACTACCTTATTATGCCTGCTTCATCTGTGAAAGAACCAACAGAGACAGTTTAGCACCATGGCCATACACCAATGCAGTGGCAGAGGCAAAATTTAAAATTAAGCAGGTGTGGAGTGGTGGACTTATGACCAAGCCATTCGACAGTGTTGTGTCTTACAGGATCTGATAGGCACTCAGCAAAAGCAAGTGCCTAAAGCTGCACAGGCTCTTCTGCATTTACAGGAGCTGCCTGTCCTGTCTCTTGCGAGTGTTTGGTGAGCACTGCAGGTGAGGGCTGCCTGAGTCCCAGCAGCTTTTGTGCTGGGGAGCCCAGGGAGCTGCCATGTAGATGTGCTCATGCCAGCATCTTCTGGGCATGAGAAAGGCTTCAGCGCCTGGGCAGACACACTTGGGGACTGACCTCTCTGGAAAAGCTGCTCTGCCCTACCATCCTTACCGTCAGTCCTCTCCAAGCATTGCAAAGCAAGGTTAAGTGTAAATTAAATCATCTGTTTCCTTTCCCCAAAAATAAATCTAGATTTTCCCAGGGTTTTTTGGAGAAGATTTCGCTGTAGGGTTGAATTTATCAAAATTGGCTTTATGCACTACAGAAAATATGCTGATATTGCAGAAGAAGAGATATGTGAACATAAAGTTCAAGCTCAGGGGCTGAAGTTCCACAAGCAATTAAACTTCTTTTTAACCAACATGATTTGTCTCTTATATGCCATATAAACATTTCAAATTAACCTCATTTGTACTATTCTGTAACAAGAAAACATTGCACAGCATTGGGGGAAAAAAAACATGATACACTGTATGTGGCTGCTATCACTTGAAAGGTCTCTGGAGAAAAGAAAGAGGCACAGGCACTGAGATTTATTAAAATGAGAGTCCTTTTCGAAGAAGTCAACTTTACTAATGAGACGGCCTGAAAACCAGAAACTGTCCCTTCTGGCATATGCGTATCATATGAAAACCAGTGATTTTTGATTATCTCAGTATTCCCAGAATTGATATTAAGCTGAAACACAGCTCCAGTTAACATAAGCATCAAGTATATACTGGGACCTTTTAATGCTAGAACAATAAGCCAGCTTTATTACAGTGATTATTGATAATATGAGGGTTGTGCTCTTATTTAGTCGTAACTACATAAAATTATTGTTTTTCTGCTATAATCATCGGCTATGCAATTACAAGGGACCAATAATAAGTTTGTAAGTAATTAGTGACAAAGATTTCTTTTGTTGTATATAAATGGAGTAAAACCCTCAGGCTAATTTTACCAGCATGTTCATATGATATCACTTCCTGAAAATACATGAAAGTTTAAAAAAAATGTATATACACAAAGCAGAGGCTGTCCAAGTCCTACAGAAAAAATAACCTCAAGATATATGCTAGGTTTCTACCTCAGAAACCTGATTTAACATTGAGGCCATTACGAGAATTCAAGCAAAAATGCTGTTTCTGTCTTGATGCAAGGCTAGAGAGCACTTTTGCAGTGAGCAGCCTGCTTAGAGGACCATAATTCAATGGCAATATTTTCTGAGTCACTCCATTGATTTGGTGAGACTGTGTTTTCCTATTTTTCCACTCTGTGACTTTACATAGATGGAAGCCAACTGTGCTCAACCCCTGCTCTAAATCACCAGTAGGCAAATCTAAATCAATTCAGCTGATTTTATAGGCTATTCTACTGAGTTTACAGGCTCCACTCTGAATTTACCCCAGCATAGCCAGATGCAGTATTTGGCTAGTTTTATGTTTGTAAGAAAATGTAACTAAGTATGACACAGATTTAATAAAGGATTTCTCAACTTCAGATGAGTTTAGACTTGTGATTGAACCCAAAAGGTTTGGGTGGTTTGTTTTTTTTTTTTTTTTTTTTTTTTTTTTTTTTTTTTCTGGCAGAAGTCTCTCATGTCTCTAGTCTTCAGCCAACAAGCTTATACTTTCCTTGGGAATCTGGATGGAAATGCCACGAAATTGCTCTTTGCATGGGAAACTGATTTTGTTCTTGTATCTTTGTGTGGTATAGTGTCAGATTTCCTGATAGCTCTTGGTAGGAGTAAGGGAGTTATTCAGCAGAATATGAACCAGCCTTGATCCAACCCAAAATCAAAGTGATGCCATTGAAACTGGCTACTCTGAACCTATTTCTTATTTTTGATTCCTTCTGTACTACCTGGATTTGGCTAGCAACAGAGCTTCTGAAATGCTGTGAAGAAGATTAAGAGATCTAAAAAAATTCAGGTGAGATTTCCCATCAATTCCTTTATAAGCATATGATCTTTTCAAGAATACCACTGGCTAAAATAAATTAGAGCAAAGGTGTCAAACTCCCAACTTCTAAGTGTGACACATCAGTACTTATGAGACCCTATATTTTCTTTACATGGGTCATGAAAATATGATTTTGAAAGCTTTAGCAGTAACACAAAATGCCTGAATGTTTGGTGTTGCATCACCAGGGGTGATAAGGTGAAATACCACTGCAGCGGTTTTGGGTCACTCAGCCATTCTTCTAAGTAGGGTTAAAGACTGAAGCCATTTTTGCAATGGTTCTGATGAAAAAGATAAAAATGATCCTGACGTTTTCTTTAAGGAGGTCTCTTTACATTAATCTTTTATTTAACTTTGAATTGAAATACTACAAAGATAATATTACCCCTCTGAGCACTCACTACAGGTCTGTAGATTACCGGGGGTCTATAGACTGACATCAGGAAGCTATTGCTCCAGAAATTCAACTTACCTGGGTAGCTCACTGGAATACTTTTTGGCAATATACCATGCACGCCTTCAGTTTCTTCTAGATATCTTGCTACAGAGCCATGATATGACACAGCAAAGCCACGCTTCTCAACCCAGGTAGTTTTTTACCCTCATTGCCTGAGCTATACTTCCTGTTTCTGGCCAGAAAATACAGTATAATATAACAGAATATAACAAGATAAATGTCGACAACCTTATAGACAAGAATGTCCCCCTCTTATGTGTTGCTCTCTAACTGCACAGGTCTACAGCAAATGCTGGAAGAGGTTTTTTGGAAAATGACATTAGGAATTTATTACCAGCATGGGCAGAAGTATACTAAACCATGCCCAACATAGAGATAATTACTGTGCTTGTAAAGAAGCAGCAAAAACTTAATGTGAGTAATGGAAGAGTCCTGGCAGAAGCATCAATTTGCTGACATAAGCACATCTACCCCCAAGGGCTTTGACCAGCAAAGTGATGCCAGTCAGAGCTTGCACCCCGACATCACACCTCCCTGTACCCAGACTGGCACAGTTATTTTGGTACATGTCTGTGATGATGACTACCACAGAAGGAAATTTTTCACACTCTTTTACAGTCCCTGGTGATTGCTGAGTAGTGCGGAATTTGCAAATGTCGAATGATCAGAAAAGCAGATGTACAACCATGTTCGTGACTGTATCTGTTTTCTTTATTTCTTTGAGCCCCTGTAGATCTGAATTTTAAAATAAGGATAAATGAAAAATTCATAAGGTCCAATTGCTGCTTTCCTGGATACATTGAAAGGTGTAGTGCAATGCTAAAATCACGTCTCTTGTGGGCTCACAAATAAATTATTACCCTTGCCATTAAGATGCCTGCATGCTGATGGCCAGGGCATGTAGCACATCCAGCCTCACCCATTTGCTCCCACCCACTGGGAAAGTGCTGTAGGAAGAAATGTTTAAGAATATTAGAAGCAAGATCTCACTCAAGATCTCACGGATAAACACCACTTTGAAAACTGCTGGTGACTTGAACCAAGCAGTGGTTGAGGTTTCTGAGGAGTGAAACCTTTACTTGAGGTGCAGAACCCCCTGGGCTGCATTTACAGGCCATGGAGCACAGCCCCTGGCATGTTGCAGCCAAGGGCCGGGAAGGCCAGGGTGCCTCAGCCGGCGCAGCCGCCAGGAGCTGGAGTGCCTGCACCAGCACAAACTGGTCTGTGCAACCACTGCTTTTCATTACAGTCACTGCAGTGATGCTGGGCTCTGGCATGCCAGTGGAGATTTGGAACTATATTAAATTAAGCACACACACACACACAAAAAAGAAATCTAAATAACTTTGAGGGTCAGAGTGAAACCAGCTCAAGCCAGCAGATGGGAGTTAGGGCCGGTACACTCCATTTTCCACTGCTGCTGCTGGGGAAGAAGCGGCATCAACATCAACAGCAGAGAGCTGGGTTAGCGGCGTGGTGCCCGGCAGGCACAAGGGCCCCAGAGAACTCTCTTACCGGACTACCCCAGCCCACCAGAGGCTTCTCAGGCTTCCCATCTGGTTTCTCAGAGAGAAACAGGATTTAAATATTATGAACTATGTTTTAGGAGCTTTCACAAATAAATAGAGTATTAACTAGGAAGGTTATATGTACTGTATCAAATAATAGCACGGTGGCTCCTTCAAATTTTTCAAGGCTACTAGTGAAATATCTTACTGGAGCACAGGAGTTGAGGCACATTTAGGATTTGCCACCAGCTGCTGTTGAGTTTCTATTCTAAACTTGCTTTGCCTTCCAACTTTCTAAAGTCTATAAAAAACCCACCCCCTCAGAAAAACAGGCATCTGACAGGGAGGATTTACAATCAAGGTAGATATTTTTCTACCAGCTTTGAAGGGCATTTTTAAAATGTTTTGTCAGTGTGAGGGGAAAAAAAGAGAAAGAAAATCAAAGTTAATGGGCCCCCTCTGGCTGAAATACATCAGTGAATGCCAGGGTTCCTTAACTAATCTTAAATAACAAACATTATAAGCGTTTTATTGTTTTATTTAAGTATATTAAAGAGCATAAGGCTAGAGAGCTTTGTACCCATGATGGGTAATAATAACCAAGCTATAGCTTTTTCTCTGGAAAAACACCCTTCAGCTCTTTTTCATGTGAAGATAAAATACAAGAGATAATAAAATATCTAGGAAGATGTCATTATGGAAGAAAGACTGGCTAAAACTGTTCCAGGTTCTGCTGTTCTGCCCAGGTGAATTGAGTTTATGGGTCACTTGATGGGAGCATATGATCAGAGCAACAGCAGGTGGTAGCTATAAAATAGCCGCAGCCCTTTCCCTGGATGACGGTTTACAGGTAGACTTCAGGTGCTTGGTGGGTTTTGTGTTTATCAGAGCTCCTTGCTCCCTCCCACCTTGCAGAGGGTGGGAGGCAGATAGATGGGTTAATCAGTGATAGCTGAACTTCATAGGGTGCTTCCAGAGCCAGTACTGTGGGCAAGCTGGAGGATGCAGGTGGAAGGCTGCTGATTGGATCTTGTTTCTTCTCCCCCGGCTTTCTGCCACTCTGCAAATCGAAGTTTCTGTCTTTCCCTCTCTGTGTGAGGTGATGGTGTGAGAAGACTGCGTGCTTCATTCTGCTACCTCTCTCTCTTACCTGGTGTGCTCTCATGGGGCTCCTGAGGACCTGAGCTACTGCCATGGGGATTGGAGATAAAACCTGACTGACAAGGGAGAGATTTGGGGAATCCTTGCAGGCTGTGGAGTAAGATGTCACATTTGAGAGTTTTCACTAAGGCAAGTCACCAGACTGCAGCTCTGAATCACTGCAGGGTGGTTGGACTGGGTGACCTCTAAAGGTCCCTTCCAACCCAAAGCATTTTATGAATCTCCTCAAAAAGATGGCTCTTCTAGAAATGTGTTTTCACCTCCATCATCTAGCAGTCACCTAACGACTGCTCAGGAAAAGAGTGGATGATGCAGGTGTGTAACATGATGTTCTACCTTGGTAGCAAGTAGGGAGTGTGAAAGTTCATTTGCATTGAGAAAACCATAAAAAGAAATCCAAAGCGGAGAAACAGCGCTGAGGGCTTCCACAGACTGCTTCCAACTTCAGAAGATACTGACTTCATCACTGAAAGTGAATCTTGAAAATTTAATCTCATCTGTGCCCTCCTGATGCTTGCAGCTTCTGGAAAGACAATTTCTACTGTAAGCCTATAGGAAAATTGACCATACTGACTACATCATCCTTCCCTATTTAGCCCATGAGTGAGCTAAGTGTAAATGAAGGAATAGAATGCCTTCTGAGGGGAGAAAAGGGTAAAAATCATTCTTTGGGTGAATGGTTATCGCCAATGGCACTAAGGGGAATGTGTATTTACCTCTTTGGTACAGCAAACACATCTTGATCTTACCTCAATAGTACCTAGTGTTTACCACGAAAAAAACCAAAACTTATGCAGGCCAAATGGCCTAACTGGAAATGAGAGAAAATGGTTAAGAGATCATCCTCCAGCATGCATTCAAAATTCTTTTGAGCTGCTGCTGGCATTAAAAGACCTGATTATTGTAGCTACAAGTGAATGCCACAAATTCCTAAGGAGAAATGTGGAAACCTTATCAGCTCTTCTCTCTTTAAATTACATTGCGGGGAGAGGGGGAGCAGAAATCATCAAGGGAGCAATATGGAAGAATAGACTCTGAGCCAGTGTGATATTTTCACCCTTTTGTGTAACATCTGGGCCCCAGATATCCATTGCTACATGTGAGTCACTGCAGATGCAATTGCGGAACATAGCAAGCATGCATTGCTTGATCTGGGGAATTTTGGCAAGGTGATCTAGCAAAGCCCAAAGCTGTCATGATTTACTGAAAATTCATTTTCAGTCACACCTAGTTTCATTTGAAATCAGTAGGATTTTTCTTTAAAGTTTATTGGGTTTAGCTATTGATCCAGAGAAATTTACATTTCTGCAGGTATTTGTTGTGCACTCAGCTTAAATCAATATCTCTTCCTTCCTGTGAGAAAACGTGGCCCATGTGTGTCATTCTAGAAATAGCCAAAAGAGGAGCTGTCACCAATTTGTCCATAGATGAATGTCTTCTCACAGAGACTCTTATCTTCCTGTGATGGTTCAGTGAATGTGAGGGAACAATTAATGTTAGCAACTAAGGTATTTAAGGAAAAATCATATTTTTTGTCATGTGGGATGGGAAAATATATATTACAAGACAAAGGAGTGAATGGACGTCAACAACAAAAGGTAATTTGCTGGATAATCTGATTCTGGCTTCTATGCACATCATATTTATGATCTTTCCTATTTCTTGACAGATAGCTCCTTCTCATCTAAGTTGATAAAAAGTTATAGTAATTTTTAAAAACCCTGCAATTCCTTTAAAAACAAGCACGAGCGAATAAGTGAGAAATACAGTTGCCAAAGGCCAGTAGATCCTCAGTTTGGTAAGACTTTTCACTTCTCTCCATTCTCTTTACGGCATCTCTCTCAACATTTGGAGATGTGGATACCTGTGTTTGCTCTATGAGCCCAGGCTTGGTATCTAGAGGTCTTAAATTAAGACCTGAATGTGTTTCATCAATATCGGCTATGTTGAATGGTTTCCATTTGTGGTATGATTTGCTCAAGCAACAGAGAAGGTCCCATGCTGCTTGCTTAAAATATCAGTCTGCTGTTATGTTTTACAGCATCAAGCATATCCCCAAGCATCTGGAGAAAACAGGCCTTGCGCTCATCATTCATAGGACCATGTGTTCCTTTGCCCACTTATTCAAACTGATGTCAGCCTGCTGCCATCTGGCCTGCAGTGTATAACAGGAACCAACACGATAAAGCAAAACCAACTGCGGATACAACACTAGCAAGTACAGCTCCTCACGTTTCATGAAGACTTGAAACTTCCATGGAATTTTCCCAGATTAATATCCATCATCTGAGGTAAAGTAACAAAACAGATTTTGGAACATGCCAATTAACTGCTACCATTAATGTGCATGGTCACTGAAGTAAACGAAATGTTATTTGTTTGTTTATTAAGCAGAGTGTTTTAATGCACTATGTTTTAATGTCTAATAGGTAACTAAAGACAACTTGCATCATGTGGACAACAGGTCCACACTGTGCTGTGACACTTATTTTAGGTGTACCCAAGAGCTACCAACCTGTTGCAGCGTCCTTAACAGTTGTAGAGCAAAGGGACTATTTAGGAGATCAGTGCCCTGCATGGCTTTCTAGTCTTGGATACTTCCTACTATGTCTATAGGTTTGCAAATTAACTGGAAGGCGTGGGAATATAATTGGATGCCCTGAACATCTTTTAGGAAAACCAGCATGTTTGAACTGTGGTCACAGGACATTCTAGTTAATTTGTCCAAGTTATGTTTTTCTGAAGTCTGACTGGGGGAAAAAAAAAAAAAATCTGCTCCAGCTCTAAGCTCGAATGCAGACACTTGGAAACATATCCATCACTGTTCCATACTGCTACTATTAATTTTTACATGAAATCCCCTCAATTACCAGGTATGCATAAACCACAGTACAGCTGCTGGCAGAAGTACAGGACTTGCTGCAGCTATAAAACCAGCCTAGACATATACAGGTAGAAAATTACAGTGCCTAACCTTTCAAAGGTTGAGTGCAATCCACCCCATACAGAGACCTATGGAAACACTTCTAGCACAAGACTCACATGGGGCCCAGGGGCAAGGGAGGCTTAATCTGCTCAGGGCCAAGACAGGCCTTCTGCATCTGCGTTTGCAGGTTGAAAAATTGGGTCATCTGAGCATTTCAAATGTATCAACTAATTTTGTATTTCATCTGTCATTGGTATCTAATGAGTAGTTTGGACCTGCTGCTTGCAATGTGTTCTGTAAGGTGCTGTGGTTTTTGACCTGAGGATGAATATCACATGCACAACACTGGACAAAGACTCTCTTGGTTATCTCGCATGCTGACTGAAGAAATTACATCCTGGAAGACCTACAAACATTGCAATCTTATCCTTCCTTTCAGTGAGGGCAATTAGATGTCTGCACAAGGAGCAAACCGATGCAGAGGGAGGATTGGACTCTGTGCCAGGGATAGCAGAGGGTGCATATTTCTCATATCACCTCCTTTTGGGGGTGATCATCTGGAGCCAGATCTTCCTGTTAGATCTTGGGTAGATCTTGGCAGACAAGTAACTCTGAAACCCCCTCTGCCTGCAGCATGAAAAAGGGATGTGTCTTATCAGCTGGAGGGGTCTTCAGAGGAGGTGGTGGAGGGAAATGCAAACAGCATGCCTTCCCACAGCCTCCCTCCTCTCATCACTCTTTCAAGTCTCTTGGGCCACTGTCCAGTGCATATCTGTCTGCTGCTTAACAAACTCAAGCTGTGGTTTTCAGGCTGATAAATAATTATGCTAATTAACAGGTTGGAGGAAAATGTGATGTTATTTCTATGGAATGTTCTGAGAGGCTGGAAACACTTAACTGCAAAAACGACATGTGGTGAAATAACCAATAATTTGCTTAAGAAACCCACATCTGGTATGCCTGCTAGAAACAGGGGTTAATAGTCTGTCAGGGGCAGGCAGTGGCAGTGAGTAGCCCTAGGATAAACAAAAAAGCCTTAACAGCAGGAAATGGGCTTGTTCTCCTAGCATAAGCATTTACATTGGCTGCTAACCAGCAAGAGATGTAAAAGGAGTTGTTTAGTTTACACTTGGAAAAAAAATAGAGATGGAAACAAACAGTCTTTTGCATTTCGTGTATCTGTGAAAACGAATAAAAGCCACCAACTGTAGCTAAAAATGGTAATAATATCTATGCTCCATGCTCCTGGAAGGGGCCACAGACTCAGCACACGATTCCAGTCATAAAAAGGGAGAAGGATTACTTAATTTATTTTTGTATTATTGAAATAACTGACAGATAATTACATGCATGACTTTAAGTGACTGCTCAGGCAGAAGAAGGGGAGGGGAGGCAGGAGAAGAGAAGACAAATTAGAAACCTGGTTAATTGATTCAGGTTGACATCCTGATTTTTTTTTATAAAAAGATCAACCCTGATTTTCATTTTGAGGACACAAAGTCCAGGTGCCACTTGTGATAAGAAGGAAGGCATTCCCGTTTGACATGGTGGTAGTCAGGAAAGGATCTGGACCACAATGCTAGGAACCCACACTTGCATTGTTGTGGCATTGCCGCAGCACTTAACAAGCGCAAAATAGAAAGCCACATTTTAAGATGGGATGAAATGTAAATAATGCACTCATTTGACGAGATTCAGATGAAGTGCTCTGTGTGTGGCAAGCTGAATCTGTATTTATAGCAGTTAAAGAAACACACAAGACGCTCTGGATACACTAAAGACCATGAATAATACATTGCTGGTTCCTAATTTTGTTTTAAATAAACAGAAAATGTTCTACCTTAGGTGCTGTTTTTCTGCTGAATTGGTGTGACTCTTCCAAAGATTGCTGCTACATCTGAGTTGTACTTTTCACAGAAGAAAACATGACACTTCAGCAGATGTTGGGAGCTTTCTGTTGCATGCTGGACTACTTGACATCTCAAGCTAAATTTTCTTTCATAGTCACTCTCAAACATGTATATTATCCTTTGTCAAAATAAAGAGTTGTGGTCTTTTTCCAGCCCTGAGAAATATGGTAAGTGCACATTATCACCATAACATCTAAGTTACTCTCTCTTTCACTACATTAGTGCATATTACAGCCTTGCAAATGACAGGCTTTTGTGGCCTCATATTTTAGTGTCATGTCTTGTTTTATAATGACATCATGTTTTTTCTAGTGATCCTAGCACACAGTACCAACACGACCCTGCCTTCAGGCTGCACGTTGATACCTGAGGTGGGAAGCAACAGCAATAAAATGACTCAAAAGCCTTGTTTACCAGCAAAAACAACTAGTAGTTCTCAGCTTGCGTGGATGCAGGCAGCACCACCCATCCTCCACCATGTCACAGTGTTCTGGTCTGAGGCTGCAGCCTCCCATATGAAAGTTGGATAAATTCTGGTGCTTTTTGATGCTTTCTGTGAGTATCCAAGGCACCCTGCTGCAGAAGGGGTCTGTCCTCCAGCTCTGCTTCCTTATGAAATAGTAGAGCAGAGGAGGTCACTTCTAGAAAACAAAAAATGCCAGGGAGAGGCCATCTCAGACAGCAGTGTTTCTGTTCTTTCCACACGTTGTGCTTACAATAGGCTGTGACACTTGCCCAGAGGTTCGCATGTATTTGGGTTGTGTTTTAGATCGTCATGTGAATAGTATGGGGCTAGAATAACTGAAGTCTTCCAGGAACAGAACCAGAGATGAAAACCATAAGATCTATGCTCGATTTTTTCTCCTCTGTGTTCTAGTTCAGTTATGCAGATAGAAGTGAGACAGTCCACTTTTTAAACCAAGAGTAGGGCTCATTTGTGAATATTTAAGTGTAAGAACTCCAGTAAAGATAGAGCTGATAAGACTGGGAATTTCAATTCACCAGAGACTGACCTCCTGGATCTAAATGACAAGCAGCAACATGAAAGAGCAGGTGACAAAAATAAAATCAGTTTTAGGAATGGCGATTAGATCTAAACTGAATTCTTGGAACTTCAGTAAGCTTTTTCTTATTCTGAATTCTGCTTGAGTTGTGGATACCTTTTTCCTTTCTGCATATTCCCAGTCCAAGCACATCAATCATACTTTTGCTTGTAGGAAAAATCCTGTGTGATGAAGATGGCAGGAAAAACATGTAAAATAAATATTCGTATGGCAGCAGAGATCAAGTATTAAAAATTGTAAATCTAGTTGCATATTTTTCACTGAAAGTATTTCTCAAGGAATACAGCTATTCACCACAGAAAAAAATATTTCACCAGATACCTGTACCTGCCTCTGTTTTTCATAGCACTTCCATCAACGTGGCAAAAGGGTGCTCTAGTGTATTTTGGTGAAAGATTTGCATGATATCATATGGCTTATGCATAACCTGGATGAGTTTTGAGTGAACTGATCTGCAAAACTGTTGAAAATCTTCCACAAGCAGCCCCAATGCAACTGGGAAGCAAGAACAGTCCTCACGCTCCACTAAAGTCCTTTGAGCCCTTGAGAAGTCCTTTAGAAGACCCCAGGGACAGTCCCGGAGAGGCAAGGGCAGCCTGTCTTTCCTCCTGTAAGCCACACATGGGGATGCTTTATTTAGGTTGGCATGCAGTGAAAGCAGAGAGCAGCATGGGAGGACTCACCACCAGACCTCAGCACCCTCAAAGCTTGCCAAGTGTCTAGCCATGCCCCCAGCATCTGACTGCTTGCAGCACCCATTTCTTCCCACCAGCCCTAGAGGGAAGCTAAGTTTAGATGTATGATCAGGTATCTAGGTTTGGGATCTAAACTGAAGTGTTATGAATGTTTTCGCCTCCCTCCCAAAATTACCTGGGCTGCAGCTAATGTTTGGATTTAGCTCTAAACTCGGTGTGTTCATATCTATTCCAGTTTATCCAAAACTCCAGATTTTTAAAGATATTCTCCTCAAAAAACAAACAAACAAACAAAAGCCTTTTTGCTCAGCTCTAAATATTTACTTTCATAACTGATTTATGTAGGTTTTGTATAAATAGAAATTTAGGAGGCTTCCAGTGCATTACCGAAACAAACTTGTACTCCACAATGCACTGTGGTGGAGCATTTAATAAAACTGGTAACAACATCTTTCACTGCTTCTCTTTGGAACGGTCTTTCCTTCAGGAATGGAATTTCTCTATTTGAAAGAAAAGCAGCAGGAAAAGCGGTATTATAGGGGCGGTCCAGGGGAAGCTGTTCAAAGGGGAACAAGCGTGTTTTCCTAGCAGATGATGTGGTTGGCTTCAGACTGCATCTTCTTAACGTAGGCCCCACCTTCTGCTCTTACGAGAGAGATTGTTTTAAGCTGGGTAACACGAGGTCAAATGCTCTTCCAATATTTTGACAATAACCAGCTATGACCACTTGGGGTATTTTTTATCTGCATTAATATCTAGTATTTTTTAATGGTCTTGGTATGCTTTTGGGCCCAAGAACTTCCTGTGATAACCAGCACCAGAATTGAATTATGCATTGCTGTCAGAAGGTATTTCTTTAATCAGTATCATTTTGCCAGTTTGTTTCAAGATCATTAAATGTTCTTTTATTCCCAATCTCCCAAACTTTGTCTACAACTATGAAGATATCATAATTATAAAGGTATAAATGAAAGTGCATTTGTGAAAGGATGAAGACAGAGTCATGGTTTACACAAAACCACAGAATTACTCAGTCTGGGACAAAATGCCAGTGCGTATCTGAGCACATGTAGATATGCACAAAAATATTTGCTATCAGTATCTACATGGGTGTGAAAAAGGCAGCTGCGTTTGATATATATGTCCAACCATGAGCACAATTTAAATCAGAAAGTTTATTGTTCAAAGGAGCAAAATGTCTTGTGCCTATGCCTTTACACAGTAAGCACTTCCATTTGTAATCAGAGTAAGTGATGTTGTGTTCCCAAATAACTCACAAGCATAGATGAATGTGCACACTGATCATTTAAATAATGGCATTTAACTAATTTAACAAGTGGCATGATGATTTAATGCTTGCAATACACTGGGTTTGTGAGTTCCAGTGAGGACTGGAGCCTGGCCATGCTATAGCTTTACCTAGAAGCTGTAAGGCTGACACGTTGGCTGCTCCATTGTACTAAGCATTGGCCCTTCTCAGTATTAGTGTGGGAAAGCAATTTGAGCTGCTTCCTTCCTTTTGCTCATTTTAAAGCTTAAAATTAAGAGATACTCCCCATGCACAATTGCTGTTAACATTAACGTGAATGGCACATGCACCTAACAAGTGAAACCAGACGCCATTGCTTGCATTTGCAGTTTAGGTGTTGTGCAAATGGCATCTCGTTATGAAACAGGATTTTAAAATGCCTAATACTTCCAATAACCTGTTTTCAAAAAGGTTATTTTCATTAATATTGGGTCATGTCATACAACACCTTCTAATCTGGACATTTAAAATTAATGTCTTCACATATGTGCAAAGTGTAGAATCAGTTGTCAGAATAATCTACCTCTTTGCCCTCCAGAAGAGTGGTTTTAAATTTTAATAATTTTTAAATGGTAGCATTCAGTTATGTTTAATGCTTATAGAAAGTTACTGGCAAAACAGGACCAAAAGACATAATTATTTAATTTATATTTTCATTAAAATACTGATAGAAGCATCAAACATATTCTGGTAAAGTTTATACCCAAATTTTCTTTCATATTTCTAAATCTGTCAGGCACATTCTGAAGTGGACATGTTTGGGGAAATTATTGGGAATACAAAGAAGGTCAAGCTGAAATCAGAAATTATCCCCCAATATGCTTAGATTGGAAAATGAGTCCCTATACTGTCGACATCCCACCTGACTTTTGGCACATCTGGGCAGATCAGAGCACTCTGACACCAGGATGTGACCCCATTCAGAAAGAGCCTCCTTTATGGGCTGGGGGGAGTTCAGTCCATTAATCATCCCTCCCTGCCCTCCGTCCACTGTGGCCGCTAAAAGCTTTGCCAGGTATCAGCCACAACAATGCTATAGTCATTTGTCTCACTGAGAATGGGCTGGAACTCTTAGAAATAGAGCAAAAAAACCCACGCTGCTACTCAGAGTCTAACCTGGGAAGTCGGGGAGAGCTTTCCTCCGTGGCTGGGCAAAGATGAGCCCCACCGATGGGGTATCCCAAAGCCAGCCAGGGTACACTCACACACCTGCGGGGCCTGCTTTCTTTCTTGGCCATCTGCTTCCACCTATACTGCCATGACATTACTGAAACGGCAGTAAAGTTTTGAACGCAGTAAAGAACGTGTTTTGTTTTGTTTTCCCCCTGGAATTCCAAAAAGACATGAAAAATGCAGGGTTTGTGGGGGAGGGAGAGAGAGGGAGTAAATCCCTGACCAGACCTAATCTTTTTGTTAGCCCCTTGAAGCTCAGAGTAAGAGCAGCTGTTGAAAAGTCCAACTGTCTTTTCGACACATGATTGAATATAGCCAAATATCAAGCCCTATCATCAAGGGGTCAGTTAAATGTAATTTCTTTCCGCTCTGCATATATGCACAGAGGGAGCTTAAGTCCTCTCTCATCTGGTTTCTTCATCCTTAAAAGAAACAAAAGCACACTGTACAGTATTTTCTAATTTGATAGTATCTTTATGGCATTTTAATATCCTCCTCCTTGCCAGCTACAAGCCAGACCAGCAACAACTGCAGCTACGGTTATGAGCTGCAGCTGTTTGGGGCCTGTAAAGGTCTATCTACAGCCTGGAAATTTCCAATCAGTGCAAACACAGAGCAGGCTTGAGCACCATTAGCAAAAGTTTGAAATTCTGCAGGCAAAACATCAGCTGCCACCAGCCAAATGCCGGCAAAATTGAACCTGCTTAAGCAAGCAGGGAAACATTGAAAGGGATAGGGACAGCCAGCTGCCAGAGTGGAGCAGGACTCCTAGCACTATTAATCACAGAAACTGCAATGTCAGCCAGGGAAAATCCCATCTGCAAAAAGTGCTCTGAATGGAAATTGCAATGGTTGGCAAGGAGCAGGATGTGCATGACAAGCATGGAGGATTCGGGCAGCTCCTCTATGGAGCAGAGTTACTTCTTCCTCCTGTTCATGAGGTCAGGAAGGGTTTGCCACTCATATCAATGACAACACACTTGGGAGATTCAGAATAGCTCTTGAAAGAGTCAGCCATTATATTTTTTGTATAGCTTATCATATACATAATATTTGCATAGAATTTACATTACCATAGCTATACATTTGCCCATGAGAATTTTCAGTTGCTTTAAAAAATGACCCAGATACACCCTCCAAGTTAACTGAACTGCATTATAACATATGCTTGTTTTGGGATCCCTCTTCTGCAGCTCAGATATTTCTCATCATCCTTGACGTGACACTATTACATCTTCATATGTTCCCAAACCTGTGCAAGGAGAAAAGCAACCTTCTTTCTGATTCTTCAGAAAAAGACAGAGTTAAAAATACCTAATCGTCTTCAAGCTCACTTCTATCCTGAGGGTGTTTTCTTTTTTCTCTTCACCAGGTTGTTCATTTGGTGGAGCTTTATCACCCTATACAGACCATACTCAATTTACCCAGCATGCTGGAAATTCTAAGGAGGGATTAGCTGCTGAGACTGGCACACTGAAACTTGGGGAACTACAGAAGGTTTAGCCACTTGCTCAGATGGTTAAAATGTTTGCCCATCCGTAGGACTTAGCTTAGCCTACAACTGCTACCTCAATATATTACTGACAGTGAAATGTAGTACAATAATGCCGTTGTGTCACCATAGAGATAGGTCCATCCTCCCTCATCTCAGTTGATAATACCTGTACACACACTGCTTCTCTGAGGAATTTGGATCCCTGTCTTCTGTTGATGACTTTCACTTCACAGTGGAATCAGTTGAAAAAGGATTCAGGTAACTCAAGATACAAAGACAAATTTTCAGCATGAGGATGAAGAACTATCAGAATTCCAACACTTCCTTAAGCCTGATGCACTTTCTGTAGAAAACAATCTATACCCACTCAAAGGGACATCAGAGAAATTTATTGCCTTTATACTAGATCTGAAAAACACAAATTAATTTTAATTCCATAATACCATTTGCCAGTTGTCGTTAAACTTTAGGGAAGGATTATAGAAGAAAAATATGTCATTCTGTAAACGAAAGACCACCGTCAATAGTATTTTAACATTAAATCTCTGCTTATTCAATGTATTAGAGGTAATATCTTTGTCAAACAAGCTCTTTTTGGCTGAAGGTTCAGCATTAACTCTCCAGTCTCTTTTAAACACAGGTAGCCCAGCACCCTCATGCACAATAGCCCTAATAATTGCTTGGCTTCTTGCAACAAACTATGTCTTTGTTTCTGCCCTTAACTGTTCTTTCATCAGCTGCTGCCGGGCACATTAGACAGAACATGTGAGGACAGACAAACAGACCAGAAAGGTGGTTTGTGAGAATATGTTGAGACAGCTGCTGAATTGTAAGGGCTTGTCAGTACCAGGCAAAAAGGTGCAGCAGAGAACCAGATGATGGTTTCAAACACTATGTAATCCTTGCAGCACTTGTATGGTACACAAGCAAACCTCAGAGCCATTTGCAGAGGTCAGCTGTGCCAAAATTCTAGGAGGGTACAGCTGCTGTTGCTACTCCCTCCATGTCCTTCACCTTGCTCCATCGCATTGGCTGAACTGGGACTGCAGCCCAAGCTAAGCAGACCTCTCTCTGACTTACTTCTTTATTCATGACCCTACCCCACTCTGTTTCACAGGCACTTGATATCTCTCCTTCCACAATTTCAAGTCCCTTTTTGCCTGTTCATGTGTAGTGGATGTAATGATTTCAGCTGTCCCAGGCATTCAGCATCCTTTCCTCACTTTCCTAAGCCTCCCTCGGTGGAGAGAGAGACTGCGTGGCGTGGAGTCAAAAGGAAATTATGAACGCTTATGAATGTTTTCCAATGGGAGCTCTCTCTGACCCTTCAGATGGTGACACCCAACAAGATGTGACTGCAGGAGCCACCACTCACTCAGAGCACAGCAGGTGAACAAGGCCATACAATGTCCACCCGGGAGGTAAGGAAGGACTTGATGTGGGACCTGTCCCCTGAATGCCTGGAGGAACAGGGACACTGTCTGGAAGCTTTGAGTGAGGCATTGCTTCATCCTTTTATGGCCCTACAACATTGTGATAAACTCTTCAGTTATATTATAATCACATACTATTGCTACAGAGGATCCTTCACTGCACAGGTCAAATGAGCACAAGTAATGCTCTTCCAACCCTAGTTCAAATACTCTGCTGGCTTGTAAAACACTGAGAATCCACGAAAATCCATGAAAAAGCCACCACATACATACATATGGCCATGATGCAAACAAACAAAACTTTTCATTGGACTTTCTGATGCCACTTTCTCACTGTCTCATCTTTTTTGATGTTGATTTTCCAACAAATTCCAGATCCTGTGAATTATAGAATCATAGAATTTTAGAATCATTTAGGTTGGAAAAGACCTTTAAGATCGAGTCCAGAAGCAAACCCAGCCCTGTGAAGCCCACCAATAAACCATGTCCCTGAGCACCACATCTACGCGTCTTTTAAATACTTCCAGGGGTAGTGACGCAGCCACTTCCCTGGGCAGCCTCTTCCAATGCCTGAAATTAATTTTCTTTCTCACTTACTCTCCCATAGTCACCCTTTTCTCCCGAATAGTCTGACTGTTAGAACATCTCCTTTTAAAAAAACAGGAACATTGCAGGAGTGGCTTCAAAGTACCGAGCCATAATTTCCATTCTGGGTGCAAGATGTAGCCATTGAATTCAGTGGATTATACCAGCACATTTTTACTGACTTTATTTTCACTGGGCTCTAAATAAACATGCTTCAGGCTGAAAACATACTCTGGTCTTCCAAAACCTATAAATGCTGAAATGAAACTTCTTGCCTGCTGGTCATCTTAAATAAAAGCTTGGAGAACCAGTTCAATAACTGATTTAACAACTTAGACCTAAGAATCCTGTAACTGGTCAACAACATTAAATCATATGCGATGAAATTTTTTTTAATTATTAAAATTATTTAAATAAAGCAAGTTTAGAATCGGGCTTTAGACTTAAATATTTATGACCCAATGCTTTTTGTTGATCATCTATGGATGAGACACGTAGGCTTGAATCAATCTGACATTCTTCTGGGAGGAAGCCGCAAAAGTGAACAACATATACAAACGTTTGCTTTGGCAGAAAAGAAAAAAAAAAAAATCTCCTTTAAACCATAACTAGACAGGTTTATCTGGGATCTTAACACTAGTAAACTAAGGATTATTGGAATTTAGTTCAAAAACCATTGTAAAAGCCTTATCTTAATATGCAAAGTGGCTGAAGTAGATATCTAAAATAACAGCATATGTCAACGCACCATAGTGAGACATATTATTTTGATTTATACTTTTGATTTCTGCATTACTAGATAAAGTAGAACATTAAAAAGCATTTTCCCATTTCTATTGCCAATGAAATTGTTTAGCAGGATTTATAAAACATTTAAAATATTTCTTTTAGTAACTGTTATCTGTTATTGCTCATGCACACTCTAGGAAGTTTATGAGAGTTTCATGCCAGAGTGTATTTTGGAGGGAGAAAGTTATTTTTCTATTATTTATGTATAATGTAAGTTCAGACGGAATAGAAAATAATGAACCTGGAATAATGATCTGTTTAATGGCTGGCAAAACAGATTCTGGAGCAGTTTCAGTCTAAAATCACCTTTCCATTTTTTCTTTGAGTAGAGAAGAAAAATGATATAAGCTAATGCTGGAGTGTAGGTATTTAGATCAGAAACATAAGATAGTTTAATTTATTCCCACATGGCTGCTAGAAAGTATACCCACGTACATTTCAGATTCTGCATTTCAAACCATCAGCACCATCTCATTCAACCTTTTATAACCCAACCACATCTCTTGGAAATATCAGTAAATAGTTTACCAGTTAACCAAAAGAAATCATCATATTATCTCATCTAAAAAAAACTGTAATCATTTAAAAAGCTAACAGAAAATGTGCACATTCATTTTCAGAGAAATTAGGATATAGTTGTTGGGGTTTTTTTAATAAGGGAACATTTGAAAGGTGTGTGAAAATAAGCCGCACCAATTTCTAAGCTACCTGCAAAGACTCCAGCTAGTCCCCTTTCACCAGCGCTCTGCCTGTGGGGCTGCATCTCTCTGGTGCTCAACATTGCAGCTGGGTTACACAGTCTTGCAGTGCACCAATGTCATTGTGCAAGCTCCAGCGGAGAGCTCTGGCCCAGGTACCTGGTGCAAGGCACCTAATCTGTCTGTACCAAGTGCCCCAATTAAGATAGCAGGAGGTACCTGGTTTCTCTTCCCATTGCTCCTCCTGGGGGATGCTGGGATGAACCTGGAGACATCCCCAAAGCTGCTGCAATGGGCCAGCAGGGTGATGGGCCCTGACTCTGGCTCCAGGGCTGCACTTACACACCCTGATAGGCATAACTGTGGGGTCATTGCATGGGACAGCAGGAGCAGTGGCAGGGGTTCCTGCAGGATTTTTGAGGGGACAAGGGTGTTGAAGTTGGTGATGCGTTCTGTGGCTGTGGGCACAAGGGTCATGAAGGTATCTAAGAGATGATGATTTCTTGGCGTGCCAGCAAATTGCAGCCTTCAAAACCAGTTGGGTAGTATTTTTTTCACTGCTGCTCTCCAGACTGCCACTGTTCAATGATGACATCTAGAAGGTGCATCCCAAGCCTTCCCTCTCCTGGAGGAACTGTAAGACAAATGTTCCGCTGTTTCTGTTTTTGAGGTCTCTCGTTGGCTCATCAGGCAGCTCCACTGCATGCGCCCACGGGACTGAAGCAAATGTGCTTCCCATGTTCACTGCTCTGGTCCAGTGGGACAGCACAGACAGGGAAACACACATATTTATATGAACCTTGGCAAGGGTTTCTAATGATGTATAGATTTTAAATTGGTGTAATGACTTCACACTGTCTGGTGAGTTAACTCAAGAGATGCTGTTCTTCTTCAAAAAGCAATTGGAAAAGAAAAACATTTAGAAAATAACTCCACTTGGCTGGGCAGTGTTAGCTGATGCTCCTCTTCTTGTAAACATGCTCCGCGTCAAAGTTGTTTCCCAAGCAGAAGGCCCTAATGAAAACAGGCAACATGTTGCTGCAACAGACAGGAGAAAACGAGGTCACTGCGCTCCTGGAGCTGGCGGTCATCACACCGCCCCGCACGCTGCTCCATCTCTGCCCTGTCCCCGCAAGGCCCCTGCTCACTGTCTGCGGAGCACAAGAGAAATCAGCAGCAAAAAAGCACATACCTGCGGTCACATAAACACAAACACTTTCACTCACAGTCGTGCTCTCATTATCTGGCCATCGGAGGCAGCTAAGGCTGAGACAGGAGAGACGTTATAGGATCCTGTCTGCCTAGTACATTCATGGTCCACTCCAGTCGGGAATGACTTCCAGATGTTGGTGCGCTGCGAATGTGCCTCCAGCCCACAGCCCGACCCCTTATCGATCACACTGGGCAACACTGGCACCGAGCGGGGGGAAGCGGTGGCTCATTCACCCCAGAGGGTTTTGGTAGATTTCACTGGGGCAAGGACAAGCTCTCCAGGGAAGATGGTTGTGGAAAAGCTCTGCCACAGGAGAAAGGTTTCTTGTTATTAAAAAATTAACAAACAAACAAAAAACAAAACAAAACAAAAAAATCCCACCCCAGAACCCAGGAGGCTACAAAAGTGTATGTGATCTACCTTGAAGCTCTTATATGAAATTTGTTTTACATAAGTGCCTTTCTGAAAGAAACTGCTGTTAAAGGGTTAACTGTTAAAGAAAGCAGGTGTATGGATCTTTTCGTGCTGGCTTGCTTCTTTATGATGGTCCAGTCAGCAGAGATATAGAAATCTGCATAGAGGGAGTTTGATTTTATATGGCATGGCTCAGGTTAGCTTAACTGCATGCCAAAGATTAGCTGAAGCAACACTGAAATAATCAGGATCTGTGCCACCAAACAACTGTTTCTGTGTACAGACAACTCCTGTTAAGAATTATGTACGATTTTTTGTAGAAATTATGTTCCTGCGGTCTTCTTTCTTTTTGTGAACAATTTTTTAACACTAACATCTAGAATAAAGTCTGGGATGAATTTTCTGTGAAAAAGACTGCTTTCTTTTGAGTGCATGTGCAGGCTCCGCCTACTGAAGGAAATAATTTATTCTTCTAGTTCAATCTCCTTGCACTCCTTCAGTTTTTGAGCACATCTATTTCTCTGAATCTATTCCTCTCCTAATTTTTGTCCCGCAAAACCAGAAATTTCTCCCTTCTTTTATTTTATATAAACTGTATACAAAACCTTTTCCTTTTTATTTTTCCCTTAATGTATAGCCATAATTTCAAGCCTTTTCTTTGCAATACCACAAGGTATAAAGGGATACAGATTCCCCCTTCAATTCATACCCCCAGTGCTGTTTTGGAGGGATTGATTTATTTTTTTCTGGCAAGCCATTTTTAATAATTTACTGTGGTGTTTCTGTAATTGCAGGGATATGAACCGACCTGCTTGCAGAATATGTGTCACACTATAGCCCACACCTGCACGGACTGGCAAAAAGTGTGCAGCTATACACTCGTCCAGGTCAAGCTCTTTGTGGCAAACATATATTTATTTTGAAACTAAGACCAAAGCTTAAAGGTATTTAGCAATCTAAAATTGTAAGTTGGACATCCTTTTCGATTTTTCAAAAGCGCATAGGCATAAATCTCCCACTAGATGCTTATCTGCATCATTAAGCCCCTAAACTACATCATAAACTTGTTGCTTAGGCTTTTTTTTTTTCTTTAGCAAATTACTTACAAACCAGTCCTGCCTTTCCCTGAATGTATTACCTGCAAGTATGCACCAAGTGCTTTGGCAGAATTATGTTCATGCTTCAAGCTATTTGGAAAATGTTAATTTAATCTGCTCCTTTTTTATTCATGTGGGCAGCCAGTCACCTAAATCACGTTATCATTTCTGCCTTCTCACTGGCTGCCTAAATGTTTTTACCAGGAGAACTATGAGCATTGGATGCAATAAGCAGCAGAGTCCAGGTGATTGGCTGCTGATAGGAACTTGAGGATAATAGTTATTTCTGTTAAAATTGACTAAACTTGTAGTTGATCTCAGCATATTTGTGGCTTCTATGTCTTTGTTTCTAATATACGCCCTGTCACCACAAATCGCGGCTACTGCATGCTTATCCAGAGGACTTGTTTGCCAGACACTTTTCTTTTACTGTTGGTTGCTTCACTTGAGTGATGGTCCAATAAAGCCTGCATTGATGAATCTGGACACTTAAAATTAGTGCCTTATCCTGTGCTTTAGAATTGAAAGAAATATTTAGATGCCTGTGTATGCAATTAGGGGTTTAATGACAGACTTACGAGCCTACTAGTAATTTGGTGTTGAAAACTTCTTTCTCTGTGGATGCTGTGTGGACATATATGTCAATTAATTCATTTTTATTACCAGATTTAATTTTAAAATTGTGGTCATTTCTTACTTTTTGAAATTGACTGAGATAATAAAAATTAACTAACATCCAGGTAACAGTTAGGACTAAAGCAGCGTTGACACTTTGTGGTTAGAAAGGTAAATATTTACCTCATTAAAGACCTACCAACCTCACAATTTCCTTAGTAAGGAAAGCAACAGGCTTTCTTTCATAAAAATAGCATTCTGGTAACACTTGGTTTTCTTGGGTGCTTTTCACCAGAATTGCAGCATTCTCTTTTACAGAGAAAAAGAGTGCTTCTGAAGACGTGCTTGGAATGACTTTTCTCTTTTGACCAGATTGGAGGATGAGCACATGTATTTTTGTCTGTTTTGTGGTTTTTCCAAAGACCACATCTATTTTTTAAATGTTCCACACTTGGTGCATCATTAAGATAGCGAGTGCTCAGTTTCCCCAGCATCGGTGCCTGCCTCCTCTGACATGATATCACTGCAAAAGCATCCAAAGCCTTGTTCCTCTGCGTAAGGAGGCTGGGCCAAGAAGAGAGGTGCTGCTCTTTTTACACCTGTCTGCTGTAAACACACATAGGATTTTGCATCCTTCTGCTTTGTTTACTCTTTACAGACATTTTGAGGGGGGAGGACGATTTGTTTTGGGACTCATTATGTTTTATGACTTTTACCTGCCAGCCACAGAATGACTGAGCTCCCTTACACCAATTTAGAGAGAAGGATGTTGGGGGGGACCATGTCAAAGGCTTTGCAGAAGTTCAGATAGATGACGTCCATTGGTTTTCCTTTGTCCACTGTTGTTGTCACACCATCATAGAAAGTCACTAAGTTCGTCAGGCAGGACTCGCCCTTGGTGAAGCCATGCTGGCTATCTCGAATCACCTCCCTGGCCTCCATGTGCCTTAGCATAGCTTCCAGGAGAATCTGTTCCATGATCTTCCCAGGCACAGAGGTGAGACTGACAGGTCAGTAGTTCCCAGGATCTTCCTTTCTACCCTTTTTGAAAAGGGGCACAATGTTTCCCTTCTTCCAGTCACCAGGTACTTCACCTGGCTGCCATGGCTTTTCAAATATCATGGAGAGGGGCTTGGCGACTACATCGGCCAGTTCCCTCAGGACTCTGGGATGCATCTCATCAGGTCCCATGGACTTATGTCCATTTAGGTTCCTCAGGTGGTCACAAACCTGATCTCTTACAGCAGGAGGGATTTTGCCCTCCTGGTCCCCCTCATGCCATCCATCAACCCGGGAGGGGTGAGGAGAGAGGTTGCCAGTGAAGACTGAGGCAAAAAAGTTGTTGAGTACCTCAGCCTTCTCCTCATTCGCTGTTACCAGCTTGCTGGTCTCACTCATCAGCAGGGGTACGCTTTCTTTAACCATCCTTTTCCGGCTGACATACCTGTAGCAACCCTTCTTATTCTTTGCATCCCTAGCCAAGTTTAGCTCCAGCCGCGCCTTGGCCTTCCTGACCCCATCCCTACACAACCGGACCGTGTCCCTGTACTCTTCCCAGGATGCCTGTCCCTGCTTCCACTGCCTGTGCAGTTCCCTCTTCCTCCTTAGTTTGACCAGCATCTCTCATCTCAGCCATGCCAGTCTCTTCCCTTCTTTGCCCGATTTCTTACAGCTAGGGATCGAGAGCTCTTGCGCTCTGTGGAACACATCCTTAAAGATCTGCCAGCTCTGTTCTGTTCCCCTGTCCCTGAGGACTGTTCCCCAGGGAGTCCTTCTGACTATCTCCTTGAGGAGCTGGAATTTTGCTTTCCACTAGTGCAGTGACCTTCTGCTGTGGTTTGGGGATCCAAAGAAGGCTTCGATCTGTCACCCTCCCTGCCCTACATCACAGACTCTAGTGTAACCACTAGGTAAGGATAGTAAACACTCTGATGATGATGCTGTGCATCCACGGTGAGAGCAGAAAGTGAAAAAGAAACTCTGAAGTCCTATGCCTCTGCAAAACACAGTGTCTCTCCGTATCAGTGCAGACATCTGCTATCTTCACTATTCTGCACTAGCCCTGAGGAAGGAGACCTTCCCATCCCTGTAAAGTAATGCTCTTCCCAGAGCAGCCAGGCACATGAACAAGCTACATTCGGGTGAGCAGAAGCGCGAGCTTCATACTGCACCAGCTGCCTCAAGGCACCTTAGTAAAGCCTTACTAGCTTGCCAGCCTCGTGGTGTGGGGTACATGTTGCCTTTTTGCTTGAGGAGTGAAACACCCCAAATCACAGAGGGGTAAAACAGGTAGCAGGGCACACAGCAGGTAGCTGTGTCTGTAAGCCTGCAGACTGAGTGCAGAGTACCTTAAAAACCTGGCTGTGTTTGTCTGCTAACCTTAGATCCCTTCAATGTGGCTGCACACTGCACTATAAAACACAACACAGCAGAAAAACAGGCCACTAGCAACACGTATAGGAAAGGTTTGGTTCAGTTTCCTTGGCTTTTCTTTACCTGCCTCAGTTCAAATTAGATGATCTCTGCAGCTATTGGCTTCATTCCATACCATACTACTGAGCTGCTCTCTAGAGGTATTTGTTTCCAAACCTCAAGTTATTTCCTTTAAATTTAACTTAAATTAAGGAGGCAGAAGTGGGAAAAGTGAGTGATGGTCTCTTATCAAAAAAGCTCTCCATGTTCCAAGTTTCCCAAGAGGTCGTTTTTTAATTGAAAGGCAGCAGTTCTGGGGAGGAGGGCAGAGGTGCATGATAAAAGCCCTTCCCCAAGCCAGGACCTCATTTCTTTTGCCTCATTATGCCTCTGCAAGTCTAGAAAAGCCTCTGTTGCATTCTGACTGTCCTGGCTGTAACATCTGCCCAGTGGATTTAGGTTTTTTCCTCTAAGGCCTGGCTTCTGGAGAGTGACCGGGCCAGCTAAAAGGGACAAAGCAACTCAGGAATACAATTTCACAGAAACCTGGGCAGAAGGTGAGCACAGTCCTGACAGGTTCCCCACAGGCTGGGCACCTGCAGCAGAAGCAGAAGGAGCCCAGAAGCCAGCCAGTTCCCTCCTTTCACCCCCGCACAAAGGCACCCCTAGGCTCCCCCCGGGCTTTCCACCCACAGCCCCAGCCCCACATGGTGTCTCAAGAGCAGTCAGTGAAAGCTGCCCACCTTCCCTGCCAAAGCACCAAGCAGCCCAAGAGAGGAGGTGGGCGGAGGCAGAGGCAGACAGCTCCTGCCACCATCACCACCTCAGGCAGGGCTCTGACATCGCCGCCAGGAGAGGAGGAAGGAGGGAAGGAAGGAAGAGCCTTGTTCCCTGTGCTGTTAATGTGCTGCTAAGAAGAGAACTTTACTCTGCCTTTACTCTGTCACCCACTGAAGACCTTCTCTCCTGCTTCTCACCGGCCTGTTTTGCCATCTGTATAATAAATACAGGCCCCAGGAGAAGGACAAATCGCTACGTACATCTACTCGAACTGCTGTTGTCATCTACAGAATCCCTCTCTGCTTTCATATATATATAAATATATATATCTATATTGGCGACATAGTGTCTACAGCCTTTACGTTCACCCTGCTTTAATTCCACTCCATAGTACAAACATTTACCGTGTAAATGTATTCAAACCACAATTTCCACTGCCCAACGCACACTGTGAAAATTTCTCCCTCCCCAACATGTTTTAAGGTCACTTCCATCAGTTTGAACACTGATTATTCACTATATCAAGTATCCAAGCTGCTAGCTGATGACAGCCAGGAAACCATAAGCTGCCTTGAGGCTTGTCTTCCTATCAGCTCCTGCAGCTGGGCGATGTGGGATTTTTTTTTCTGCCATTGAAACTATTAGGTTGCTGCAGTTTGTTTGGTTTCAGCTTACCATAATTGCTGCCATTTCCACGGCTGATTTGGGCTATATTTGAAGTTGACGTACAATACAAAGTGTGCTGCATGTGTAGCTGCTCCCCATGTGTCAAGAAATTAGAGAGAGAGAGTGTGTGTATATGTGTGTGTGTGCATATATATAAACATCTGCCATGTAGCTGTCTTCTACTTACTCATGTCTCTGAGGGGTTTACTCTACCAAAGGCATCTGAGTGTCTTAACTGCTCTTGCAGTGATAACCATTCAGGTTCCTGCTACTGGGGAGATTAACTTTGGATGGGTGGGAGCAGATGCTGCAGGCAGGGGAGAAGTGGGGTCACCAGCAAAAGGTATTTAATGTATATATAGTTACAAGCTACAAGCCTCAAAGGTGTTGAACATGGAGGTAGATGTGGATGTGAAGCCATCAGGGCGACATTTGTTCATGGTGCTGGGGCTCTCGTCCCTCCTTGAGGCAATGTAATTTAGTGCAGTCTCAGAGCTGCTCTTACCACAGGCACCAAGGTCACCAGATATTTATGGCCCAGGGAAAGGAAGGCAATGTCTGGCAGGGGAGACAGGGTGGTCCTTTGTTGGAGCTGCTGGCACGGGACCTCAGGACAACAGGATAAAAGCCCTTTATTGGGTGAATCTCACTGTGTCTCAGGTCCCCATTTGTAACTGAAGGATAACAAAGCTGCTGCCCACCACCTTCTGCCACATTTGTGGTGCAAGCTCCTGCAGGGCAGGACTCATTTCTAGTATATGTTGATGCATTACCCAGTGTGATGGTGAAAAGGCACTGATCACAACTCTGTTACACAGGAGGAGAACACTGAAACATACTGCAGTACGTTTTCATTAATAGAAATGCGACAAATAAAAGTAAGGTGGATTAGGTCTCTTCTTTTCCATTAATAAATATATTTACAGCCTTTCTGTCAGTCTTACCTTCCCTATGCTGACATACACTGACAGTCATCAGAGTTTGTCTGCTTGAATCTCCAGGAGGTACTCACATGAGGCAGCAGATGGAGGAAGCCAGGGGCTTTTTTGAAACCATATGAGGACCAGAGGAGAAGCGAAGAGTGCCCGTTGGTGGGAGGACATCTCTTTTCACTGAATCTCATTCATTTTTTAGCTGTCCCCAGCTTGCTGCACAGCTGGGAGGCACAGTAGCATATTGTCTGGCAAAAATAAATATAACTAGATAGGAGATAGGAGAGAGAAGTGTAGAAACATGGTATGTTGGACTAACTGCAGTGGGTGGACTGGTGGTGGTTTCTTTTGTGTGTCCGAAAGCCCTGCCCATGATAGTAATGGGATGCAGGCTGCCGCGTTTTCCTTGATGGGAAGAAACGGTTATTTTGTGGCAACTTAGCTGGAGATGGATACTGCACCGAAAACAGGGGCCCCAGTGTCACTGGTGGATGTGCTGAGTGTGAATTCTTGTGCCTGGCACCCCCCAGCCTCAAGGTCTGCACCAGGGCAGGACTTCTGAATGATGAACATGGCAAGCAGCAGACCTGCTTGAGCTGACAGCAGGTGTACGTCTGTCTCCTCTGTGAGTGTAAAACCACTCAGACCAGGAGTACAAGGACCCAAGGACATGGGTGCATGCTGAACTGGCCCAACACCCTGCCCTCAGCCCTGACCAAGAGCAGATTCCAGCAGGGGAGTGGAGGAACAGGACACAAGTACAAGAGACAAGTGGTTACGCCTCTGAGGACTGGTCCTGGACCCTTGAGCGACCACGGCTACAGGGCTGTGCCTTGCTGCGGCTCAGGCAGCAGGAGGCTGGAGGCTGAACCCTAGTTCTGCCCCTGGAGATGAGCTGGTTTGCCTCCCTTCATCCTTTTTTTTTGTTAATTGGGATAATTGTGCTTTGGTCAAGCGTGTTATTTTGAGATCCATAGGTTAAATGCCATGTAGGGCTTGAACTTCAGTGTGTATCACAGTGTACCATAGTACAAGGATGCAAAAACTCAGGGCCTGGCTTCAGGCCAGTTCAGGTCTCCCACGTGAACCCACGTGCCACATCATGCACCATCACTCGCATGCAAGCATGCACCCCCGCTCCCACCTCCCAGACCCTTCCTCACCATCACCCCCTCAACCCTGCATTCACTCCCAATCTCCTCCCTGCTTGCTGATGCTTGCTCCTCCCTGGCCACCCTGCCTCCCTTCTACATCAGCCACTGCTGTCCTGGCAGTATCGTCATGAAACACTGAGGTGCACTGGCTACAGCCTGCTTTCTTGTGTGTGTGAAATCCAAGCAATGGCTAAGCAGCAGCTAATATAATCATGTGAGTTTATTTTTGTTCTCACCTGTCCTCTTACTCACAGTTTGTCAGGATTTGCTGGGTTGGAGAAGCTCTGCTGATGGAGAGATGTCTTTGGTGGAGAAAGGACTTGAGCCCAAAGCACCCTGGGGTGGGGATGGGACCAGTGGTCCCCTGCCTGTCTTTTCTACTCTGACACAGCAGGGACCAGCACCACCTGCCTGTTGAAAAGATGCCATGGGAGCCAAATGCAGGTGACAGCTACGGCTCTGCAAAAAATAACTGGTGGCTGCCTAACATGAACTCTCCTTGCCAGTGTCACCTTTACCAGAACCTCCTTTCCCCCCACCCAGCGAATGGTTCATTTCAGCATCTCGTGTTACACGGCCTGAAACCCTCCCTACCACCACAACTGCAGGAGCCAGGCAGGGGTGTGATCCATTCCCAAGTATGCATTTTTAAAGAAAAGTAATAACACACCCTACGTAGGAAGAGGATTCAGACCCTTATTGTGAGCAGCTTTTGCTGAGCTGAATGAAGTAGCAGGTTGCAAAGCCTTTTCTTGAAATTCAGAACATTTTTACATTTTTGACCCATTAGTCCTCTGTCCATGCTAACACATCTTTGGAAACACTACAGAGGGGCTGTAGGCACTGTATTTGCTGATGCCAACCATAATCAGAAGCATTTCACAGGAACAACTGCTGGCAGTGACCGTGCTGACTGTGGAAAAGCACAGTGAATGAAAAGAAGTTGCAGCAACAAAAGCCAAATTAAAACAATGACCAACACCCCCCACACCCCCATTTGCAGTTGTTTTGCCATTTGCATGAGGATCTGCTTCATGCAGCCCTCCTTCCTCACCATGTCCTCACAGGGGTCCCTCCAAGCCCCCATGCTCGGTGCTGAAACCTCAGCTGGGCGCAGGCTGCACCAAGCCAGACCTGAGCTAGTATTAAAGAGGGTGGGGAGCGTCTGCCAGGCCACCATGCAGACACCCAGTAACAAGCCTGATAATATTCCCCCACATCACGGAGAAATGGCGATGTCCAGAAATGTGTCATCTGAGGTTTCCGTGATTTTTTTCTGTTGCTGTTGTTGGCCTCATGTTCCTCCCTGCTCCGGTCTCGCTCCACCAGCAGCACAGCAGATGGCTCATGGTAGCCACATCCAGACCAAGCTGAGCACAGCAGCTAGGTCTACAAGAGCACGGTTATTTTGATTTCCTATTAAAGAAAAATAATGACATTAAAAATAATTGAAAGTTTTTATTTGTTGGAGAGGAAAGGGATCTTTTCTTTGCTTTAGCAGGAAGTGGTTGCAAAAGTAAATGAAGATTAAGGAGATTAAACTGGAGGGGACATTTTCAAGCCATGAAAAGGTGAAATACTTAAGAATGCCCCTGTAACATTTTATTCCAGAGAGAGCAGAGGATAAAGAAATCAGTTACTCAGATATGAATTTACTTCACTGTTTGTGACTCTGAAGTCTCTTCGTTCAGGGAATGAAAAGAAAAAATAAAGAAATCCGTGCAACGGGGAGAAACAGACTTTACAAAGTCCTACGTCTGGAGAAGCTAAAAACCACATGTTGAATGGAGGTAGGGCATAAATCATTTTCGCATTGATAGAGCTTTTTGTGGGAAATCCTATACCTCTTCTTACATATGCCCATACATTCACACAGGTTTTCTTCAAGCAGCAGAACCGAGGTAAAATCCACCCAAGCATTAGGATTTTACAGCAAAAGAGCTGTTCAAAATAACAATCCCAATGAACCATCTCAGAGGGACCTACACATTTTTTGTTGATCAAGTAATGTTTTTTTTACAAACATAATGTTTTTTTAAATCCACCTTCATTAAGAAATGAGCATAATAGGCCCAAAGGAGTGTGAATAAATACAAAGCAGTCTGGAGTTTCATGTTAGGCGCTAAAAGGAAATCATGGGCTTACCTCAACCTGATAACACATGTTAAAACTATGATTGCAACATAAAAATGCAATTTTGTGTTACTACAAGTTACATAATACAGGCAGGCCGATGTGGAACAGAGAGCTTTAATCAGGGAACAACAGGAGAGAGAAGTGATGACACACAGCCACCAGCAGAAAGTTCATAAATTAGGATTAGAGAGTAAACCAATGCGGGCAATGTTGTAGTGGATGTCTGCTATGGACTGCCTGGTCATGAGGAGGCAGATGAGACCTTCTTTGGTCAACTGGAGGAAGCCTCTTGCCTGCAGGCCATCATCCTCATGGGGAACTTCAACCACCCCAATAATATTCAAAAGAGCAATGCAGTGGGGCACAAGCAATCCAGAAGGTCTCTGGAATGCATTGGCGTCAACTTCCTGGCACAGGTGATCAAAGTGCCGATAGATGGAAATACTCTGCTGA